>NW_025316690.1:480000-801928 GCF_910594005.1 Cervus elaphus | reverse complement strand
GGATATGCCTGCAGTTCCTTGAATACAGGCTCGTCTTGCATCTCCAAAGGTGAAAGGAAGTCTGAATCCCCTTTGGAGACCACAGAGAAAGACCTAGTTCCCCACCTCATCGCGACCGGAGGCCTCACCTCCTTTGAAAACTCCAGAGGGATGCGGAGATCAGTGCCTCCAAAGGAGACGATGCCTGACTCCTCGTGAAACTTGATAGGAGTCCCAGGATTCCTGTGGCACGTGGAAAGGGACCCTTGGTCTCCCGCCTCAGCTGGAGAGGCGTCCCAATTGCCCTGCCAAGCCTCGAGGAGAATCCCGAGTTGTCCCACGCAACTAGGCAGGAGTCCTGACGTCGCTGAACAAACACGTGTGTGGAAGGGCCATCCCCGTCGTAACTCGAGAATATACCCCAGGTTTCCGCTGCAACTCGAGAAATACCATGAGACTTCCCCCTCGCCACGAGATGAAGCCCGATTCTCCTGCACTGCGTGCAGAGCAATGCCGTGTTGCACATCACACAGGAAAGGAGCCTTGATTTCCTTGATGGCACTCCAGAGAAAGCCCACGAAAACTGTTTCAAGGCTAGAGGGATCCTGAGGTCACTGTAGCAACACCAAAGAGCTCTGTGGACCAAAAATCAACTCGAGATGAGAGGTTAGTCCCTGGCCTCGACTCCAGAGGAATACCACCTTACCACAGGCACTTCAAGAGGAGGCTTCTCTCAGCTCGAGGTATGTGAGAGGGACCCTGAGTTTGCGGCCTCAAGTGGAATGGACACCTCGATGCCCTGATTCGAAATAAGGACGGATATGCCTGCAGTTCCTTGAATGCAGGCTCGTCTTGCATCTGCCAAGACGAAAGGATGTCTGAATCCCCTTTGGAGACCACAGAGAAATACCTAGTTCCCCACCTCATCGCCACCGAAGGCCTCACATCCTTTGAAAACTCCAAAGGAAAGCGGAGATCAGTGCCTCCAAAGGAGACGATGCCTGACTCCTCGTGAAACTTGATAGGAGTCCCAGGATTCCTGTGGCATGTGGAAAGGGACCCTTGGTCTCCCGCCTCAGCTGGAGAGGCGTCCCAATTGCCCTGCCAAGCCTCGAGGAGAATACAGATTTGTCCCTCGAAACTAGGCAGGAGTCCTGACGTCGCTGAGCAAACACGTGTGTGGAAGGGCCATCCCCGTCGTAACTCGAGAATATACCCCAGGTTCCCGCCGCAACTCGAGAAAAACCATGAGACTTCCCCCTCGTAGAGAGATGAGGCCCGATTCCCCTGCACTGCGTGCAGAGCAATGCCGTGTTGCACATCACACAGGAAAGGAGCCTTGGTTTCCTTGATGGCACTCCAGAGAAACCCCAAGAACACTGTTTCAAGGCTAGAGGGATCCTGAAGTCACTGGAGCAACACGAAAGAGCTCCGTGGACCACAAATCAACCCGAGATGAGAGGTTAGTCCCTGGCTTCGACTCCAGAGGAATACCACCTTACCACAAGCACCTCAAGAGGAGGCTTCTCTCAGCTCTAAGTAAGTGAGAGGGACCCTGAGTTTGCGGCCTCAAGTGGAATGGACACCACGATGCCCTGACTCGAAATAAGACCGGATATGCCTGCAGTGACTTGAATGCAGGCTCGTCTTGCATCTTCCAAGAAGAAAGGATGTCTGAATCTCCTGTGGAGACCACAGATATAGACCTAGTTCCCCACCTCATGGCGACCGGAGGCCTTACATCCTTGGAAAACTCCAGTGTGACGCGGAGATCAGTGCCTCCAAAGGAGACGATGCCGGACTCCTCGTGAAACTTGATAGGAGTCCCAGGATTCCTGTGGCACGTGGAAAGGGACCCTTGGTCTCCCGCCTCAGCTGGAGAGGCGTCCCAATTGCCCTGCCAAGCCTCGAGGAGAATCCCGAGTTGTCCCACGCAACTAGGCAGGAGTCCTGACGTCGCTGAACAAACACGTGTGTGGAAGGGCCAGCCCCGTCGTAACTCGAGAATATACCCCAGGTTTCCGCTGCAACTCGAGAAATACCATGAGACTTCCCCCTCGCCACGAGATGAGGCCCGATTCTCCTGCACTGCGTGCAGAGCAATGCCGTGTTGCACATCACACAGGAAAGGAGCCTTGATTTCCTTGATGGCACTCCAGAGAAAGCCCACGAAAACTGTTTCAAGGCTAGAGGGATCCTGAGGTCACTGTAGCAACACCAAAGAGCTCTGTGGACCAAAAATCAACTCGAGATGAGAGGTTAGTCCCTGGCCTCGACTCCAGAGGAATACCACCTTACCACAAGCACTTCAAGAGGAGGCTTCTCTCAGCTCGAGGTATGTGAGAGGGACCCTGAGTTTGCGGCCTCAAGTGGAATGGACACCTCGATGCCCTGATTCGAAATAAGGACGGATATGCCTGCAGTTCCTTGAATGCAGGCTCGTCTTGCATCTGCCAAGACGAAAGGATGTCTGAATCTCCTGTGGAGACCACAGATATAGACCTAGTTCCCCACCTCATGGCGACCGGAGGCCTTACATCCTTGGAAAACTCCAGTGGGACGCGGAGATCAGTGCCTCCAAAGGAGACGATGCCTGACTCCTCGTGAAACTTGATAGGAGTCCCAGGATTCCTGTGGCACGTGGAAAGGGACCCTTGGTCTCCCGCCTCAGCTGGAGAGGCGTCCCAATTGCCCTGCCAAGCCTCGAGGAGAATCCCGAGTTGTCCCTCGCAACTAGGCAGGAGTCCTGACGTCGCTGAACAAACACGTGTGTGGAAGGGCCATCCCCGTTGTAACTCGAGAATATACCCCAGGTTCCCGCCGCAACTCGAGAAAAACCATGAGACTTCCCCCTCGCCGCGAGATGAGGCCCGATTCCCCTGCACTGCGTGCAGAGCAATGCCGTGTTGCACATCACACAGGAAAGGAGCCTTGATTTCCTTGATGGCACTCCAGAGAAAGCCCAAGAACACTGTTTCAAGGCTAGAGGGATCCTGAGGTCACTGTAGCAACACGAAAGTGCTCCGTGGACGAAAAATCAACTCGAGATGAGAGGTTAGTCCCTGGCTTCGACTCCAGAGGAATACCACCTTACCACAAGCACCTCAAGAGGAGGCTTCTCTCAGCTCTAGGCATGTGAGAGGGACCCTGAGTTTGCGGCCTCAAGTGGAATGGACACCGCGATGCCCTGAGTTGAAAAAAGGCCGGATATGCCTGCAGTTCCTTGAATGCAGGCTCGTCTTGCATCTCCAAAGGTGAAAGGATGTCTGAATCCCCTGTGGGTACCACAGAGAAAGACCTAGTTCCCCACCTCATCGCGACCGGAGGCCTCACCTCCTTTGAAAACTCCAGAGGGATGCGGAGATCAGTGCCTCCAAAGAGACGATGCCTGACTCCTCGTGAAACTTGATAGGAGTCCCAGGATTCCTGTGGCACGTGGAAAGGTACACTTGGTCTCCCACCTCAGCTGCAGAGGCGTCCCAATTGCCCTGCCAAGCCTCGAGGAGAATCCCCAGTTGTTCCACGCAACTAGGCAGGAGTCCTGACGTCGCTGAAGAAACACGTGTGTGGAAGGGCCATTCCCGTCGTAACTCGAGAATATACCCCAGGTTCCCTCCGCAACTCGAGAAAAACCATGAGACTTCCCCCTCGCCGCAACATGAGGCCCGATTCCCCTGCACTGCGTGCAGAGCAATGCCGTGTTGCACATCACACAGGAAAGGAGCCTTGATTTCCTTGATGGCACTCCAGAGAAAGCCCAAGAACACTGTTTCAAGGCTAGAGGGATCCTGAGGTCACTGTAGCAACACGAAAGAGCTCCGTGGCCAAAAATCAACCCGAGATGAGAGGTTAGTCCCTGGCTTCGACTCCAGAGGAATACCACCTTACCACAATCACCTCAAGAGGAGGCTTCTCTCAGCTCTAGGTATGTGAGAGGGACCCTGAGTTTGCGGCATCAAGTGGAATGGACAGCGCGATGCCCTGACTCGAAATAAGACCGGGTATGCCTGCAGTGACTTGAATGCAGGCTCGTCTTGCATCTCCCAAGACGAAAGGATGTCTGAATCCCCTGTGGAGACCACAGAGAAAGACCTAGTTCCCCACATCATCGCGACCGGAGGCCTCACATCCTTTGAAAACTCCAGAGGGACGCGGAGATCAGTGCCTCCAAAGGAGACGATGCCTGACTCCTCCTGAAACTTGATAGAAGTCCCAGGATTCCTGTGGCATGTGGAAAGGGAACCTTGGTCTCCCGCCTCAGCTGGAGAGGCGTCCCAATTGCCCTGCCAAGCCTCGAGGAGAATCCCGAGTTGTCCCTCGCAACTAGGCAGGAGTCCTGACGTCGCTGAACAAACACGTGTGTGGAAGGGCCATCCCCGTCGTAACTCGAGAATATACCCCAGGTTCCCGCCGCAACTGGAGAAAAACCATGAGACTTCCCCCTCTCCGCGAGATGAGGCCCGATTCTACTACACTGCGTGCAGAGCAATGCCGTGTTGCACATCACACAGGAAAGGAGCCTTGATTTCCTTGATGGCACTCCAGAGAAGGCCCAAGAACACTGTTTCAAGGCTAGAGGGATCCTGAGGTCACTGTAGCAACACGAAAGTGCTCCGTGGACCAAAAATCAACTCGAGATGAGAGGTTAGTCCCTGGCTTCGACTCCAGAGGAATACCACCTTACCACAAGCACCTCAAGAGCAGGCTTCTCTCAGCTCTAGGTATGTGAGAGGGACCCTGAGTTTGCGGCCTCAAGTGGAATGGACACCGCGATGCCCTGACTCGAAGTAAGGCCGAATATGCCTGCAGTTACTTGAATGCAGGCTCGTCTTGCATCTCCCAAGACGAAAGGATGTCTGAATCCCCTGTGGAGACCACCATGAAAGACCTAGTTCCCCACCTCATCGCGACCGGAGGCCTCACATCCTTTGAAAACTCCAGAGGGACGCGGAGATCAGTGCCTCCAAAGGAGACGATGCCTGACTCCTCGTGAAACTTGATAGGAGTCCCAGGATTCCTGTGGCACGTGGAAAGGGACCCTTGGTCTCCCGCCTCAGCTGGAGAGGGGAACCAATTGCCCTGCCAAGCCTCGAGGAGAATCCCGGGTTGTCCCTCTCAATTAGGCAGGAGTCCTGACATCGCTGAACAAACAGGTATGTGGAAGGGCCATTCGCGTCGTAACTCGAGAATATACCCCAGGTTCCCGCCGCAACTCGAGAAAAACCATGAGACTTCCCCCTCGCCGCGAGATGAGGCCCGATTCCCATGCACTGTGTGCAGAGTAATGCCGTGTTGCACATCACACAGGAAAGGAGCCTTGATTTCCTTGATGGCACTCCAGAGAAACCCCAAGAACACTGTTTCAAGGCTAGAGGGATCATGAGGTCACTGTAGCAAAACGAAAGAGCTCCGTGGACCAAAAATCAACTCGAAATGAGAGGTTAGTCCCTGTCTTCGACTCGAGAGGAATACCACCTTACCACAAGCACCTCAAGAGGAGGCTTCTCTCAGCTCTAGGTATGTGAGAGGGACCTTGAGTTGCGGCCTGAAGTGGAATGGACACCGCGATGCCCTGACTTGAAATAAGGCCGGATATGCCTGCAGTGACTTGAATGCAGGCTCGTCTTGCAACTCCCATGACGAAAGTATGTCTGAATCCCCTGTGGAGACCACAGAGAAAGACCTAGTTCCCCACCTCATAGCGACCGGAGGCCTCACATCCTTGGAAAACTCCAGAGGAACGCGGAGATCAGTGCCTCCAAAGGAGACGATGCCTGACTCCTCGTGAAACTTGATAGGAGTCCCAGGATTACTGTGGCACGTGGAAAGGGACACTTGGTCTCCCGCCTCAGCTTGAGAGGCGTCCCAATTGCACTGCCAAGCCTCGAGGAGAATCCCGAATTGTCCCTCGCAACTAGGCAGGAGTCCTGACGTCGCTGAACAAACACGTGTGTGGAAGGGCCATCCCCGTCGTAACTCGAGAATATACCCCAGGTTCCCGCCGCAACTCGAGAAAAACCATGAGACTTCCCCCTCGCCGCGAGATGAGGCCCGATTCCCCTGCACTGCGTGCAGAGCAATGCCGTGTTGCACATCACACAGGAAAGGAGCCTTGATTTCCTTGATGGCACTCCAGAGAAAGCCCAAGAACACTGTTTCAAGGCTAGAGGGATCCTGAGGTCACTGTAGCAACACCAAAGAGCTCCGTGGACGAAAAATCAACTCGAGATGAGAGGTTAGTCCCTGGCTTCGACTCCAGAGGAATACCACCTTACCACAAGCACCTCAAGAGGAGGATTCTCTCAGCTCTAGGCATGTGAGAGGGACCCTGAGTTTGCGGCCTCAAGTGGAATGGACACCGCGATGCCCTGACTCGAAAAAAGGCCGGATATGCCTGCAGTTCCTTGAATACAGGCTCGTCTTGCATTTCCAAAGGTGAAAGGAAGTCTGAATCCCCTTTGGAGACCACAGAGAAAGACCTAGTTCCCCACCTCATCGCGACCGGAGGCCTCACCTCCTTTGAAAACTCCAGAGGGATGCGGAGATCAGTGCCTCCAAAGGAGACGATGCCTGACTCCTCGTGAAACTTGATAGGAGTCCCAGGATTCCTGTGGCACGTGGAAAGGGACCCTTGGTCTCCCGCCTCAGCTGGCGAGGCATCCCAATTGCCCTGCCAAGCCTCGAGGAGAATCCCGAGTTGTCCCTCGCAACTAGGCAGGAGTCCTGACGTCGCTGAACAAACACGTGTGTGGAAGGGCCATCCCCGTCGTAACTCGAGAATATACCCCAGGTTCCCGCTGCAACTCGAGAAATACCATGAGACTTCCCCCTCGCCGCGAGATGAGGCCCGATTCTCCTGCCCTGCGTGCAGAGCAATGCCGTGTTGCACATCACACAGGAAAGGAGCCTTGATTTCCTTGATGGCACTCCAGAGAAAGCCCACGAAAACTGTTTCAAGGCTAGAGGGATCCTGAGGTCACTGTAGAAACACCAAAGAGCTCCGTGGACCAAAAATCAACTCGAGATGAGAGGTTAGTCCCTGGCCTCGACTCCAGAGGAATACCACCTTACCACAAGCACCTCAAGAGGAGGCTTCTCTCAGCTCGAGGTATGTGAGAGGGACCCTGAGTTTGCGGCCTCAAGTGGAATGGACACCTCGATGCCCTGATTCGAAATAAGGACGGATATGCCTGCAGTTCCTTGAATGCAGGCTCGTCTTGCATCTGCCAAGACGAAAGGATGTCTGAATCCCCTTTGGAGACCACAGAGAAATACCTAGTTCCCTACCTCATCGCCACCGAAGGCCTCACATCCTTTGAAAACTCCAGAGGTACGCGGAGATCAGTGCCTCCAAAGGAGACGATGCCTGACTCCTCGTGAAACTTGATAGGAGTCCCAGGATTCCTGTGGCATGTGGAAAGGGACCCTTGGTCTCCCGCCTCAGCTGGAGAGGCGTCCCAATTGCCCTGCCAAGCCTCGAGGAGAATCCAGATTTGTCCCTCGAAACTAGGCAGGAGTCCTGACGTCGCTGAGCAAACACGTGTGTGGAAGGGCCATCCCCGTCGTAACTCGAGAATATACCCCAGGTTCCCGCCGCAACTCGAGAAAAACCATGAGACTTCCCCCTCGTAGAGAGATGAGGCCCGATTCCCCTGCACTGCGTGCAGAGCAATGCCGTGTTGCACATCACACAGGAAAGGAGCCTTGGTTTCCTTGATGGCACTCCAGAGAAACCCCAAGAACACTGTTTCAAGGCTAGAGGGATCCTGAAGTCACTGGAGCAACACAAAAGAGCTCCGTGGACCACAAATCAACTCGAGATGAGAGGTTAGTCCCTGGCTTCGACTCCAGAGGAATACCACCTTACCACAAGCACCTCAAGAGGAGGCTTCTCTCAGCTCTAGGTAAGTGAGAGGGACCCTGAGTTTGCGGCCTCAAGTGGAATGGACACCACGATGCCCTGACTCGAATTAAGGCCGGATATGCCTGCAGTGACTTGAATGCAGGCTCGTCTTGCATCTTCCAAGACGAAAGGATGTCTGAATCTCCTGTGGAGACCACAGATATAGACCTAGTTCCCCACCTCATGGCGACCGGAGGCCTTACATCCTTGGAAAACTCCAGTGGGACGCGGAGATCAGTGACTCCAAAGGAGACGATGCCTGACTCCTCGTGAAACTTGATAGGAGTCCCAGGATTCCTGTGGCACGTGGAAAGGGACCCTTGGTCTCCCGCCTCACCTGGAGAGGCGTCCCAATTGCCCTGCCAAGCCTCGAGGAGAATCCCGAGTTGTCCCTTGCAACTAGGCAGGTGTCCTGACGTCGCTGAACAAACACGTGTGTGGAAGGGCCATCCCCGTTGTAACTCGAGAATATACCCCAGGTTCCCGCCGCAACTCGAGAAAAACCATGAGACTTCCCCCTCGCCGCGAGATGAGGCCCGATTCCCCTGCACTGCATGCAGAGCAATGCCGTGTTGCACATCACACAGGAAAGGAGCCTTGATTTCCTTGATGGCACTCCAGAGAAAGCCCAAGAACACTGTTTCAAGGCTAGAGGGATCCTGAGGTCACGGTAGCAACACGAAAGAGCTCCGTGGACCAAAATTCAACTCGAGATGAGAGGTTATTCCCTGGCTTCGACTCTAGAGGAATACCACCTTACCACAAGCACCTCAAGAGGAGGCTTCTCTCAGCTCTATGTATGTGAGAGGGACCCTGAGTTTGCGGCATCAAGTGGAATGGACAGCGCGATGCCCTGACTCGAAATAAGACCGGGTATGCCTGCAGTGACTTGAATGCAGGCTCGTCTTGCATCTCCCAAGACGAAAGGATGTCTGAATCCCCTGTGGAGACCACAGAGAAAGACCTAGTTCCCCACATCATCGCGACCGGAGGCCTCACATCCTTTGAAAACTCCAGAGGGACGCGGAGATCAGTGCCTCCAAAGGAGACGATGCCTGACTCCTCGTGAAACTTGATAGGAGTCCCAGGATTCCTGTGGCACGTGGAAAGGGACCCTTGGTCTCCCGCCTCAGCTGGAGAGGCGTCCCAATTGCCCTGCCAAGCCTCGAGGAGAATCCAGAGTTGTCCCTCGAAACTAGGCAGGAGTCCTGACGTCGCTGAGCAAACACGTGTTTGGAAGGGCCATCCCCGTCGTAACTCGAGAATATACCCCAGGTTCCCGCCGCAACTCGAGAAAAACCATGAGACTTCCCCCTCGCCGCGAGATGAGGCCCGATTCCCCTGCACTGCGTGCAGAGCAATGCCGTGTTGCACATCACACAGGAAAGGAGCCTTGATTTCCTTGATGGCACTCCAGAGAAAGCCCAAGAACACTGTTTCAAGGCTAGAGGGATCCTGAGGTCACTGTAGCAACACGAAAGTGCTCCGTGGACCAAAAATCAACTCGAGATGAGAGGTTAGTCCCTGGCTTCGACTAACGAGGAATACCACCTTACCACAAGCACCTCAAGAGGAGGCTTCTCTCAGCTCTAGGTATGTGAGAGGGACCCTGAGTTTGTGGCCTCAAGGGGAATGGACACCGCGATGCCCTGACTCGAAATAAGGCCGGATATCCCTGCAGTGACTTGAATGCAGGCTCGTCTTGCATCTCCCAAGACGAAAGTGTGTCTGAATCCCCTGTGGAGACCACAGAGAAAGACCTAGTTCCCCACCTCATCGCGACCGGAGGCCTCACATCCTTTGAAAACTCCAGAGGGACGCGGAGATCAGTGCCTCCAAAGGAGACGATGCCTGACTCCTCGTGAAAATTGATAGGAGTCCCAGGATTCCTGTGGCACGTGGAAAGGGACCCTTGATCTCCCGGCTCAGCTGGAGAGGCATCCCAATTGCCCTGCCAAGCCACGAGGAGAATCCCCAGTTGTTCCTCGCAACTTGGCAGGAGTCCTGACGTCGCTGAACAAACACGTGGGTGGAAGGGCCATCCCCGTCGTAACTCGAGAATATACCCCAGGTTCCCTCTGCAACTCGAGAAAAACCATGAGACTTCCCCCTCGCCGCGAGATGAGGCCCGATTCCCCTGCACTGCGTGCAGAGCAATGCCGTGTTGCACATCACACAGGAAAGGAGCCTTGATTTCCTTGATGGCACTCCAGAGAAAGCCCAAGAACACTGTTTCAAGGCTAGAGGGATGCTGAGGTCACTGTAGCAACACGAAAGAGCTCCGTGGACCAAAAATCAACCCGAGATGAGAGGTTAGTCCCTGGCTTCGACTAACGAGGAATACCACCTTACCACAAGCACCTCAAGAGGAGGCTTCTCTCAGCTCTAGGTATGTGAGAGGGACCCTGAGTTTGCGGCATCAAGTGGAATGGACAGCGCGATGCCCTGACTCGAAATAAGACCGGGTATGCCTGCAGTGACTTGAATGCAGGCTCGTCTTGCATCTCCCAAGACGAAAGGATGTCTGAATCCCCTGTAGAGACCACAGAGAAAGACCTAGTTCCCCACATCATCGCGACCGGAGGCCTCACATCCTTTGAAAACTCCAGAGGGACGCGGAGATCAGTGCCTCCAAAGGAGACGATGCCTGACTCCTCGTGAAACTTGATAGGAGTCCCAGGATTCCTGTGGCATGTGGAAAGGGAACCTTGGTCTCCCGCCTCAGCTGGAGAGGCGTCCCAATTGCCCTGCCAAGCCTCAAGGAGAATCCAGAGTTGTACCTCGAAACTAGGCAGGAGTCCTGACGTCGCTGAACAAACACGTGTGTGGAAGGGCCATCCCCGTCGTAACTCGAGAATATACCCCAGGTTCCCGGCGCAACTTGAGAAAAACCATGAGACTTCCCCCTCGACGAGAGATGAGGCCCGATTCCCCTGCACTGCGTGCAGAGCAATGCCGTGTTGCACATCACACAGGAAAGGAGCCTTGATTTCCTTGATTGCACTACAGAGAAACCCCAAGAACACTGTTTCAAGGCTAGAGGGATCCTGAAGTCACTGGAGCAACACGAAAGAGCTCCGTGGACCACAAATCAACTCGAGATGAGAGGTTAGTCCCTGGCTTCGACTCCAGAGGAATACCACCTTACCACAAGCACCTCAAGAGGAGGCTTCTCTCAGCTCTAGGTAAGTGAGAGGGACCCTGAGTTTGCGGCCTCAAGTGGAATGGACACCGCGATGCCCGGACTCGAAATAAGGCCGGATATGCCTGCAGTGACTTGAATGCAGGCTCGTCTTGCATCTCCCAAGACGAAAGGATGTCTGAATCCCCTGTGGAGACCACAGATATAGACCTAGTTCCCCACCTCATGGCGACCGGAGGCCTTACATCCTTGGAAAATTCCAGAGGGACGCGGAGATCAGTGCCTGAAAAGGAGACGATGCCTGACTCCTCGTGAAACTTGATAGGAGTCCCAGGATTCCTGTGGCACGTGGAAAGGGACCCTTGGTCTCCCGCCTCAGCTGGAGAGTCGTCCCAATTTCCCTGCCAAGCCTCGAGGAGAATCCCGAGTTGTCCCTCGCAACTAGGCAGGAGTCCTGACGTCGCTGAACAAGCACGTGTGTGGAAGGGCCATCCCCGTCGTAACTCGAGAATATACCCCAGGTTCCCGCCGCAACTCGAGAAAAACCTCGAGACTTCCCCCTCACCGCGAGATGAGGCACGATTCTCCTACACTGAGTGCAGAGCAATGCCGTGTTGCACATCACACAGGAAAGGAGCCTTGATTTCCTTGATGGCACTCCAGAGAAACCCCAAGAACACTGTTTCAAGGCTAGAGGGATCCTGAGGTCACTGTAGCAACACGAAAGAGCTCCGCTGACCACAAGTCAACTCGAGATGAGAGGTGAGTCCCTGGCTTCGACTCCAGAGGAATACCACCTTATCAGAAGCACCTCAAGAGGAGGCTTCTCTCAGCTCTAGGTATGTGAAAGGGACCCTGAGTTTGCGGCCTCAAGTGGAATGGACACCGCGATGCCCTGACTCAAAATAAGGCCGGATATGCCTGCAGTGACTTGAATGCAGGCCCAACTTGCATCTCCCAAGACGAAAGGATGTCTGAATCCCCTGTGGAGACCACAGAGAAAGACCTAGTATCCTACTTCATGGCGACCGGAGGCCTCACATCCTTGGAAAATTCCAGAGGGATGCGGAGATCAGTGCCTCCAAAGGAGACGATGCCTGACTCCTCGTGAAACTTGATAGGAGTCCCAGGGTTCCTGTGGCGCGTGGAAAGGGACCCTTGCTCTCTCGCCTCGGCTCGAGAGGCGTCCCAACTGCCCTGCCAAGCCTCGAGGAGAATCCCGAATTGTCCCTCACAACTAGGCAGGAGTCCTGCCGACGCTGAACAAACACGTGTGTGGAAGGGCCATCCTCGTTGTAACTCGAGAATATACCCCAGGTTCCCGCCGCAACTCGAGAAAAACCATGAGACTTCCCCCTCGCCGTAAGATGTGGCCCGATTCCCCTGCCCTGCGTGCAGAGCAATGCCGTGTTGCACATCACACAGGAAAGGAGCCTTGATTTCCTTGATGGCACTCCAGAGAAAGCCCAAGAACACTGTTTCAAGGCTAGAGGGATCCTGAGGTCACTGTAGCAAAAGGAAAGAGCTCCTTGGACCAAAAGTCAACTCGAGATGAGAGGTGCGTCCCTGGCTTCGACTCCAGAGGAATACCACCTTACCAGAAGCACCTCAAGAGGAGGCTTCTCTCAGCTCTAGGTATGTGAGAGGGACCCTGAGTTTGCGGCCTCAAGTGGAATGGACACCGCGATGCCCTGACTCGAAATAAGGCCGGATATGCCTGCAGTGACTTGAATGCAGGCTCGTCTTGCATCTCCCAAGACGAAAGTGTGTCTGAATCCCCTGTGGAGACCACAGATAAAGACCTAGTTCCCCACCTCATGGCGACCGGAGGCCTCACATCCTTGGAAAACTCCAGAGGGACGCGGAGATCAGTGCCTCCAAAGGAGACGATGCCTGACTCCTCGTGAAACTTGATAGGAGTCCCAGGATTCCTGTGGCACGTAGAAAGGGCCCCTTGGTCTCCCGCCTCAGCTGGAGAGGCGTCCCAATTGCACTGCCAAGCCTCGAGGAGAATCCCGAGTTGTCCCTCGCAACTAGGCAGGAGTCCCGACGTCGCTGAACAAACACGTGTGTGGAAGGGCCATCCCCGTCGTAACTCGAGAATATACCCCAGGTTCCCGCCGCAACTCGAGAAAAACCATGAGACTTCCCACTCCCCGCGAGATGAGGCCCGATTCCCCTGCACTGCGTGCAGAGCAATGCCGTGTTGCACATCACACAGGAAAGGAGCCTTGATTTCCTTGATGGCACTCCAGAGAAAGCCCAAGAACACTGTTTCAAGGCAAGAGGGATCCTGAGGTCACTGTAGCAACAAGAAAGAGCTCCGTGGACGAAAAATCAACTCGAGATGAGAGGTTAGTCCCTGGCTTCGACTCCAGAGGAATACCACCTTACCACAAGCACCTCAAGAGGAGGCTTTCCTCAGCTCTAGGTATTTGAGGGGGACCCTGAGTTTGCGGCATCAAGTCGAATGGACACTGCGATGCCCTGACTCGAAATAAGGCCGGATATGCCTGCAGTGACTTGAATGCATGCTCGTCTTGCATCTCCCAAGACGAAAGGATGTCTGAATCCCCTGTGGAGACCACAGAGAAAGACCTAGTTCCCCACCTCATCGCGACCAGAGGCCTCACATCCTTTGAAAACTCCAGAGGTACGCGGAGATCAGTGCCTCCAAAGGAGACGATGCCTGACTCCTCATGAAACTTGATAGGAGTCCCCGGATTCCTGTGGCACGGGAAAAGGGACCCTTGGTCTCCCGCCTCAGCTGGAGAGGCGTCCCAATTGCCCTGCCAAGACTCGAGGAGAATCCCGAGTTGTCCCTCACAACTAGGCAGGAGTCCTGACGTCGCTGAACAAACACGTGTGTGGAAGGGCCATCCCCGTGGTAACTCGAGAATATACCCCAGGTTCCCGCCGCAACTCGAGAAAAACCATGAGACTTCCCCCTCGCCGCGAGATGAGGCACGATTCTCCTGCACTGCGGGCAGAGCAATGCCGTATTGCACATCACACAGGAAAGGAGCCTTGATTTCCTTGATGGCACTCCAGAGAAACCCCAAGAACCCTGTTTCAAGGCTAGAGGGATCCTGAAGTCACTGTAGCAACAAGAAAGAGCTCCGTGGACGAAAAATCAACTCGAGATGAGAGGTTAGTCCCTGGCTTCGACTCCAGAGGAATACCACCTTACCACAAGAACCACAAGAGGAGGCTTCTCTCAGCTCTAGGTATGTGAGAGGGACCCTGAGTTTGTGGCCTCAAGTGGAATGGACACCGCGAAGCCCTGACTCGAAATAAGGCCGGATATGCCTGCAGTGACTTGAAATCAGGCTCGTCTTGCATCTCCCAAGACGAAAGGATGTCTGAATCCCCTGTGGAGACCACAGAGAAAGACCTAGTTCCCCACCTCATCGCGACCGGAGGCCTCACATCCTTTCAAAACTCCAGAGGGACGGGGAGATCAGTGCCTCCAAAGGAGACGATGCCTGACTCCTCGTGAAACTTGATATGAGTCCCAGGATTCCTCTGACACGTGGAAAAGGACCCTTGGTCTCCCGCCTCAGCTGGAGAGGCGTCCCAATTGCCCTGCCAAGCCTCGAGGAGAATCCCGAGTTGTCCCTCGCAACTAGGCAGGAGTCCTGACGTCGCTGAACCAACACGTGTGTTGAAGGGCCATCCCCGTCGTAACTCGAGAATATACCCCAGGTTCCCGCCGCAACTCGAGAAAAACCATGAGACTTCCCCCTCGCCGCGAGATGAGGCCCGATTCCCCTGCACTGCGTGCAGAGCAATGCCGTGTTGCACATCACACAGGAAAGGAGCCTTGATTTTCTTGATGGCACTCCAGAGAATCCCCATGAACACTGTTTCAAGGCTAGAGGGATCCTGAGGTCAGTGTAGCAACACGAAAGAGCTCTGTGGACCACAAATCAACTCGAGATGAGAGGTTAGTCCCTGGCTTCGACTCCAGAGGAATATCACCTTACTACAAGCACCTCAAGAGGAGGCTTCTCTCAGCTCTAGGTATGTGAGAGAGACCCTGAGTTTGCGGCCTCAAGTGGAATGGACACCGCGATGCCCTGACTCGAAATAAGGCCGGATATGCCTGCAGTGACTTGAATGCAGGCTCGTCTTGCATCTCCCAAGACGAAAGGATGTCTGAATCCCCTGTGGAGACCACAGAGATAGACCTAGTTCCCCACCTCATGGCGACAGGAGGCCTCACATCCTTTGAAAACTCCAGAGGTACGCGGAGATCAGTGCCTAAAAAGGAGACGATGCCTGACTTCTCGTGAAACTTGATAGGTGTCCCAGGATTCCTCTGGTACGGGGAAAGGGAACCTTGGTCTCCCGCCTCAGCTGGAGAGGCGTCCCAATTGCCCTGTCAAGCCTCGAGGAGAATCCCGAGTTTTCCCTCGCAACTAGGCAGGAGTCCTGACGTCGCTGAACAAACACGTGGGTGGAAGGGCCATCTCCGTCGTAACTCGAGAATATACCCCAGGTTCCCGCCGCAACTCGAGAAAAACCATGAGACTTCCCCCTCGCCGAGAGATGAGGCCCGATTCCCCTGCACTGCGTGCAGAGCAATTCCGTGTTGCACATCACACATGAAAGGAGCCTTAATTTCCTTGATGGCACTCCAGAGAAACCCCAAGAACACTGTTTCAAGGCTAGAGGTATCCTGAGGTCACTGTAGCAACACGAAAGAGCTCCGTTGACCACAAATCAACTGGAGATGAGAGGTTAGTCCCTGGCTTCGACTCCAGAGAAATACCACCTTACCACAAGCACCTCAAGAGGAGGCTTCTCTCAGCTCTAGGTATGTGAGAGGGACCCTGAGTTTGCGGCCTCAAGTGGAATGGACACTGCGATGCCCTGACGCAAAATAAGGCCGGATATCCCTGCAGTGACTTGAATGCAGGCTCGTCTTGCATCTCCCAAGATGAAAGGATGTCTGAATCCCCTGTGGAGACCACAGAGAAAGACCTAGTTCCCCACCTCATCGCCACCGAAGGCCTCACATCCTTTGAAAACTCCAGAGGTACGCGGACATCAGTGCCTCCAAAGGAGACGATGCCTGACTCCTCGTGAAACTTGATAGGAGTCCCAGGATTCCTGTGGCACTTGGAAAGGGACCCTTGGTCTCCCGCCTCAGCTGGAGAGGCGTCCCAATTGCCCTGCCAAGCCTCGAGGAGAATCCCGAGTTGTCCCTCGCAACTAGGCAGGAGTCCTGACGTCGCTGAATAAACACGTGTGTGGAAGGGCCATCCCCGTCGTAACTCCAGAATATACCCCACGTTCCTGCCGCAACTCGAGAAAAACCATGAGACTTCCCCCTCGCCGCGAGATGAGGCCCGATTTCCCTGCACTGCGTGCAGAGCAATTCCGTGTTGCACATCACACATGAAAGGACCATTGATTTCCTTGATGGCACTCCAGAGAAGCAGCAGGAACACTGTTTCAAGGCTAGAGGGATCCTGAGGTCACTGTAGCAACAGGAAAGAGCTCCGTGGACCACAAATCAACTGGAGATGAGAGGTTAGTCTCTGGCTTCGACTCCAGAGGAATACCACCTTACCACAAGCACCTCAAGAGGAGGCTTCTCTCAGCTCTAGCTATGTGAGAGGGACCCTGATTTTGCGGCCTCAAGAGGAATGGACACTGCCATGCCCTGACGGGAAATAACGCCGGACATCCCTGCAGTGACTTGAATGCAGGCTCATCTTGCATCTCCCAAGACGAAAGGATGTCTGAATCCCCTGTGGAGTCCACAGAGAAAGACCTAGTTCCCCACATCATCGCGACCGGAGACCTCACATCCTTTGAAAATTCCAGAGGTACGCAGAGATCAGTGCCTCCAAAGGAGACGATGCCTGACTCCTCGTGAAACTTGATAGGAGTCCCAGGATTCCTGTGGCACGTGGAAAGGGACCCTTGGTCTTCCCCCTCAGCTGGAGAGGCGTCCCAATTGCCCTGCCAAGCCTCGAGGAGAATCCCGAGTTGTCCCTCACAACTAGGCAGGAGTCCGGACGTCGCTGAACAAACACGTGGGTGGAATGGCCATCCCCGTCGTAACTCAGAATATACCCCAGGTTCCCGCCGCAACTCGAGAAAAACCATGAGACTTCCCCCTCACCGCGAGATGAGGCCCGATTCCCCTGCACTGCGTGCAGAGCAATTCCGTGTTGCACATCACACATGAAAGGAGCCTTGATTTCCTTGATGGCATTCCAGAGAAACACCAAGAACACTGTTTCAAGGCTAGAGGGATCCTGAGGTCAATGTAGCAACACGAAAGAGCTCCGTGGCGCAAAAATCAACTCAAGAAGAGAGGTTAGTCCCTGGCTTCAACTCCAGAGGAATACCACCCTACCACAAGCATCTCAAGAGGAGGCTTCTCCCAGCTCTATGTATGTGAGAGGGACCCTGAGTTTACGGCCTCAAGTGGAATGGACACCGCGATGCCCTGACTCGAAATAAGGCCGGATATCCCTGCAGTGACTTGAATGCAGGCTCGTCTTGCATCTCCCAAGACGAAAGGGTGTCTGAATCCCCTGTGGAGACCACAGATAAAGACCTAGTTCCCCACCTCATCGCGACAGGAGGCCTCACATCCTTTGAAAACTCCAGAGATATGCGGAGATCAGTGCCTCCAAAGGAGACAATGCCTGACTCCTCGTGAAACTTGATAGGAGTCCCAGGATTCCTGTGGCACGTGGAAAGGGACCCGTGGTCTCCCGCCTCAGCTGGAGAGGCGTCCCAATTGCCCTGCCAAGCCTCGAGGAGAATCTCGAGTTGTCCCTCGCAACTAGGCAGGAGTTCTGATGTCACTGAACAAACACTTGTATGGAAGGGCCATCCCCGTCGTAACTCGAGAATATACCCCAGGTTCCCGCCGCAACTCGAGAAAAACCATGAGACTTCCCCCTCGCCGCGAGATGAGGCCCGATTCCCCTGAACTGCGTGCAGAGCAACTCCGAGTTGCACGTCACACATAAAAGGAGCCTTGATTTCCTTGATGGCACTCCAGAGAAACCCCAAGAACACTGTTTCAATGCTAGAGGCACCCTGAGGTCAATGTAGCAACACGAAAGAGCTCCGTGGACCAAAAATCAACTCGAGATGAGAGGTTAGTCCCTGGCTTCGACTCCAGAGGAATACCACCTTAGCACGAGCACCTTAAGAGGAGGCTTCTCTCAGCTCTAGCTATGTGAGAGGGACCCTGAGTTTGCGGCCTCAAGTGGAATGGACACTGCGAAGCCCTGACTCGAAATAAGGCCGGATATCCCGGCAAGTGACTTGAATGCAGGCTAGTCTTGCATCTCCCAAGATGAAAGGATGTCTGAATCCCCTGTGGAGTCCACAGAGAAAGACCTAGTTCCCCACCTCATCGTGACCGGAGGCCTCACATCCTTTGAAAACTCCAGAGGTACGCGAAGATCAGTGCCTCCAAAGGAGACGATGCCTGACTCCTCGTGAAACTTGATAGGAGTCCCAGGATTCCAGTGGCACGTGGAAAGGGACACTTGGTCTACCGCCTCAGCTGGAGAGGCGTCCCAATTGCCCTGCCAAGCCTCGAGGAGAATCCCGAGTTGTCCCTCACAACTAGGCAGGAGTCCGGACGTCGCTGAACAAACACGTGGGTGGAATGGCCATCCCCGTCGTAATTCAGAATATACCCCAGGTTCCCGCCGCAACTCGAGAAAAACCATGAGACTTCCCCCTCACCGCGAGATGAGGCCCGATTCCCCTGCACTGCGTGCAGAGCAATTCCGTGCTGCACATCACACATGAAAGGAGCCTTGATTTCCTTGATGGCACTCCAGAGAAACCCCAAGAACACTGTTTCAAGGCTAGAGGGATCCTGAAGTCACTGTAGCAACACGAAAGAGCTCCGTGGACCAAAAATCAACTCGAGATGAGAGGTTAGTCCCTGGCTTCGACTCCAGAGGAATACCACCTTACCACAAGCACCACAAGAGGAGGCTTCTCTCAGCTTTAGCTATGTGAGAGGGATCCTGAGTGTGCGACCTCAAGTGGAATGGACACGGCGATGCCCTGACTCGAAATAAGGCCGGATATCCCTGCAGTGACTTGAATGCAGGCTCGTCTTGCATCTCCCAAGACGAAAGGATGTCTGAATCCCCTGTGGAGACCACAGAGAAAGACCTAGTTCCCCACCTCATCGCGACCGGAGGCCTCACATTCTTTGAAAACTCCAGAGGTACGCGGAGATCAGTGCCTCCAAAGGAGACGATGCCTGACTCCTCGTGATACGTGATAGGACTCCAAGGATTCCTGTGGCACGTGGAAAGGGGCCCTTGGTCTCCCGCCTCAGCTGGAGAGGCGTCCCAATTGCCCTGCCAAGCCTCGAGGAGAATCCAGAGTTGTCCCTCGCAACTAGGCAGGAGTCCTGATGTCGCTGAACAAACACGTGGGTGGAAGGGTCATCCCCGCCGTAACTCGAGAATACACCCCAGGTTCCCGCCGCAACTCGAGAAAAACCAGGAGACTTCCCCCTCGCCGCGAGATGAGGCCCGATTCCTCTGCACTGCGTGCAGAGCAATTCCGTGTTGCACATCACACATGAAAGGAGCCTTGATTTCCTTGATGGCACTCCAGAGAAACCCCAAGAACACTCTTTCAAGGCTAGAGGGATCCTGAGGTCACTGTAGCAACACGAAAGAGCTCCGTGGACCAAAAATCAACTCGAGATGAGAGGTTAGTCCCTGGCTTCGACTCCAGAGGAATACCACCTTACCACAAGCACCTCAAGAGGAGGCTTCTCTCAGCTCTAGGTATGTGAGAGGGATCCTGAGTGTGCGACCTCAAGTGGAATGGACACCGCGATGCCCTGACTCGAAATAAGGCCGGATATCCCTGCAGTGACTTGAATGCAGGCTCGTCTTGCATCTTCCAAGACGAAAGGATGTCTGAATCCCCTGTGGAGACCACAGAGAAAGACCTAGTTCCCCACCTCATCGCGACCGGAGGCCTCACATCCTTTGAAAACTCCAGAGGTACGCGGAGATCAGTGCCTCCAAAGGAGACGATGCCTGACTCCTCGTGATACTTGATAGGACTCCAAGGATTCCTGTGGCACGTGGAAAGGGGCCCTTGGTCTCCCGCCTCAGCTGGAGAGGCGTCCCAATTGCCCTGCCAAGCCTCGAGGAGAATCCCGAGTTGTCCCCCGCAACTAGGCAGGAGTCCTGACGACGCTGAACAAACACGTGTGTGGAAGGGCCATCCCCGTCGTAACTCGAGAATATACCCCAGGTTCCCGCCGCAACTCGAGAAAAACCATGTGACTTCCCCCTCGCCGCGAGATGAGACCCGATTCCCCTGCACTGCGTGCAGAGCAATTCCGTGTTGCACATCACACATGAAAGAAGCCTTGATTTCCTTGATGGCACTCCAGAGAAACCCCAAGAACACTGTTTCAAGGCTAGAGGGATCCTGAGGTCACTGTAGCAACAGGAAAGAGCTCCGTGGACCAAAAATCAACTCGAGATGACAGGTTAGTCCCTGGCTTCGACTCCAGAGGAATACCACCTTACCACAAGCACCTCAAGAGGAGGCTTCTCTCAGCTCTAGGTATGTGAGGGGGACCCTGAGTTTGCGGCCTCAAGTGGAATGGACACTGCGATGCCCTGAAGTGAAATAAGGCCGGATTTCCCTGCAGTGACTTGAATGCAGGCTCGTCTTGCATCTCCCAAGACGAAAGGATGTCTGAAACCCTGTGGGGACAACAGAGAAAGACCTAGTTCCCCACCTCATGGCGACCGGAGGCCTCACATCCTTTGAGGTACGCGGAGATCAGTGCCTCCCAAGGAGACGATGCCTGACTCCTCGTGAAACTTGATAGGAGTCCCAGGATTCCTGAGGCACGTGGAAAGGCACCCTTGGTCTCCCGCCTCAGCTGGAGAGGCGTCCCAATTGCCCTGCCAAGCCTCGAGGAGAATCCCGAGTTGTCCCTCGCAACTAGGCAGGAGTCCTGCCGTCGCTGAACAAACACGTGTGTGGAAGGGTCATCCCCGCCGTAACTCGAGAATATACCCCAGGTTCCCGCCGCAACTCGAGAAAAACCATGAGACTTCCCCCTCGCCGCGAGATGAGGCCCGATTCCTCTGCACTGCGTGCCGAGCAATTCCGTGTTGCACATCACACATGAAAGGAGCCTTGATTTCCTTGATGGTACTCCAGGGAAACCCCAAGAACACTGTTTCAAGGCTAGAGGGATCCTGAAGTCACTGTAGCAACAGGAAAGAGCTCCGTGAACCAAAAATCAACTCGAGATGAGAGGTTAGTCCCTGGCTTCGACTCCAGAGGAATACCACCTTACCACAAGCACCTCAAGAGGAGGCTTCTCTCAGCTCTAGCTATGTGAGAGGGACCCTGATTTTGCGGCCTCAAGTGGAATGGACACTGCGATGCCCTGACGGGAAATAAGGCCAGATATGCCTGCAGTGACTTGAATACAGGCTCGTCTTGCATCTCCCAAGACGAAAGGATGTCTGAATCCCCTGTGTAGACCACAGAGAAAGACCTAGTTCCCCACCTGATCGAGACCGGAGACCTCACATCCTTTAAAAACTCCAGAGGTACGCGGAAATCAGTGCCTCCAAAGGAAACGATGCCTGACTCCTCGTGAAACTTCTTAGGAGTCCCAGGATTCCTGTGGCACGTGGAAAGGGACCCTTGGTCTCCCGCCTCAGCTGGAGAGGCGTTCCAATTGCCCTGCCAAGCCTCGAGGAGAATCTCGAGTTGTCCCTCGCAACTAGGCAGGAGTCCTAATGTCGCTGAACAAACACTTGGGTGGAAGGGCCATCCCCGTCGTAACTCGAGAATACACCCCAGGTTCCCGCCGCAACTCGAGAAAAACCATGAGACTTCCCCCTCGCCGCGAGATGAGGCTCGATTCTCCTGCACTGCATGCAGAGCAATTCCGTGTTGCACATCACACATGAAAGGAGCCTTGATTTCCTTGATGGCACTCCAGAGAAACCCCAAGAACACTGTTTCAAGGCTAGAGGGATCCTGAGGTCAATGTAGGAACACGAAAGAGGTCCGTGGACCAAGAATCAACTCGAGATGAGAGGTTAGTCCCTGGCTTCGACTCCAGAGGAATACCACCTTACCACAAGCACCTCAAGAGGAGGCTTCCCTCAGCTCTAGGTATGTGAGAGGGACCCTGAGTTTGCAGCCTCCAGTGGAATGGACACCGCAATGCCCTGACTCGAAATAAGGCCGGATATCCCTGCAGAGACTTGAATTCAGGCTCGTCTTGCATCTCCCAAGATGAAAGGATGTCTGAATCACCTCTGGAGACCACAGAGAAAGACCTAGTTCCCCATCTCATCGTGACCGGAGGCCTCACATCCTTTGAAAACTCCAGAGGGACGCGGAGATCAGTGCCTCCAAAGGAGACGATGCCTGACTCCTCGTGAAACTTGATAGGAGTCCCAGGATTCCTGAGGCACGTGGAAAGGCACCCTTGGTCTCCCGCCTCAGCTGGAGAGGCGTCCCAATTGCCCTGCCAAGCCTCGAGGAGAATCCCGAGTTGTCCCTCGCAACTAGGCAGGAGTCCTGCCGTCGCTGAACAAACACGTGTGTGGAAGGGTCATCCCCGCCGTAACTCGAGAATATACCCCAGGTTCCCGCCGCAACTCGAGAAAAACCATGAGACTTCCCCCTCGCCGCGAGATGAGGCCCGATTCCTCTGCACTGCATGCCGAGCAATTCCGTGTTGCACATCACACATGAAAGGAGCCTTGATTTCCTTGATGGCACTCCAGAGAAACCCCAAGAACACTGTTTCAAGGCTAGAGGGATCCTGAAGTCACTGTAGCAACACGAAAGAGCTCCGTGGACCAAAAATCAACTCGAGATGAGAGGTTAGTCCCTGGCTTCGACTCCAGAGGAATACCACCTTACCACAAGCACCTCAAGAGGAGGCTTCTCTCAGCTTTAGCTATGTGAGAGGGATCCTGAGTGTGCGACCTCAAGTGGAATGGACACGGCGATGCCCTGACTCGAAATAAGGCCGGATATCCCTGCAGTGACTTGAATGCAGGCTCGTCTTGCATCTCCCAAGACGAAAGGATGTCTGAATCCCCTGTGGAGACCACAGAGAAAGACCTAGTTCCCCACCTCATCGCGACCGGAGGCCTCACATTCTTTGAAAACTCCAGAGGTACGCGGAGATCAGTGCCTCCAAAGGAGACGATGCCTGACTCCTCGTCATACTTGATAGGAATCCAAGGATTCCTGTGGCACGTGGAAAGGGGCCCTTGGTCTCCCGCCTCAGCTGGAGAGGCGTCCCAATTGCCCTGCCAAGCCTCGAGGAGAATCCAGAGTTGTCCCTCGCAACTAGGCAGGAGTCCTGATGTCGCTGAACAAACACGTGGGTGGAAGGGTCATCCCCGCCGTAACTCGAGAATACACCCCAGGTTCCCGCCGCAACTCGAGAAAAACCAGGAGACTTCCCCCTCGCCGCGAGATGAGGCCCGATTCCTCTGCACTGCGTGCAGAGCAATTCCGTGTTGCACATCACACATGAAAGGAGCCTTGATTTCCTTGATGGCACTCCAGAGAAACCCCAAGAACACTGTTTCAAGGCTAGAGGGATCCTGAGGTCACTGTAGCAACACGAAAGAGCTCCGTGGACCAAAAATCAACTCGAGATGACAGGTTAGTCCTTGGCTTTGACTCCAGAGGAACACCACCTTACCACAAGCACCTCAAAAGGAGGCTTCTCTCAGCTCTAGGTATGTGAGAGGGACCCTGAGTTTGCGGCCTCAAGTGGAACGGACACCGCGATGCCCTGGCTCGAAATAAGGCCGGATATCCCTGCAGTGACTTGAATGCAGGCTCGTCTTGCATCTCCCAAGACGAAAGGATGTCTGAATCCCCTGTGGAGACCACAGAGAAAGACCTAGTTCCCCACCTCATCGCGACCGGAGGCCTCACATCCTTTGAAAACTCTAGAGGTACGTGGAGATCAGTGCCTCCAAAGGAGACGATGCCTGACACCTCGTGAAACTTGATTGGAGTCCCAGGATTCCTGTGGCACTGGAAAGGGACCCTTGGTCTCCCGCCTCAGCTGGAGAGGCGTCCCAATTGCCCTGCCAAGCCTCGAGGAGAATCCCGAGTTGTCCCTCGCAACTAGGCAGGAGTCCTGACGTCGCTGAACAAACACGTGGTTGGAAGGACCATCCCCGTCCTAACTCGAGAATATACCCCAGGTTCCCGCCGCAACTCGAGAAAAACCATGAGACTTCCCCCTCGCCGTGAGATGAGGCCCGATTTCCCTGCACTGCATGCAGAGCAATTCCGTGTTGCACATCAAACATGAAAGGAGCCTTGATTTCCTTGATGGCACTCCACAGAAACCCCAAGAACACTGTTTCAAGGCTAGAGGGATCCTGAGGTCACTGTAGCAACACGAAAGAGCTCCGTGGACCAAAAATCAACTCGAGATGAGAGGTTAGTCCCTGGCTTCGACTCCAGAGGAATACCACCTTACCACAAGCACCTCAAGAGGAGGCTTCTCTCAGCTCTAGGTATGTGAGAGGGATCCTGAGTGTGCGACCTCAAGTGGAATGGACACCGCGATGCCCTGACTCGAAATAAGGCCGGATATCCCTGCAGTGACTTGAATGCAGGCTCGTCTTGCATCTCCCAAGACGAAAGGATGTCTGAATCCCCTGTGGAGACCACAGAGAAAGACCTAGTTCCCCACCTCATCGCGACCGGAGGCCTCACATCCTTTGAAAACTCCAGAGGTACGCGGAGATCAGTGCCTCCAAAGGAGACGATGCCTGACTCCTCGTGATACTTGATAGGACTCCAAGGAATCCTGTGGCACGAGGAAAGGGGCCCTTGGTCTCCCGCCTCAGCTGGAGAGGCGTCCCAATTGCCCTGTCAAGCCTCGAGGAGAATCTCGAGTTGTCCCCCGCAACTAGGCAGGAGTCCTGACGACGCTGAACAAACACGTGTGTGGAAGGGCCATCCCCGTCGTAACTCGAGAATATACCCCAGGTTCCCGCCGCAACTCGAGAAAAACCATGAGACTTCCCCCTCGCCGCGAGATGAGACCCGATTCCCCTGCACTGCGTGCAGAGCAATTCCGTGTTGCACATCACACATGAAAGAAGCCTTGATTTCCTTGATGGCACTCCAGAGAAACCCCAAGAACACTGTTTCAAGGCTAGAGGGATCCTGAGGTCACTGTAGCAACAGGAAAGAGCTCCGTGGACCAAAAATCAACTCGAGATGACAGGTTAGTCCCTGGCTTCGACTCCAGAGGAATACCACCTTACCACAAGCACCTCAAGAGGAGGCTTCTCTCAGCTCTAGGTATGTGAGAGGGACCCTGAGTTTGCGGCCTCAAGTGGAATGGACTCCGCGATGCCCTGACTCGAAATAAGGCCGGATATGCCTGCAGTGACTTGAATGCAGGCTGTTCTTGCATCTCCCAAGACGAAAGGAAGTCTGAATCCCCTGTGGAGACCACAGAGAAAGACCTAGTTCCCCACATCATCGCGACCGGAGGCCTCACATCCTTTGTAAATTCCAGAGGTACGCGGAGATTCTTGCCTCCAAAGGAGACGATGCCTGACTCCTCGTGAAACTTGATAGGAGTCCCAGGATTCCTGTGGCACGTGGAAAGGGACACTTGGTCTCCCGCCTCAGCTGGAGAGGCGTCCCAATTGCCCTGCCAAGCCTCGAGGAGAATCCAGAGTTGTCCCTCGCAACTAGGCAGGAGTCCTGACGTCGCTGAACAAACACGTGGGTGGAAGGGCCATCCCCGTCGTAACTCGAGAATATACCCCAGGTTCCCGCCGCAACTCGAGAAAAACCATGAGACTTCCCCCTTGCCGCGAGATGAGGCCCGATTCCCCTGCACTGCGTGCAGAGCAATTCCGTGTTGCACATCACACATGAAAGGAGCCTTGATTTCCTTGATGGCACTCCAGAGAAACCCCAAGAACACTGTTTCAAGGCTAGAGGGATCCTGAGGTCACTGTAGCAACAGGAAAGAGCTCCGTGAACCAAAAATCAACTCGAGATGAGAGGTTAGTCCCTGGCTTCGACTCCAGAGGAATACCACCTTACCACAAGCACCTCAAGAGGAGGCTTCTCTCAGCTCTATGTATGTGAGGGGGACCCTGAGTTTGCGGCCTCAAGTGGAATGGACACTGCGATGCCCTGAAGTGAAATAAGGCCGGATTTCCCTGCAGTGACTTGAATGCAGGCTCGTCTTGCATCTCCCAAGACGAAAGGACGTCTGAAACCCTGTGGAGATAAGAGGGAAAGACCTAGTTCCCCACCTCATGGCGACCGGAGGCCTCACATCCTTTGAGGTACGCGGAGATCAGTGCCTCCCAAGGAGACGATGCCTGACTCCTCGTGAAACTTGATAGGAGTCCCAGGATTCCTGTGGCACGTGGAAAGGGACCCTTGGTCTCCCGCCTCAGCTGGAGAGGCGTCCCAATTGCCCTGCCAAGCCTCGAGGAGAATCCCGAGTTGTCCCTCGCAACTAGGCAGGAGTCCTGACGTCGCTGAACAAACACGTGAGTGGAAGGGCCATCCCCGTCGTAACTCGAGAATATACCCCAGGTTCCCGCCGCAACTCGAAAAAAACCATGAGACTTCCCCCTCGCCGCGAGATGAGGCCCGATTCCCCTGCACTGCGTGCAGAGCAATTCCGTGTTGCACATCACACATGAAAGGAGCCTTGATTTCCTTGATGGCACTCCAGAGAAACCCCAAGAACACTGTTTCAAGGCTAGAGGGATCCTGAGGTCACTGTAGCAACACGAAAGAGCTCCGTGGACCAAAAATCAACTCGAGATGAGAGGTTAGTCCCTAGCTTCGACTCCAGAGGAATACTACCTTACCACAAGCACCTCAAGAGGAGGCTTCTCTCAGCTCTAGGTATGTGAGAGGGACCCTGAGTTTGCGGCCTCAAGTGGAATGGACACCGCGATGCCCTGACTCGAAATAAGGCCGGATATCCCTGCAGTGACTTGAATGCAGGCTCGTCTTGCATCTCCCAAGACAAAAGGAAGCCTGAATCCCCTGTGGAGACCACAGAGAAAGACCTAGTTCCCCACCTCATCACGACCGGACGCCTCACATCATTTGAAAACTTCAGAGGTACGCGGAGATCAGTGCCTCCAAAGGAGACGATGCCTGACTCCTCGTGAAACTTGATAGGAGTCCCAGGATTCCTGTGGCACGTGGAAAGGGACACTTGGTCTCCCGCCTCAGCTGGAGAGGCGTCCGAATTGCCCTGCCAAGCCTCGAGGAGAATCCCGAGTTGTCCCTCGCAACTAGGCAGTAGTCCTGACGTGGCTGAACAAACACGTGGGTGGAAGGGCCATCCCCGTCGTAACTCTAGAATATACCCCAGGTTCCCGCTGCAACTCGAGAAAAACCATGAGACTTCCCCCTCGCCGCGAGATGAGTCCGATTCCCATGCACTGCGTGCAGAGCAATTCCGTGTTGCACATCACACATGAAAGGAGCCTTGATTTCCTTGATGGCACTCCAGAGAACCCCCAAGAACACTGTTTCAAGGCTAGAGGGATCCTGAGTTCACTGTACCAACACGAAAGAGCTCCGTGGACCAAAAATCAATTCGAGATGAGAGGTTAGTCCCTGGCTTCGACTCCAGAGGAATACCACCTTACCACAAGCACCTCAAAAGGAGGCTTCTCTCAGCTCTAGGTATGTGAGAGGGACCCTGAGTTTGCGGCCTCAAGTGGAATGGACACCGCGATGCCCTGACTCGAAATAAGGCCGGATATCCCTGCAGTGACTTGAATGCAGGCTCGTCTTGCATCTCCCAAGACGAAAGGATGTCTGAATCACCTGTGCAGACCACAGAGAAAGACCTAGTTCCCCACCTCATTGCGACCGGAGGCCTCACATCCTTTGAAAACTCCAGAGGTATGCGGAGATCAGTGCCTCCAAAGGAGACGATGTCTCACTCCTCGTGAAACTTGATAGGAGTCCCAGGAATCCTGTGGCACGTGGAAAGTGATCCTTGGTCTCCCGCCTCAGCTGGAGAGGCGTCCCAATTGCACTACCAAGCCTCGAGGAGAATCCCGAGTTGTCCCTCGCAACTAGGCAGGAGTCCTGACGTGGCTGAATAAACAGGTGTGTGGAAGGGCCATCCCCGTCGTAACTCGAGAATATACCCCACGTTCCCGCCGCAACTCGAGAAAAACCATGAGACTTCCCCCTCGCCGCGAGATGAGGCCCGATTCCCCTGCACTGCGTGCAGAGCAATACCGTGTTGCACATCACACATGAAAGGAGCCTTGATTTCCTTGATGGCACTCCAGAGAAACCCCAAGAACACTGTTTCAAGGCTAGAGGGATCCTGAGGTCACTGTAGCAACACGAAAGAGCTCCGTGGCAAAAAAATCAACTCGAGATGAGAGGTTAGTCCCTGGCTTCGACTCCAGAGGAATACCACCTTACCACAAGCACCTCAAGAGGAGGCTTCTCTCAGCTCTAGGTATGTGAGATGGACCCTGATTTTGCGGCCTAAAATGGAATGGACACCGCGATGCCCTGACTCGAAATAAGGCCGGACATCCCTGCAGTGACTTGAATGCAGGCTCGTCTTGCATCTCCCAAGACGAAAGGATGTCTGAATCCCCTGTGGAGACCACAGAGAAAGATCTAGTTCCCCACATCATGGCGACCGAAGGCCTCATATCCTTTGTAAACACCAGAGGTACGTGGAGATCATTGTCTCCAAAGGAGGCGATGCCTGACTCCCCGTGAAACTTGGTAGGAGTCCCAGGATTCCTGTGGCACGTGGAAAGGGACACTTGGTCTCCCGCCTCAGCTGGAGAGGCGTCCCAATTGCCCTGCCAAGCCTCGAGGAGAATCCCGAGTTGTCCCTCGGAACGAGGCAGGAGTCCTGACGTCGCTGAAGAAACACGTGGGTGGAAATGCCATCCCTGTCGTAACTCGAGAATATACCCCAGGTTCCCGCCGCAACTCGACAAAAACCATGAGACTTCCCCCTCGCCGCGAGATGGGGCCCGATTCCCCTGCACTGCGTGCAGAGCAATTCCGTGTTGCACATCACACATGAAAGGAGACTTGATTTCCTTGATGGCACTCCAGAGAAACCCCAAGAACACTGTTTCAAGGCTAGAGGGATCCTGAGATCACTGTAGCAACACGAAAGAGCTCCATGGACCAAAAATCAACTCGAGATGAGAGGTTAGTCCCTGGCTTCGACTCCAGAGGAACACCACCTTACCACAAGCACCTCAAGAGGAGGCTTCTCTCAGCTCTAGGTATGTGAGAGGGACCCTGAATTTGCGGCCTCAAGTGGAATGGACACCGCGATGCCCTGACTCGAAATAAGGCCGGATATCCCTGCAGTGACTTGAATGCAGGCTCGTCTTGCATCTCCCAAGACGAAAGGATGTCTGAATCCCCTGTGGAGACCACAGAGAAGGACCTAGTTCCCCACCTCATCGCGACCGGAGGCCTCACATCATTAGAAAACTTCAGAGGTACGCGGAGATCATTGTCTTCAAAGGAGACGATGCCTGACTTCTCGTGAAACTTGATAGGAGTCCCAAGATTCTTGTGGCACGTGGAAAGGGACCCTTGGTCTCCCGCCTCAGCTGGAGAAGCGTCCCAATTGCCCTGCCAAGCCTCGAGGAGAATCCCGGGTTGTCCCTCGCAACTAGGCAGGAGTCCTGCCGTCGCTGAACCAACACGTGGGTGGAAGGGCCATCCCCGTCGTAACTCTAGAATATACCCCAGGTTCCCGCCGCAACTCGACAAAAACCATGAGACTTCGCCCTCGCCGCGAGATGAGGCCCGATTCCCCTGCACTGCGTGCAGAGCAATGCCGTGTTGCACATCACACATGAAAGGATCCTTGATTTCCTTGATGGCACTCCAGAGAAACCCCAAGAACACTGTTTCAAGGCTAGAGGGATCCTGAGGTCACTGTAGCAACACGAAAGAGCTCCGTGGACCAAAAATCAACTCGAGATGAGAGGTTAGTCGCTGTCTTCGACTCCAGAGGAATACCACCTTACCACAAGCACCTCAAGAGGAGGCTTCTCTCAGCTCTAGGTATGTGAGAGGGACCCTGAGTTTGCGGCCTCAAGTGGAATGGACACCGCGATGCCCTGACTCGAAATAAGGCCGGATATCCCTGCAGTGACTTGAATGCAGGCTCGTCTTGCATCTCCCAAGACGAAAGGATGTCTGAATCCCCTGTGGAGACCACAGAGAAAGATCTAGTTCCCCACATCATGGCGACCGAAGGCCTCATATCCTTTGTAAACACCAGAGGTACGTGGAGATCCTTGCCTCCAAAGGAGACGATGCCTGACTCCTCGTCAAACTTGATAGGAGTCCCAGGTTTCCTGTGGCACGTGGAAAGGGACCCTTGGTCTCCCGCCTCAGCTGGAGAGGCGTCCCAATTGCCCTGCCAAGCCTCGAGGAGAATCCCGAGTTGTCCCTCGCAACTAGGCAGGAGTCCTGACGTCGCTGAACAAGCACGTGTGTGGAAGGGCCATCCCCGTCGTAACTCGAGAATATAACCCAGGTTCCCGCCGCAACTCGAGAAAAACCATGAGACTTCCCCCTCGCCGCGAGATGAGGCCGGATTCCCCTGCACTGCGTGCAGAGCAATTCCGTATTGCACATCACACATGAAAGGAGCCTTGATTTCCTTGATGGCACTCCAGAGAAACCCCAAGAACACTGTTTCAAGGCTAGAGGGATCCTGATGTCACTGTAGCAACACGAAAGAACTCCGTGTCCCAAAAATCAACTCGAGATGAGAGGTTAGTCCCTGGCTTCGACTCCAGAGGAATACCACCTTACCACAAGCACCTCAAGAGGAGGCTTCTCTCAGCTCTAGGTATGTGAGAGGGACCCTGAGTTTGCGGCCTCAAGTGGAATGGACACCGCGATTACCTGACTCGAAATAAGGCCGGATATCCCTGCAGTGACTTGAATGCAGGCTCGTCTTGCATCTCCCAAGATGAAAGGATGTCTGAACCCATGTGGAGACCACAGAGAAAGAAGAAGTTCCCCACCTCATGGCGACCGGAGGCCTCACATCCTTTGAAAACTCCAGAGGTACGCGGAGATCAGTGCCTCCAAAGGAGACGATGCCTGACACCTCGTGAAACTTGATAGGAGTCCCAGGATTCCTGTGGCACGTGGAAAGGGACCCTTGGTCTCCCGCCTCAGCTGGAGAGGCGTCCCAATTGCCCTGCCAAGCCTCAAGGAGAATCCCGAGTTGTCCCTCGCAACTAGGCAGGAGTCCTGACGTCGCTGAACAAACACGTGGTTGGAAGGGCCATCCCCGTCGTAACTCGAGAATATACCCCAGGTTCCCGCCGCAACTCGACAAAAACCATGAGACTTCCCCCTCGCCACGAGATGAGGCGCGATTCCCCTGCACTGCGTGCAGAGCAATTCCGTGATGCACATCACACATGAAAGGAGCCTTGATTTCCTTGATGGCACTCCAGAGAAACCCCAAGAACACTCTTTCAAGGCTAGAGGGATCCTGAGGTCACTGTAGCAACACGAAAGAGCTCCGTGGACCAAGAATCAACTCGAGATGAGAAGTTAGTCTTTGGCTTCGACTCCAGAGGAATACCACCTTACCACAAGCAACTCAAGAGGAGGCTTCTCTCAGCTCTAGGTATGTGAGAGGGACCCTGAATTTGCGGCCTCAAGTGAATGGACACCGCGATGCCCTGACTCGAAATAAGACCGGATATCCCTGCAGTGACTTGAATGCAGGCTCGTCTTGCATCTCCCAAGACGAAAGGATGTCTGAATCACCTGCGCAGACCACAGAGAAAGACCTAGTTCCCCACCTCATCGCGACTGGAGGCCTCACATCCTTTGAAAACTCCAGAGGTATGCGGAGATCAGTGCCTCCAAAGGAGACGATGCCTCACTCCTCGTGAAACTTGATAGGAGTCCCAGGATTCCTGTGGCACCTGGAAAGTGATCCTTGTTCTCCCGCCTCAGCTGGAGAGGCGTCCCAATTGCACTACCAAGCCTCGAGGAGAATCCCGAGTTGTCCCTCGCAACTAGGCAGTAGTCCTGACGTGGCTGAATAAACAGGTGTGTGGAAGGGCCATCCCCGTCGTAACTCGATAATATACCCCACGTTCCCGCCGCAACTCGAGAAAAACCATGAGACTTCCCCCTCGCCGCGAGATGAGGCCCGATTCCCCTGCACTGCGTGCAGAGCAATACGGTGTTGCACATCACACATGAAAGGAGCCTTGATTTCCTTGATGGCACTTCAGAGAAACCCCAAGAACACTGTTTCAAGGTTAGAGGCATCCTGAGGTCACTGTAGCAACACGAAAGAGCTCCGTGGATCAAAAATCAACTCGAGATGAGAGGTTAGTCCCTGGCTTCGACTCCAGAGGAATACCACCTTACCACAAGCACCTCAAGAGGAAGCTTCTCTCAGCTCTAGGTATGTGAGAGGGACCCTGAGTTTGCGGCCTCAAATGGAATGGACACCGCGATGCCCTGACTCGAAATAAGGCCGGATATCCCTGCAGTGACTTGAATGCAGGCTCGTCTTGCATCTTCCATGACGAAAGGATGTCTGAATCCCCTGTGGAGACCACAGAGAAAAACCTAGTTCCCCACTTCATCGCGACCGGAGGCCTCACATCCTTTGAAAACTCCAGAGGTACGCGGAGATCAGTGCCTCCAAAGGAGACGATGCCTGACTCCTCGTGAAACTTGATAGGAGTCCCAGGATTCCTGTGGCACGTGGAAAGGGACCCTTGGTCTCCCGCCTCAGCTGGAGAGGCGTCCCAATTGCCCTGCCAAGCCTCGAGGAGAATCCCGAGTTGTCCCTCGCAACTAGGCAGGAGTCCTGACGTCGCTGAACAAACACGTGTGTGGAAGTGCCATCCCCGTCGTAACTCGAGAATATACCCCAGGTTCCCGCCGCAACTCCAGAAAAACAATGAGACTTCCCCCTCGCCGCAAGATGAGGCCCGATTCCCCTGCACTGCGTGCAGAGCAATTCCGTGTTGCACATCACACATGAAAGGAGCCTTGATTTCCTTGATGGCACTCCAGAGAATACCCAAGAACACTGTTTCAAGGCTAGAGGGATCCTGAGGTCACTGTAGCAACATGAATGGGTTCCGTGGAACAAAAATAAACTCGAGATGAGTGGTTAGTCCCTGGCTTCGACTCCAGAGGAATACCATCTTACCACAAGCACCTCAAGAGGAGGTTTCTCTCAGCTCTAGGTATATGAGAGGGACCCTGAGTTTGCGGCCTCAATTGGAATGGACACCGCGATGCCCTGATTCGAACTGAGGGTGGATATCCCTGCAATGACTTGAATGCATGCTCGTATTGCATCTCCCAAGACGGAAGGATGTCTGAATCCCCTGGGGAGACCACAGACAAAGACCTAGTTCCCCACCTCATCGCGACCGGAGGCCTCACATCCTTTGACAATTCCAGAGGGATTGGCAGATCAGTGCCTTCAAAGGAGACGATGCCTGACTCCTCGTGAAACTTGATAGGAGTCCCAGGATTCCTGTGGAACGTGGAAAGGGACCCTTGGTCTCCCGCCTCAGCTGGAGAGGCATGCCAATTGCCCTGCCATGCCTCGAGGAGAATCGCGAGTTGTCCCTCGCAACTAGGCAGGAGTCCTGACGTCGCTGAACAAACACGTGGGTGGAAGGGCCATCCCCATTGTAACTCGAGAATATACCCCAGGTGCCCGCCGCAACTCGAGAAAAACCATGAGACTTCCACCTCGCCGTGAGATGAGGCCCGATTCCCCTGCACCGTGTGCAGAGCAATTCCGTGCTGCACATCACACATGAAAGGAGGCTTGATTTACTTGATAGCACTCCAGAGAAATCCCAAGAAGACTGTTGCAAGGTTAGAGGGATCCTGAGGTCACTGTAGCAACACAAAAGCGCTCCGTGGACCAAAAATCAACTCGAGATGAGAGGTTAGTCCCTGGCTTCGACTTCAGAGGAATACAACCTTACCACAAGCACCTCAAGAGGAGGCTTTTCTCAGCTTTATGTATGTGAAAGGGACCCTGAGTTTGCGGCCTCAAGTGGAATGGACACCGCGATGCCCTGACGCGAAATAAGGCCGGATATCCTTGCAGTGACTTGAATGCAGGCTCGTCTTGCATCTCCCAAGACGGAAGGATGTCTGAATCCCCTGTGGAGACCACAGAGAAAGACCTAGTTCCCCACCTCATCGCGACCGGAGGCCTCACATCCTTTGAAAACTCCAGAGGTACGCGGAAATCAGTGCCTCCAAAGGAGACGATGCCTGACTCCTCGTGAAACTTGATAGGAGTCCCAGGATTCCTGTGGCACGTGGAAAGGGACCCTTGGTCTCCCGCCTCAGCTGGAGAGGCGTCCCAATTGCCCTGCCAAGCCTCGAGGAGAATCCCGAATTGTCCCTCACAACTAGGTAGGGGTCCTGACGTCAGTGAACAAACACGTGTGTGGAAGGGCCATCGCCGTCGTAACTCGAGAATATACCCCAGGTTCCCGCCGCAACTCAAGAAAAACCATGAGACTTCTCCCTCGCCGCGAGATGAGGCCCGATTGCCCTGAACTGCGTGCGGAGCAATTCCGTGTTGCACATCACACATGAAAGGAGCCATGATTTCCTTGATGGCACTCCAGAGAAACCCCAAGAACACTGTTTCAAGGCTAGAGGGTTCCTGAGGTCACTGTAGCAACACGAAAGAGCTCCGTGGACCAAAAATCAACTCGAGATGAGAGGTTAGTCCCTTGCTTCGATTCCAGAGGAATAAGACCTTACCACAAGCACCTCAAGAGGAGGCTTCTCTCAGCTCTAGGTATGTGAGAGGGACCCTGAGTTTGCGGCCTCAAGTGGAATGGACACCGCAATGCCCTGACTCGAAATAAGGCCGGATGTCCCTGCAGTGACTTGAATGCAGGCTCGTCTTGCATCTCCCAAGATGAAAGGATGTCTGAATCCCCTGTGGAGACCACAGAGAAAGACCTAGTTCCCCACCTCATCGCGACCGGAGGCCTCACATTCTTTGAAAACTCCAGAGGTATGCGGAGATCAGTGCCTCCAAAGGGGACGATGCCTGACTCCTCGTGAAACTTGATAGGAGTCCCAGGATTCCTGTGGCACGTAGAAAGGGACCCTTGGTCTCCCGCCTCAGCTGGAGAGGCATCCCAATTGCCCTGCCATGCCTCGAGAAGAATCCCGAGTTGTTCCTCACAACTAGGCAGGAGTCCTGACGTCGCTGAACAAACACGTGGGTGGAAGGGCCATCCCTGTCGTAACTAGAGAATATACCCAAGGTTCCCGCCGCAACTCGAGAAAAACCATGAGACTTCCCCCTTGCCGCGAGATAAGGCCCGATTCCCCTGCACTGCGTGCAGAGCAATTGCGAGTTGCACATAACACATGAAAGAAGCGTTGATTTCCGTGATGGAACTCCAGAGAATCCTCAAGAACACTGTTTCAAGGCTAGAGGGATCCTGAGGTCACTGTAGCAACATGAAAGAGCTCCGTGGACCAAAAATCAACTCGAGATGAGAGGTTAGTCCCTGGCTTCGACTCCAGAGGAATACCACCTTACCACAAGCACCTCAAGAGGAGGCTTCTGTCAGCTCCAGGTAAGGGAGAGGGACCCTGAGTGTGCGGCCTCAAGTGGAATGGACTCCGCGATGCCCTGACTCGAACTGAGGCCGGATATCCCTGCAGTTAATTGAATGCAGGCTCGTCTTTCATCTCCCAAGACGGAAGGATGTCTGAATCCCCTGTGGAGACCACAGACAAAGACCTAGTTCCCCACCTCATCGCGACCGGAGGCCTCACATCCTTTGACAATGCCAGGGGTACGCGGAGATCAGTGCCTCCAATGGAGACGATGCCTGACTCCTTGTGAAACTTGATAGGAGTCCCAGGATTCCTGTAGCACGTGGAAAGGGACCCTTGGTCTCCCGCCTCAGATGTAGAGGCGCCCCAATTGCCCTGCCAAGCCTCGAGGAGAATCCCGAGTTGTCCTTCGCAACTAGGCAGGAGTCCTGACGTCGCTGAACAAACTCGTGTGTGGAAGGGCCATCCCCGTCGTAACTCGAGAATATACCCCAGGTTCCCGCCGCAACTCGACAAAAACCATGAGACTTCCCCCTCGCCGCGAGATGAGGCCCGATTCCCCTGCACTGCGTGCAGAGCAATGCCGTGTTGCACATCACAAAGGAAAGTAGCCTTGATTTCCTTGATGGCACTCCAGAGAAAGACCAAGAACACTCTTTCAAGGCTAGAGGGATCCTGAGGTCACTGTAGCAACACGAAAGAGCTCCGTGGACCACAATTCAACTCGAGATGAGAGGTTAGTCCCTGGCTTCGACTCCAGAGGAATACCACCTTACCACAAGCACCTCAAGAGGAGGCTTCTCTCAGCTCTAGGTATGTGAGAGGGACCCTGAGTTTGCGGCCTCAAGTGGAATGGACACCGTGATGCCCTGACTCGAAATAAGGCCAGATATCCCTGCAGTGACTTGAATGCAGGCTCGTCTTGCATCTCCCAAGACGAAAGGATGACTGAATCCCCTGTGGAGACCACAGAGAAAGACCTAGTTCCCCACCTCATCGCGACCGGAAGCCTCACATCCTTTGAAAACTCCAGAGGGACGCGGAGATCAGTGTCTCCAAAAGAGATGATGCCTGACTCCTCGTGAAACTTGATAGGAGTCCCAGGATTCCTGTGGCACGTGTAAAGGGACCCTTGGTCTCCCGCCTCAGCTGGAGAAGCGTCCCAATTGCCTTGTCAAGCCTCGAGGAGAATCCCGAATTGGCCCTGGCAACTAGACAGGAGTCCTGACGTCGCTGAACAAACACATTTGTGGAAGGGCCATCCCCGTCGTAACTGGAGAATATACCCCAGGTTCCCGCCGCAACTCGAGAAAAACCATGAGACTTCCCCCTCGCCGCAACATGAGGCCCGATTCCCCTGCACTGCATGCAGAGCAATGCCGTGTTGCACATCACACATGAAAGGAGCCTTGATTTCCTTGATGGCACTCCAGAGAAATCCCCAGAACACTGTTTCAAGGCTAAAGGGATGCTGAGGTCAATGTAGCAACACGAAAGAGCTCCCTGGACCACAAATCAACTCGAGATGAGAGGTTAGGCCCTGGCTTCGACTACAGAGGAATACCACCTTACCACAAGCGCCTCAAGAGGAGGCTTCTCTCAGCTCTAGGTATGTGAGAGGGACCCTGAGTTTGCGGCCTCAAGTGGAATGGACACCGCGATGCCCTGACTCGAAATAAGGCCGGATATCCTTGCAGTGACTTGAATGCAGGCGCGTCTTGCATCTCCCAAGACGAAAGGATGTCTGAATCCCCTGTGGAGACCACAGAGAAAGACCTAGTTCCCCACTTCATCGCGACCGGAGGCCTCACATCCTTTGAAAACTCCAGAGGGACACGGAGATCAGTGCCTCCAATGAGACGATGCCTGACTCCTCGTGAAACTTGATAGGAGTCCCAGGGTTATTGTGGCCCGTGGAAAGGGAAACTTGGTCTCCCGCCTCAGCTGGAGAAGCGTTCCAATTGACTTGCCAAGCCTCGAGGAGAATCCCGAGTTGTCCCTCGCAACTAGGCAGGAGTCCTGACGTCGCTGAACAAACACGTGGGTGGAAGGGCCATCCCCGTCCTAACTCAAGAATATACCCCAGGTTGCTGCCGCATCTCGATAAAAACCATGAGACTTCCCCCTCGCCACGAGACGAGGCCCGATTCCCCTGCACTGCGTGCAGAGCAATGCCGTGTTGCACATCACACATGAAAGGAGCCTTGATTTCCTTGATGGCACTCCAGAGAAACCCCAAGAACACTGTTTCAAGGCTAGAGGGATCCTTAGGTCACTGGAGAAACACGAAAGAGCTCCGTGGACCAAGAATCAACTCGAAATAAGAGGTTAGTCCCTGGCTTCGACTCCAGAGGTATACCACCTTACCACAAGCACCTCAAGAGGAGGCTTCTCTCAGCTCTAGGTATGTGAGAGGGACCCTGAGTTTGCGGCCTCAAGTGGAATGGACACCGCGATGCCTTGACTCGAAATAAGGCCGGATATCCCTGCAGTGACTTGAATGTAGGCTCGTCTTGAATTTCCCAAGACGAAAGGATGTATAAATCCTCTGTGGAGACCACAGGGAAAGGCCTAGTTCCCCACCTCATCGCGATCGCACTCCTCACATCCTTTGAAAACTCCAGAGGTACGCGGAGATCAGTGCCTCCAAAGGAGACGATGCCTGACTTCTCGTGAAACTTGATAGGAGTCCCAGAGTTCCTGTGGCACGTGGAAAGGGACACTTGGTCTCCCGCCTCAGCTAGAGCGGCGTCACAATTGCCCTACAAAGCCTCGAGGAGAATGCCGAGTTGTCCCTCGCAACTAGGCAGGATTCCTGACGTCACTGAACAAACACGTGTGTGGAAGGGCCATCCCCGTCGTAACTCGAGAATATACCCCAGGTTCCCGCCGCAACTTGAGAAAAACCATGAGACGTCCCCCTCGCCGCGAGATGAGGCCCGAATCCCCTGCACTGCGTGCAGAGTAATTCCGTGTTGCACATCACACATGAAAGGAGCCTTTATTTCCTTCATGGCACTCCAGAGAAACTCCACGAACACTGTTTCAAGGCTCCAGGGATCCTGAGGTCACTGGCGCAACACGAAAGAGCTCCGTGGACCAAGAATCAACTCGAGATGAGAGGTTAGTCCCTGGCTTCGACTCCAGAGGAATACCACCTTACCACAAGCACCTCAAGAGGAGGCTTCTCTCGGCTCTAGGTATGTGAGAGGGACCCTGAGTTTGTGGCCTCAAGTGGAATGGACATCGCGATGCCCTGACTCGAAATAAGGCCGGATATGCCTGCAGTGACTTGAATGCAGGCTCGTCTTGCATCTCCCAAGACGAAAGGATGTCTGAATCCCCTGTGGAGACCACAGAGAAAGACCTAGTTCCCCACCTCATCGCGACCAGAGGCCTCACATCCTTTGAAAACTCCAGAGGGACGCGGAGATCAGTGCCTCCAAAGGAGACGATGCCTGACTCCTCGTGAAAGTTGATAGAAGTCCCAGGGTTCCTGTGGCACGTGGAAAGGGACACTTGTTCTCACGCCTCAAATGCAGAGGCGTCCCAATTGCCCTGCCAAGCCTCGAGGAGAATCTCGAGTTGTCCCTTGCAACTAGGCAGGAGTCCTTACCTCGCTGAACAAACACATGTTTGATTCAGTTTCATTATCCTCATATTTTTCACACCTTTACATGCTCCTCATATTTTTGACTCCTTTTCATGCTCTTCATATTTTTCTCACCTTTTCTGCTCCTCATATTTTTGACACCTTTTCATGTTCTTCATATTTTTCAGACCTTTTCATGCTCCTGGTATTTTTCAGACCTTTTCATGCTCCTCGTACTTTTCAGACCTTTTCATGCTCCTCGTATTTTTCAGACCTTTTCTTGCTCCTCTTATTTTTCAGACCTTTTCATGCTCTTTGTATTTTTCACACCTTTTCATGCTCTTCGTATTTTTCACACCTTTTCATGGGTGTCGTGTTTTTCACACCTTTTCATGCTCTTCGTATTTTTCACACCTTTTCATGATCTTCATATTTTTCACACTCTTTTATGCTGCTCATATTTTTGACATCTTTTCATGCTCCTCATATTTTTCATACAGATTCATGCTCCTCATATTTTTCACACCTTTACATGAACCTCATGTTTTTGACACCTTTTCATGTTCTTCATATTTTTCACACCTTTTCATGCTGCTCATATTTTTGACACCTTTTCATGCTCTACATATTTTTCAGACCTTTTCATGCTCCTCCTATTTTTCAGAGCTTTTCATGCTCCTCGTATTTTTCAGACCTTTTCATGCTGCTCGGTTTTTCCACACCTTTTCATGCTCCTCGTACTTTTCACACCTTTTCAGGCTCCTCATTTTTTTGCCTCTTTTTCATGCTCACATATTTATCAGACAGTTTCAGGCTCCTCATAATTTTCACACATTTTCATGCTCCTCATATTTTTCCCTCCTTTTCATGCGCTTCGTATTTTTCACAACTTTTCATGGTCTTCATATTTTTCACACTGTTTCAAGCTCCTCATATTTTTCATACCGTTTCATGCCCTCATATTTTTCACACCTTTTCATGCCCCTCATATTTTTTACACCTTTTAAAGCTCTTCATTTGTTTCACACCGTTTCTTGCTCTTCATAATTTCACACCGTTTCCTGCTGCTTATATATTTGACACCTTTTCATGCTCCTCATATTTTTCAGACCGTTTCATGCTCCTCATATATTTCAGACCGTTTCATGCTCCTCATATTTCTCAGACCGTTTCTTGCTCCTCATATTTTTCACACCTTTTCAAGCTCCTAATATTTTCAACACTTTCCTTGCTCTTCATATTTTTCACACTGTTTCATGCTCCTCATATTTTTCATACAGTTTCTTGCGCCTCATATTTTTCAGACCGTTTCATGCTCCTCTTATTTTTCACACCTCTTCATGCTCTACATATTTTCCAGACCTTTTCATGCTCCTCGTAATATTCACCCTTTCATGCTCCTTGTGTTTTTCAGACCTTGTCATGCTCTTCGTATTTTTCACATCTTTTCATGCTCCTCGAATTTTTCACACCTTTTCATGCTCTTCATATTTTTCAGACCTGTTTATGCTCTTGATATTTGTCACACCTATTCATCCTCTTCGTGTTTTTCACACCTTTTCATGCTCCTCATATTTTTCGGACGTTTTCATGCTCCTCATATTTTTCAGACTTTTTCATGCTCCTCGTATTTTTCAGACTTTTTCCTGCTCCCCGTATTTTTCACACCTTTTCATTATCTTCATATTTTTCACACTGTTTCATGCTGCTCATATTTTTGACACCTTTTCATGATCCTCATATTTTTCAGACCGTTTCATGCTCCTCATATTTTTTCAGACCGTTTCATGCTCCTCATATTTTTTCAGACAGTTTCATGCTCTTCTTATTTTTCTCAGCTTTTCATGCTCCTCATATATTTCACACTTTTCATGCTCCTCATATTTTTCACACCATTTCATGCTCCTCATATTTTTCATACTGATTCATGCTCCTCTTATTTTTCACACCTTTACATTCTACCCATATTTTTGACCCCTTTTCATGCTCTTCATATTTTTTGGCACCTTTTCAAGCTCCTCATATTTTTGACAACTTTTCATGCTGCTTTTATTTTTCAGACCTTTTCATGCTCCTCGTATTTTTCAGACCTTTTCATGCTGCTCGTTTTTTTCACACCTTTTCATGCTCCTCATATTTTTCATACTGATTCATGCTCCTCTTATTTTTCACACCTTTACATTCTACCCATATTTTTGACCCCTTTTCATGCTCTTCATATTTTTTGGCACCTTTTCAAGCTCCTCATATTTTTGACAACTTTTCATGCTGCTTTTATTTTTCAGACCTTTTCATGCTCCTCGTATTTTTCAGACCTTTTCATGCTCCTCGTATGTTTCAGGCCTTTTCATGCTCCTCATTTTTTCATACTGTTTCATGCTCCTCATATTTTTCACACCTTTTCATGCTCCTCATATTTTTGACAACTTTTGAAGCTCTTCATATTTTTCACACTTTTTCATGCTATTTATATTTTTCACACCGTTTCATGCTCCTCATATATTTCATACAGTTTCATGCTCCTCTTATTTTTCACACCTTTACATGCTTATCATACTTTTGACACCTTTTCATGCTCTTCATATTTTTCACACCTTTTCATGCTCCTCATATTTTTGACAGCATTTCATGCTCTACATGTTTTTCAGACCTTTTCATTCTCCTCATATTTGACACCTTTTCATGCTCTTCATATTTTTCAGACCTTTCCATGCTCCTCATATTTTTCACACCTTTTCATGCTACTCATATTTTTGACACCTTTTCATGCTCTTCATATTTTTCAGACCTTTTCATGCTCCTCATATTTTTGACAGCATTTCATGCTCTACATATTTTTCAGACCTTTTCATGCTCCTCATATTTTGACACCTTTTCATGCTCTTCATATTTTTCAGACCTTTTCATGCTCCTCATATTTTTCACACCTTTTCATGCTCCTCATATTTTTCACACCTTTTCATGCTCTACATATTTTTCAGACCTTTTCATGCCGGTCGTGTATTTCAGACCATTTCATGTTCCTCGTATTTTTCACAGCTTTTCATGCTCCTCGTTTTTTCAGATCTTTTCATGCTCCCCGTATTTTTCAGACCTTTTCATGCTCCTTGTGTTTTTCACACCTTTTCATGCTCTTTGTATTTTTCACAACTTTTCAAGCTCTTCTTATTTTTGACACCTTTTCATGCTCCTCGAATTTTTCACACCTTTTCATGCTCCTCGCATTTTTAACAAATTTTCATGCTCTTCTCATTTTTCACACCTTTTCATGCTCTTCCTATTTTTCACACCATTTCATGCTCTTCATTTTTTCACACCTTTTCATTCCCTTCTTATTTTTCACAACTTTTCATGCTCTTCAAATTTTTGACACCTTTTAATGCTCTTCATACTTTTCAGATCTTTTCATGCTCTTGATATTTTTCACAGCTTTTAATGCTCTTCGTGTTTTCACACCTTTTCCTGCTGTTCGTATATTTCAGACTGTTTCATGCTCCTCATATTTTTCACACCTTTTCATGCTGCTCATGTTTTTCACACCTTTTCATGCTCTTCATATTTTTCAGACATTTTCATAGTCCTCGTATTTTTCAGACGTTTTCATGCTCCATGTATTTTTCACACTTTTCATGCTCTTTGTATTTTTCACCGTTTTCATGCTCCTCGTATTTTTCACACCTTTTCATGCTCCTCCTATATTTCACACCTTTTCATGCTCCTCCTATTTTTCACACCTTTTCATGCTCTTCATATTTTTCACCCTTTTCATGCTCCTCGTATTTTTCAGACCCTTTCATGCTCCTCGTATTTTTCACAGCTTTTCATGCTCCTCGTTTTTTCAGACCATTTCATGCTCCTCGTATTTTTCAGACTTTTTCATGCTCCTCATATTTTTCACACCTTTTCATGCTCTTGATATTTTTCACACCCTTTCATGGTCTTCATATTTTTCACACCGTTTCATGCTCCTCATATTTTTCATACAGTTTCATGCTCCTCATATTTTTCACACCTTTACATGCTCCTCATATTTTGACCACTTTTCAGGCTCTTCATATTTTTCACACATTTTCATGCTCTTCATATTTTTCAGACCTTTTCATGCTCTTCATATTTTTCAGACCTTTTCATGCTCTTGAGATTTTTCACAGCTTTTCATGCTCTCTTATTTTTCAGACCTTTTCATGCTCCTCGTATTTTTTAGACCATATCATGCTCCTTGTACTTTTCAGACCTTTTATGCCTCTCGTATTTTTCAGACCTTTTCAAACTCTTCATATTTATCACAACTTTTCATACTCTTCATTATTTCACACCATTTCATGCTCCACATATTTTTCATACAGGTTCATGCTCTTCATATTTTTCAGATCTTTTCATGCTCCTCATATTTTTCTGACCGTTTCATGCTCCTCATATTTTTCAGACCGATTCATGCTCTTCATATTTTTCACACCTTTTCATACTCCTCATATTTTACAACTTTTCATTATCCTCATATGGTTTACACCGTTTCATGCTCCTCATTTTTATCATAAGATTCATGTTCCTCATATTTTTCACACATTTACATGCTCCTCATACTTTTGACACCTTTTCATGCTCCTCTTATTTTTCACACCTTTACATGCTCCTATATGTTTGACACCTTTTCTTGCTCTTCATATTTTTCAGAGCTTTTCATGCGGTTCATATTTTTCAGACCCTTTCATGCTCCTTGTATTTTTCAGACCGTTTCATGCTCCTCTTATTTATCAGATCTTTTCATGTTCCTCGTTTTTTTCAGGCCTTTTCATTTTCCTTGTATTTTTCACACCTTTTCATGCTCTTCCTATTTTTCACACCGTTTCATGCTCCTCATATTTTTCATACAGATTCATGCTCCTCATATTTTTCACACCTTTACATGCTCCTCATATTTTTGACAGCTTTTCATGATATTCCTATTTTTCACACCTTTTGATTTTCCTCTTATTTTTGAAACCTTTTTATACTCTACATATTTTTCAGACCTTTTCATGCTCCTCGTATTTTTCAGACCTTTTCATGCTCCTCGTATTTTTGAGACTTTTTCATGCTCTTCATATTTTTCACACCGTTTCATGCTCCTCATACTTTTCATACAATTTCATTCTCCTCGTATTTTTCAGACCTTTTCATGCTCCTCGTATTTTTGAGACTTTTTCATGCTCTTCATATTTTTCACACCGTTTCATGCTCCTCATATTTTTCATACAGTTTCATTCTCCTCGTATTTTTCAGACCTTTTCATGCTCCTCGTATTTTTGAGACTTTTTCATGCTCTTCATATTTTTCACACCGTTTCATGCTCCTCATATTTTTCATACAGTTTCATGCTCCTTGTATTTTTCAGACCTTTTCATGCTCCTCGTATTTTTGAGACCTTTTCATGCTCCTCGTATTTTTGAGACCTTTTCCTGCCCCTCGTTTTTTTCAGACCTTTTCATGCTCCTCGTATTTTTCAGACCTTTTCATGCTCCTCGTGTTTTTTAGACCATTTCATACTCCTTGTATTTTTCAGACATTTTCATGCTCCTCGTATTTTTCACACCTTTTCATGCTGTTCATATTTTTCAGACCGTTTCATGCTCTTCATATTTTTCACACCTTTTCATGCTGTTCATATTGTTCACACCGTTTCATGCTCCTCATATTTTTCATACTGATTCATGCACCTCTTATTTTTCACACCTTTACATTCTATTCAAATTTTTGACCCCTTTTCATGCTCTTCATATTTTTGACACCTTTTCAAGCTCCTGATATTTTTGACACCTTTCCATGCTCCTTTTATTTTTCAGACCTTTTCATGCTCCTCGTATTTTTCAGACCTTTTCATACTCCTCATATTTTTCACATCTTTTCTTGCTCTTCTTATTTTTTACACCATTTCATGCTCCGCATATTTTTCATACAGATTCATGCTCCTCATATTTTTCACACCTTTACATGCTTCTCATATTTTTGACATCTTTTCATACTCTTCATATTTTTCAGACCTTTCCATGCTCCTTGTATTTTTCAGACATTTTCATGCTCTTCATATTTTTCACACCGTTTCATGCTCCTCGTACTTTTCATACAGTTTCATGCTCCTCGGATTTTTCAGACCTTTTCATGCTCCTCGTATTTTTGAGACCTTTTCCTGCCCCTCGTTTTTTTCAGACCTTTTCATGCTCTTCGTATTTTTCAGACATTTTCATGCTCCTCGTATTTCTGAGACCTTTTCATGCTCCTCGTACTTTTGAGACTTTTTCATGCTCTTCATATTTTTCACACCGTTTCATGCTCCTCATATTTTTCATACAGTTTCATGCTCCTCATATTTTCACACCTTTTGATGCTCCTCATATTTTTCACACCTTTTCATGCTCTTCGTATTTTTCACAGTTTTCATGCTCTTCGTATTTTTCACAACTTTTCATGCTCTTCGTGTTTTTCACACCTTTTCAGGCTCTTCTTATTTTTCACACCTTTTCATGCTCTTCGTGTATTTCACACCTTTTCATGCACTCTTATTTTTCAGACCTTTTCAACCTCCTCATATTTTTCACACCTTTTCATGATCTTCATATTTTTCACACCATTTCATCCTCCTCATAATTTTCATACAGATTCATGCTCCTCAATTTTTCACACCTTTACATGCTCCTCATATTTTTGACACCTTTTCAGGCTCCACATATTTTTCAGACCTTTTCATGCTCCTCGTATTTTTAAGACGTTTTCATACTCCTCATAATTTTCACACCTTTTCATGCTCTTCATATTTTTCACACCGTTTCATGCTCCTCGTGTTTTTCATACAGATTCATGCTCCTCATATTTTTCACAGCATTACTTGTTCCTCATATTTTTGACACCTTTTCATGCTCTTAATATTTTTCACACCTTTTCATTCTCCTCATATTTTTGACAGCTTTTCATGCTCTTCCTATTTTTCACACCTTTTCATTCTCCTCATATTTTTGAAAACTTTTTATACTCTACATATTTTTCAGACCTTTTCATGCTCCTCGTATTTTTCAGACCTTTTCATGCTCCTCGTATTTTTCAGAACTTTTCATGCACCTAGTATTTTTCAGACCGTTTCATGCTCCTCGTATTTTTCAGTCCTTTTCATGCTCCTAGAATTTTTTAGGCCATTTCATGCTCCTCGTATTTTTGAGACCTTTTCCTGCCCCTCGTTTTTTTCAGACCTTTTCATGATCCTCGTATTTTTCAGACATTTTCATGCTCCTCGTATTTCTGAGACCTTTTCATGTTCCTCGTATTTTTCAGACCTTTTCAGGCTCTTCTTATTTTTCACACCTTTTCATGCTCTTCGTGTTTTTCACACGTTTTCATTCTCTCGTATTTTTCAGACCTTTTCAAACTCCTCATATTTTTCACACGGTTTCTTGCTCCTCATATGTTTCAAACAATTTCATGCTCCAAATATTTTTCACAACTTTACATGCTCCACATATTTTTGACACCTTTTCATGCTCTTCATGTTATTCACATCTTTTGATGCTCCTCATACTTTTGACACCTTTTCATGCTCTTCTTATTTTTCAGACCTTTTCATGCACCTCGTATTATTCACACCTTTTCATCCTCCTCGTATTTTTCATACCGTTTCATGCTCCTCATATTTTTCACACCTTTTGATGCTCCTCATATTTTTCACACCTTTTCATGCTCTTCGTATTTTTCACAGTTTTCATGCTCTTCGTATTTTTCACAACTTTTCATGCTCTTCGTGTTTTTCACACCTTTTCAGGCTCTTTGTATTTTTCACACCTTTTCATGATCTTCGTATTTTTCACACCTTTTCATGCTCTTCTTATTTTTCAGACCTTTTCATGCTCTTGATATTTTTCTCAGGTTTTCATGCTCTTCGTATTTTTCACACTGTTTCACGCTCCTCATATTTTTGGCAGCTTTTCATGCTCCTCATATTTTTGAGACCGTTTCATGCTCCTCATATTTTTCACACCTTTTAATGCTCCTCATATTTTTCACATCTTTGCATGCTCTTCATATTTTTCAGATCGTTTCATGCTCCTCATATGTTTGAGACCGTGTCATGCTCCTCATATTTTTCACACATTTTAATGCTCCTGATATTTTTGACACCTTTTCATGCTCTTCATATTTTTGACACCTTTACATGCTACTCATATTTTTGACACTTTTTCATGCTCTTCATATTTTTCACACCATTTCATGCTCCGCATATTTTTCATACAGATTCATGCTCCTCATATTTTTCACACTTTTACATGCTTCACATATTTTTGACTCCTTTTCATACTCTTCATATTTTTCAGACCTTTTCATGCTCCTCATATTTTTCGACCTTTTCATGTTCCTCGTATATTTCAGACATTTTCATGCTCTTTATATATTCCACACCGTTTCATGCTCCTCATATTTTTCATACAGTTTCATTCTCCTCGTATTTTTCAGACTTTTTCATGCTCCTCGTATTTTTGAGACTTTTTCATGCTCTTCATATTTTTCACACCGTTTCATGCTCCTCATATTTTTCATACAGTTTCATGCTCCTTGTATTTTTCAGACCTTTTCATGCTCCTCGTATTTTTGAGACCTTTTCATGCTCCTCGTATTTTTGAGACCTTTTCCTGCCCCTTGTTTTTTTCAGACCTTTTCACGCTCCTCGTATTTTTCAGACCTTTTCATGCTCCTCGTGTTTTTTAGACCATTTCATACTCCTTGTATTTTTCAGACATTTTCATGCTCCTCGTATTTTTCACACCTTTTCATGCTGTTCATATTTTTCAGACCGTTTCATGCTCCTCATATTTTTCACACCTTTTCATGCTGTTCATATTGTTCACACCGTTTCATGCTCCTCATATTTTTCATACTGATTCATGTACCTCTTATTTTCCACACCTTTACATTCTATTCAAATTTTTGACCCCTTTTCATGCTCTTCATATTTTTGACACCTTTTCAAGCTCCTGATATTTTTGACACCTTTCCATGCTCCTTTTATTTTTCAGACCTTTTCATGCTCCTCGTATTTTTCAGAACTTTTCATGCTCCTCGGGTTTTTTAGACCATTTCATACTCCTTGTATTTTTCAGACCTTTTCATGCTCCTCGTATTTTTCAGACCTTTGCATACTCCTCATATTTATCACATCTTTTCTTGTTCTTCTTATTTTTCACACCATTTCATGCTCCGCATATTTTTCATACAGATTCATGCTCCTCATATTTTTCACACCTTTACATGCTTCTCATATTTTTGACATCTTTTCATACTCTTCATATTTTTCAGACCTTTGCATGCTCCTTGTATTTTTCAGACATTTTCATGCTCTTCATATTTTTCACGCCGTTTCATGCTCCTCGTATTTTTCATACAGTTTCATGCTCCTCGTATTTTTCAGACCTTTTCATGCTCCTCGTATTTTTGAGACCTTTTCCTGCCCTTCGTTTTTTTCAGACCTTTTCATGCTCTTCGTATTTTTCAGATATTTTCATGCTCCTCGTATTTCTGAGACCTTTTCATGCTCCTCGTATTTTTGAGACTTTTTCATGCTCTTCATATTTTTCACACCGTTTCATGCTCCTCATATTTTTCATACAGTTTCATGCTCCTCATATTTTCACACCTTTTGATGCTCCTCATATTTTTCACACCTTTTCATGCTCTTCGTATTTTTCACAGTTTTCATGCTCTTCGTATTTTTCACAACTTTTCATGCTCTTCGTGTTTTTCACACCTTTTCAGGCTCTTCGTATTTTTCACACCTTTCATGATCTTCGTATTTTTCACACCTTTTCATGCTCTTCTTATTTTTCAGACCTTTTCATGCTCTTGATATATTTCTCAGGTTTTCATGCTCTTCGTATTTTTCACACTGTTTCATGCTCCTCATATTTTTGGCAGCTTTTCATGCTCCTCATATTTTTCAGATCGTTTCATGCTCCTCATATGTTTGAGACCGTGTCATGCTCCTCATATTTTTCACACCTTTTAATGCTCCTCATATTTTTCACACCATTTCATGCTCTGCATATTTTTCAGATCGTTTCATGCTCCTCATATTTTTGAGACCGTGTCATGCTCCTCATATTTTTCACACCTTTTAATGCTCCTCATATTTTTGACACCTTTTCATGCTCTTCATATTTTTGACACCTTTACATGCTACTCATATTTTGGACACTTTTTCATGCTCTTCACATTTTTCACACCATTTCATGCTCGGCATATTCTTCATACAGATTCATGCTCCTCATATTTTTCACACCTTTACAATCTTCTCATATTTTTGACTCCTTTTCATACACTTCATATTTTTCAGACCTTTCATGCTCATCATATTTTTGCGACCTTTTCATGCTCCTCGTATATTTCAGACATTTTCATGCTTTTCATATTTTTCACACCGTTTCATGCTCCTCATATTTTTCATACAGTTTCATGCTCCTTGTATTTTTCAGACCTTTTCATGCTCCTCGTATTTTTGAGACCTTTTCATGCTCCTCGTATTTTTGAGACCTTTTCATGCTCCTCGTATTTTTGAGACCTTTTCCTGCCCCTCGTTTTTCTCAGACCTTTTCATGCTCCTCCTATTTTTCAGACATTTTCATGCTCCTCGTATTTTTGAGACCTTTTCATGCTCCTCATATTTTTGAGACTTTTTCATGCTCTTCATATTTTTCACACCTTTTCATGCTCCTCATATTTTTCATACTGTTTCATGCTCCTCGTATTTTTCAGACCTTTTCATGCTCCTCGTATTTTTGAGATCTTTTCTTGCTCCTCGTATATTTCAGATATTTTCATGCTGTTCATATTTTTCACACCGTTTCATGCTCCTCATATTTTTCATACAGTTTCATACTCCTCGTATTTTTCAGACCTTTTCATGCTCCTCGTATTTTTGAGACCTTTTCCTGCCCCTCGTTTTTTTCAGACCTTTTCATGCTCCTCGTATTTTTCAGACCTTTTCATGCTCCTCGGGTTTTTTAGACCATTTCATACTCCTTGTATTTTTCAGACCTTTTCATGCTCCTCGTATTTTTCAGACCTTTGCATACTCCTCATATTTATCACATCTTTTCTTGCTCTTCTTATTTTTCACACCATTTCATGCTCCGCATATTTTTCATACAGATTCATGCTCCTCATATTTTTCACACCTTTACATGCTTCTCATATTTTTGACATCTTTTCATACTCTTCATATTTTTCAGACCTTTGCATGCTCCTTGTATTTTTCAGACATTTTCATGCTCTTCATATTTTTCACGCCGTTTCATGCTCCTCGTATTTTTCATACAGTTTCATGCTCCTCGTATTTTTCAGACCTTTTCATGCTCCTCGTATTTTTGAGACCTTTTCCTGCCCTTCGTTTTTTTCAGACCTTTTCATGCTCTTCGTATTTTTCAGATATTTTCATGCTCCTCGTATTTCTGAGACCTTTTCATGCTCCTCGTATTTTTGAGACTTTTTCATGCTCTTCATATTTTTCACACCGTTTCATGCTCCTCATATTTTTCATACTGTTTCATGCTCCTCATATTTTCACACCTTTTGATGCTCCTCATATTTTTCACACCTTTTCATGCTCTTCGTATTTTTCACAGTTTTCATGCTCTTCGTATTTTTCACAACTTTTCATGCTCTTCGTGTTTTTCACACCTTTTCAGGCTCTTCGTATTTTTCACACCTTTCATGATCTTCGTATTTTTCACACCTTTTCATGCTCTTCTTATTTTTCAGACCTTTTCATGCTCTTGATATATTTCTCAGGTTTTCATGCTCTTCGTATTTTTCACACTGTTTCATGCTCCTCATATTTTTGGCAGCTTTTCATGCTCCTCATATTTTTCAGATCGTTTCATGCTCCTCATATGTTTGAGACCGTGTCATGCTCCTCATATTTTTCACACCTTTTAATGCTCCTCATATTTTTCACACCATTTCATGCTCTGCATATTTTTCAGATCGTTTCATGCTCCTCATATTTTTGAGACCGTGTCATGCTCCTCATATTTTTCACACCTTTTAATGCTCCTCATATTTTTGACACCTTTTCATGCTCTTCATATTTTTGACACCTTTACATGCTACTCATATTTTGGACACTTTTTCATGCTCTTCACATTTTTCACACCATTTCATGCTCGGCATATTCTTCATACAGATTCATGCTCCTCATATTTTTCACACCTTTACAATCTTCTCATATTTTTGACTCCTTTTCATACACTTCATATTTTTCAGACCTTTTCATGCTCATCATATTTTTGCGACCTTTTCATGCTCCTCGTATATTTCAGACATTTTCATGCTTTTCATATTTTTCACACCGTTTCATGCTCCTCATATTTTTCATACAGTTTCATGCTCCTTGTATTTTTCAGACCTTTTCATGCTCCTCGTATTTTTGAGACCTTTTCATGCTCCTCGTATTTTTGAGACCTTTTCATGCTCCTCGTATTTTTGAGACCTTTTCCTGCCCCTCGTTTTTCTCAGACCTTTTCATGCTCCTCCTATTTTTCAGACATTTTCATGCTCCTCGTATTTTTGAGACCTTTTCATGCTCCTCATATTTTTGAGACTTTTTCATGCTCCTCATATTTTTCACACCGTTTCATGCTCCTCATATTTTTCATACTGTTTCATGCTCCTCGTATTTTTCAGACCTTTTCATGCTCCTCGTATTTTTGAGATCTTTTCTTGCTCCTCGTATATTTCAGATATTTTCATGCTGTTCATATTTTTCACACCGTTTCATGCTCCTCATATTTTTCATACAGTTTCATACTCCTCGTATTTTTCAGACCTTTTCATGCTCCTCGTATTTTTGAGACCTTTTCCTGCCCCTCGTTTTTTTCAGACCTTTTCATGCTCCTCGTATTTTTCAGACCTTTTCATGCTCCTCGTGTTTTTTAGACCATTTCATACTCCTTGTATTTTTCAGACCGTTTCATGCTCCTCATATTTTTCACACCTTTTCATGCTGTTCATATTTTTCACACCGTTTCATGCTCCTCATATTTTTCATACTGATTCATGCTCCTCTTATTTTTCACACATTTACATTCTATTCAAATTTTTGACCCCTTTTCATGCTCTTCATATTTTTGACACCTTTTCAAGCTCCTCATATTTTTGACACCTTTCCGTGCTCTTTTTATTTTTCAGACCTTTTCATGCTCCTCGTATTTTTCAGACCTTTTCATGCTCCTCATATTTTTCAGACCTTTTCATGCTCCTCCTATTTTTCAGACCTTTCCATGCTCCTCGTATTTTTCAGACCTTTTCATGCTTCTCCTATTTTTCAGACCTTTTCATGCTCCTCGTATTTTTCAGAGCTTTTCATGCTCTTCCTATTTTCAGGCCTTTTCGTGCTCCTCCTATTTTTCAGACATTTTCATGCTCCTCGTATTTTTCACACCTTTTCATGCTCTTCATATTTTCCACACCTTTTCATGCTCCGCATATTATTCACACCTTTTCATGCTCTTCATTTTTTTCACACCATTTAATGCTCCTCATATTTTTGACAGCTTTTCATGCTCCTCATATATTTCAGACCGTTTCATGCTCCTCATATTTTTCATACAGTTTCATGCTCCTCTTATTTTTCACACCTTTACCTGCAACTCATATTTTGACACCTTTTCATGCTCTTCATATTTTTGACACCTTTTCATGCTCCTCGTATTTTTCAGACCTTTTCATGCTCCTCTTATTTTTCAGACCTTTTAATGCTCTCGTATTTTTCAGACCTTTTCATGCTCCTCGTGTTTTTTAGACCATTTCATACTCCTTGTATTTTTCAGACCTTTTCATGCTCCTCGTATTTTTCAGACCTTTGCATACTCCTTATATTTGTCACACCTTTCTTGCTCTTCATATTTTTCACACCATTTCATGCTCTGCATATTTTTCATACAGATTCATGCCCCTCATATTTTTCACACCTTTACATGCTTCTCATATTTTTGACACCTTTTCATACTCTTCATATTTTTCAGACCTTTTCATGCTCCTTGTATTTTTCACACCTTTTCATGCTCCTCATATTTTTGACAACTTTTGAAGCTCTTCATATTTTTCACACTTTTTCATGCTATTTATATTTTTCACACCGTTTCATGCTCCTCATATATTTCATACAGTTTCATGCTCCTCTTATTTTTCACACCTTTACATGCTTATCATACTTTTGACACCTTTTCATGCTCTTCATATTTTTCACACCTTTTCATGCTCCTCATATTTTTGACAGCATTTCATGCTCTACATGTTTTTCAGACCTTTTCATTCTCCTCATATTTGACACCTTTTCATGCTCTTCATATTTTTCAGACCTTTCCATGCTCCTCATATTTTTCACACCTTTTCATGCTACTCATATTTTTGACACCTTTTCATGCTCTTCATATTTTTCACACCTTTTCATGCTCCTCATATTTTTGACAGCATTTCATGCTCTACATATTTTTCAGACCTTTTCATGCTCTTCATATTTTTCAGACCTTTTCATGCTCCTCATATTTTTCACACCTTTTCATGCTCCTCATATTTTTCACACCTTTTCATGCTCTACATATTTTTCAGACCTTTTCATGCCGGTCGTGTATTTCAGACCATTTCATGTTCCTCGTATTTTTCACAGCTTTTCATGCTCCTCGTTTTTTCAGATCTTTTCATGCTCCCCGTATTTTTCAGACCTTTTCATGCTCCTTGTGTTTTTCACACCTTTTCATGCTCTTTGTATTTTTCACAACTTTTCAAGCTCTTCTTATTTTTGACACCTTTTCATGCTCCTCGAATTTTTCACACCTTTTCATGCTCCTCGCATTTTTAACAAATTTTCATGCTCTTCTCATTTTTCACACCTTTTCATGCTCTTCCTATTTTTCACACCATTTCATGCTCTTCATTTTTTCACACCTTTTCATTCCCTTCTTATTTTTCACAACTTTTCATGCTCTTCAAATTTTTGACACCTTTTAATGCTCTTCATACTTTTCAGATCTTTTCATGCTCTTCATATTTTTCACAGCTTTTAATGCTCTTCGTGTTTTCACACCTTTTCCTGCTGTTCGTATATTTCAGACTGTTTCATGCTCCTCATATTTTTCACACCTTTTCATGCTGCTCATGTTTTTCACACCTTTTCATGCTCTTCATATTTTTCAGACATTTTCATAGTCCTCGTATTTTTCAGACGTTTTCATGCTCCATGTATTTTTCACACTTTTCATGCTCTTTGTATTTTTCACCGTTTTCATGCTCCTCGTATTTTTCACACCTTTTCATGCTCCTCCTATATTTCACACCTTTTCATGCTCCTCCTATTTTTCACACCTTTTCATGCTCTTCATATTTTTCACCCTTTTCATGCTCCTCGTATTTTTCAGACCCTTTCATGCTCCTCGTATTTTTCACAGCTTTTCATGCTCCTCGTTTTTTCAGACCATTTCATGCTCCTCGTATTTTTCAGACTTTTTCATGCTCCTCATATTTTTCACACCTTTTCATGCTCTTGATATTTTTCACACCCTTTCATGGTCTTCATATTTTTCACACCGTTTCATGCTCCTCATATTTTTCATACAGTTTCATGCTCCTCATATTTTTCACACCTTTACATGCTCCTCATATTTTGACCACTTTTCAGGCTCTTCATATTTTTCACACATTTTCATGCTCTTCATATTTTTCAGACCTTTTCATGCTCTTCATATTTTTCAGACCTTTTCATGCTCTTGAGATTTTTCACAGCTTTTCATGCTCTCTTATTTTTCAGACCTTTTCATGCTCCTCGTATTTTTTAGACCATATCATGCTCCTTGTACTTTTCAGACCTTTTATGCCTCTCATATTTTTCAGACCTTTTCAAACTCTTCATATTTATCACAACTTTTCATACTCTTCATTATTTCACACCATTTCATGCTCCACATATTTTTCATACAGGTTCATGCTCTTCATATTTTTCAGATCTTTTCATGCTCCTCATATTTTTCTGACCGTTTCATGCTCCTCATATTTTTCAGACCGATTCATGCTCTTCATATTTTTCACACCTTTTCATACTCCTCATATTTTACAACTTTTCATTATCCTCATATGGTTTACACCGTTTCATGCTCCTCATTTTTATCATAAGATTCATGTTCCTCATATTTTTCACACATTTACATGCTCCTCATACTTTTGACACCTTTTCATGCTCCTCTTATTTTTCACACCTTTACATGCTCCTATATGTTTGACACCTTTTCTTGCTCTTCATATTTTTCAGAGCTTTTCATGTGGTTCATATTTTTCAGACCCTTTCATGCTCCTTGTATTTTTCAGACCGTTTCATGCTCCTCTTATTTATCAGATCTTTTCATGTTCCTCGTTTTTTTCAGGCCTTTTCATTTTCCTTGTATTTTTCACACCTTTTCATGCTCTTCCTATTTTTCACACCGTTTCATGCTCCTCATATTTTTCATACAGATTCATGCTCCTCATATTTTTCACACCTTTACATGCTCCTCATATTTTTGACAGCTTTTCATGATATTCCTATTTTTCACACCTTTTGATTTTCCTCTTATTTTTGAAACCTTTTTATACTCTACATATTTTTCAGACCTTTTCATGCTCCTCGTATTTTTCAGACCTTTTCATGCTCCTCGTATTTTTGAGACTTTTTCATGCTCTTCATATTTTTCACACCGTTTCATGCTCCTCATACTTTTCATACAATTTCATTCTCCTCGTATTTTTCAGACCTTTTCATGCTCCTCGTATTTTTGAGACTTTTTCATGCTCTTCATATTTTTCACACCGTTTCATGCTCCTCATATTTTTCATACAGTTTCATTCTCCTCGTATTTTTCAGACCTTTTCATGCTCCTCGTATTTTTGAGACTTTTTCATGCTCTTCATATTTTTCACACCGTTTCATGCTCCTCATATTTTTCATACAGTTTCATGCTCCTTGTATTTTTCAGACCTTTTCATGCTCCTCGTATTTTTGAGACCTTTTCATGCTCCTCGTATTTTTGAGACCTTTTCCTGCCCCTTGTTTTTTTCAGACCTTTTCACGCTCCTCGTATTTTTCAGACCTTTTCATGCTCCTCGTGTTTTTTAGACCATTTCATACTCCTTGTATTTTTCAGACATTTTCATGCTCCTCGTATTTTTCACACCTTTTCATGCTGTTCATATTTTTCAGACCGTTTCATGCTCCTCATATTTTTCACACCTTTTCATGCTGTTCATATTGTTCACACCGTTTCATGCTCCTCATATTTTTCATACTGATTCATGCACCTCTTATTTTTCACACCTTTACATTCTATTCAAATTTTTGACCCCTTTTCATGCTCTTCATATTTTTGACACCTTTTCAAGCTCCTGATATTTTTGACACCTTTCCATGCTCCTTTTATTTTTCAGACCTTTTCATGCTCCTCGTATTTTTCAGACCTTTGCATACTCCTCATATTTATCACATCTTTTCTTGCTCTTCTTATTTTTCACACCATTTCATGCTCCGCATATTTTTCATACAGATTCATGCTCCTCATATTTTTCACACCTTTACATGCTTCTCATATTTTTGACATCTTTTCATACTCTTCATATTTTTCAGACCTTTCCATGCTCCTTGTATTTTTCAGACATTTTCATGCTCTTCATATTTTTCACACCGTTTCATGCTCCTCGTACTTTTCATACAGTTTCATGCTCCTCGGATTTTTCAGACCTTTTCATGCTCCTCGTATTTTTGAGACCTTTTCCTGCCCCTCGTTTTTTTCAGACCTTTTCATGCTCTTCGTATTTTTCAGACATTTTCATGCTCCTCGTATTTCTGAGACCTTTTCATGCTCCTCGTACTTTTGAGACTTTTTCATGCTCTTCATATTTTTCACACCGTTTCATGCTCCTCATATTTTTCATACAGTTTCATGCTCCTCATATTTTCACACCTTTTGATGCTCCTCATATTTTTCACACCTTTTCATGCTCTTCGTATTTTTCACAGTTTTCATGCTCTTCGTATTTTTCACAACTTTTCATGCTCTTCGTGTTTTTCACACCTTTTCAGGCTCTTCTTATTTTTCACACCGTTTCATGCTCCTCATATTTTTCATACAGTTTCATGCTCCTTGTATTTTTCAGACCTTTTCATGCTCCTCGTATTTTTGAGACCTTTTCATGCTCCTCGTATTTTTGAGACCTTTTCCTGCCCCTTGTTTTTTTCAGACCTTTTCACGCTCCTCGTATTTTTCAGACCTTTTCATGCTCCTCGTGTTTTTTAGACCATTTCATACTCCTTGTATTTTTCAGACATTTTCATGCTCCTCGTATTTTTCACACCTTTTCATGCTGTTCATATTTTTCAGACCGTTTCATGCTCCTCATATTTTTCACACCTTTTCATGCTGTTCATATTGTTCACACCGTTTCATGCTCCTCATATTTTTCATACTGATTCATGTACCTCTTATTTTCCACACCTTTACATTCTATTCAAATTTTTGACCCCTTTTCATGCTCTTCATATTTTTTGGCACCTTTGCAAGCTCCTCATATTTTTGACAACTTTTCATGCTGCTTTTATTTTTCAGACCTTTTCATGCTCCTCGTATTTTTCAGACCTTTTCATGCTCCTCGTATGTTTCAGGCCTTTTCATGCTCCTCATTTTTTCATACTGTTTCATGCTCCTCATATTTTTCACACCTTTTCATGCTCCTCATATTTTTGACAACTTTTGAAGCTCTTCATATTTTTCACACTTTTTCATGCTATTTATATTTTTCACACCGTTTCATGCTCCTCATATATTTCATACAGTTTCATGCTCCTCTTATTTTTCACACCTTTACATGCTTATCATACTTTTGACACCTTTTCATGCTCTTCATATTTTTCACACCTTTTCATGCTCCTCATATTTTTGACAGCATTTCATGCTCTACATGTTTTTCAGACCTTTTCATTCTCCTCATATTTGACACCTTTTCATGCTCTTCATATTTTTCAGACCTTTCCATGCTCCTCATATTTTTCACACCTTTTCATGCTACTCATATTTTTGACACCTTTTCATGCTCTTCATATTTTTCACACCTTTTCATGCTCCTCATATTTTTGACAGCATTTCATGCTCTACATATTTTTCAGACCTTTTCATGCTCCTCATATTTTGACACCTTTTCATGCTCTTCATATTTTTCAGACCTTTTCATGCTCCTCATATTTTTCACACCTTTTCATGCTCCTCATATTTTTCACACCTTTTCATGCTCTACATATTTTTCAGACCTTTTCATGCCGGTCGTGTATTTCAGACCATTTCATGTTCCTCGTATTTTTCACAGCTTTTCATGCTCCTCGTTTTTTCAGATCTTTTCATGCTCCCCGTATTTTTCAGACCTTTTCATGCTCCTTGTGTTTTTCACACCTTTTCATGCTCTTTGTATTTTTCACAACTTTTCAAGCTCTTCTTATTTTTGACACCTTTTCATGCTCCTCGAATTTTTCACACCTTTTCATGCTCCTCGCATTTTTAACAAATTTTCATGCTCTTCTCATTTTTCACACCTTTTCATGCTCTTCCTATTTTTCACACCATTTCATGCTCTTCATTTTTTCACACCTTTTCATTCCCTTCTTATTTTTCACAACTTTTCATGCTCTTCAAATTTTTGACACCTTTTAATGCTCTTCATACTTTTCAGATCTTTTCATGCTCTTGATATTTTTCACAGCTTTTAATGCTCTTCGTGTTTTCACACCTTTTCCTGCTGTTCGTATATTTCAGACTGTTTCATGCTCCTCATATTTTTCACACCTTTTCATGCTGCTCATGTTTTTCACACCTTTTCATGCTCTTCATATTTTTCAGACATTTTCATAGTCCTCGTATTTTTCAGACGTTTTCATGCTCCATGTATTTTTCACACTTTTCATGCTCTTTGTATTTTTCACCGTTTTCATGCTCCTCGTATTTTTCACACCTTTTCATGCTCCTCCTATATTTCACACCTTTTCATGCTCCTCCTATTTTTCACACCTTTTCATGCTCTTCATATTTTTCACCCTTTTCATGCTCCTCGTATTTTTCAGACCCTTTCATGCTCCTCGTATTTTTCACAGCTTTTCATGCTCCTCGTTTTTTCAGACCATTTCATGCTCCTCGTATTTTTCAGACTTTTTCATGCTCCTCATATTTTTCACACCTTTTCATGCTCTTGATATTTTTCACACCCTTTCATGGTCTTCATATTTTTCACACCGTTTCATGCTCCTCATATTTTTCATACAGTTTCATGCTCCTCATATTTTTCACACCTTTACATGCTCCTCATATTTTGACCACTTTTCAGGCTCTTCATATTTTTCACACATTTTCATGCTCTTCATATTTTTCAGACCTTTTCATGCTCTTCATATTTTTCAGACCTTTTCATGCTCTTGAGATTTTTCACAGCTTTTCATGCTCTCTTATTTTTCAGACCTTTTCATGCTCCTCGTATTTTTTAGACCATATCATGCTCCTTGTACTTTTCAGACCTTTTATGCCTCTCATATTTTTCAGACCTTTTCAAACTCTTCATATTTATCACAACTTTTCATACTCTTCATTATTTCACACCATTTCATGCTCCACATATTTTTCATACAGGTTCATGCTCTTCATATTTTTCAGATCTTTTCATGCTCCTCATATTTTTCTGACCGTTTCATGCTCCTCATATTTTTCAGACCGATTCATGCTCTTCATATTTTTCACACCTTTTCATACTCCTCATATTTTACAACTTTTCATTATCCTCATATGGTTTACACCGTTTCATGCTCCTCATTTTTATCATAAGATTCATGTTCCTCATATTTTTCACACATTTACATGCTCCTCATACTTTTGACACCTTTTCATGCTCCTCTTATTTTTCACACCTTTACATGCTCCTATATGTTTGACACCTTTTCTTGCTCTTCATATTTTTCAGAGCTTTTCATGCGGTTCATATTTTTCAGACCCTTTCATGCTCCTTGTATTTTTCAGACCGTTTCATGCTCCTCTTATTTATCAGATCTTTTCATGTTCCTCGTTTTTTTCAGGCCTTTTCATTTTCCTTGTATTTTTCACACCTTTTCATGCTCTTCCTATTTTTCACACCGTTTCATGCTCCTCATATTTTTCATACAGATTCATGCTCCTCATATTTTTCACACCTTTACATGCTCCTCATATTTTTGACAGCTTTTCATGATATTCCTATTTTTCACACCTTTTGATTTTCCTCTTATTTTTGAAACCTTTTTATACTCTACATATTTTTCAGACCTTTTCATGCTCCTCGTATTTTTCAGACCTTTTCATGCTCCTCGTATTTTTGAGACTTTTTCATGCTCTTCATATTTTTCACACCGTTTCATGCTCCTCATACTTTTCATACAATTTCATTCTCCTCGTATTTTTCAGACCTTTTCATGCTCCTCGTATTTTTGAGACTTTTTCATGCTCTTCATATTTTTCACACCGTTTCATGCTCCTCATATTTTTCATACAGTTTCATTCTCCTCGTATTTTTCAGACCTTTTCATGCTCCTCGTATTTTTGAGACTTTTTCATGCTCTTCATATTTTTCACACCGTTTCATGCTCCTCATATTTTTCATACAGTTTCATGCTCCTTGTATTTTTCAGACCTTTTCATGCTCCTCGTATTTTTGAGACCTTTTCATGCTCCTCGTATTTTTGAGACCTTTTCCTGCCCCTTGTTTTTTTCAGACCTTTTCACGCTCCTCGTATTTTTCAGACCTTTTCATGCTCCTCGTGTTTTTTAGACCATTTCATACTCCTTGTATTTTTCAGACATTTTCATGCTCCTCGTATTTTTCACACCTTTTCATGCTGTTCATATTTTTCAGACCGTTTCATGCTCCTCATATTTTTCACACCTTTTCATGCTGTTCATATTGTTCACACCGTTTCATGCTCCTCATATTTTTCATACTGATTCATGCACCTCTTATTTTTCACACCTTTACATTCTATTCAAATTTTTGACCCCTTTTCATGCTCTTCATATTTTTGACACCTTTTCAAGCTCCTGATATTTTTGACACCTTTCCATGCTCCTTTTATTTTTCAGACCTTTTCATGCTCCTCGTATTTTTCAGACCTTTGCATACTCCTCATATTTATCACATCTTTTCTTGCTCTTCTTATTTTTCACACCATTTCATGCTCCGCATATTTTTCATACAGATTCATGCTCCTCATATTTTTCACACCTTTACATGCTTCTCATATTTTTGACATCTTTTCATACTCTTCATATTTTTCAGACCTTTCCATGCTCCTTGTATTTTTCAGACATTTTCATGCTCTTCATATTTTTCACACCGTTTCATGCTCCTCGTACTTTTCATACAGTTTCATGCTCCTCGGATTTTTCAGACCTTTTCATGCTCCTCGTATTTTTGAGACCTTTTCCTGCCCCTCGTTTTTTTCAGACCTTTTCATGCTCTTCGTATTTTTCAGACATTTTCATGCTCCTCGTATTTCTGAGACCTTTTCATGCTCCTCGTACTTTTGAGACTTTTTCATGCTCTTCATATTTTTCACACCGTTTCATGCTCCTCATATTTTTCATACAGTTTCATGCTCCTCATATTTTCACACCTTTTGATGCTCCTCATATTTTTCACACCTTTTCATGCTCTTCGTATTTTTCACAGTTTTCATGCTCTTCGTATTTTTCACAACTTTTCATGCTCTTCGTGTTTTTCACACCTTTTCAGGCTCTTCTTATTTTTCACACCTTTTCATGCTCTTCGTGTATTTCACACCTTTTCATGCACTCTTATTTTTCAGACCTTTTCAACCTCCTCATATTTTTCACACCTTTTCATGATCTTCATATTTTTCACACCATTTCATCCTCCTCATAATTTTCATACAGATTCATGCTCCTCAATTTTTCACACCTTTACATGCTCCTCATATTTTTGACACCTTTTCAGGCTCCACATATTTTTCAGACCTTTTCATGCTCCTCGTATTTTTAAGACGTTTTCATACTCCTCATAATTTTCACACCTTTTCATGCTCTTCATATTTTTCACACCGTTTCATGCTCCTCGTGTTTTTCATACAGATTCATGCTCCTCATATTTTTCACAGCATTACTTGTTCCTCATATTTTTGACACCTTTTCATGCTCTTAATATTTTTCACACCTTTTCATTCTCCTCATATTTTTGACAGCTTTTCATGCTCTTCCTATTTTTCACACCTTTTCATTCTCCTCATATTTTTGAAAACTTTTTATACTCTACATATTTTTCAGACCTTTTCATGCTCCTCGTATTTTTCAGACCTTTTCATGCTCCTCGTATTTTTCAGAACTTTTCATGCACCTAGTATTTTTCAGACCGTTTCATGCTCCTCGTATTTTTCAGTCCTTTTCATGCTCCTAGAATTTTTTAGGCCATTTCATGCTCCTCGTATTTTTGAGACCTTTTCCTGCCCCTCGTTTTTTTCAGACCTTTTCATGATCCTCGTATTTTTCAGACATTTTCATGCTCCTCGTATTTCTGAGACCTTTTCATGTTCCTCGTATTTTTCAGACCTTTTCAGGCTCTTCTTATTTTTCACACCTTTTCATGCTCTTCGTGTTTTTCACACGTTTTCATTCTCTCGTATTTTTCAGACCTTTTCAAACTCCTCATATTTTTCACACGGTTTCTTGCTCCTCATATGTTTCAAACAATTTCATGCTCCAAATATTTTTCACAACTTTACATGCTCCACATATTTTTGACACCTTTTCATGCTCTTCATGTTATTCACATCTTTTGATGCTCCTCATACTTTTGACACCTTTTCATGCTCTTCTTATTTTTCAGACCTTTTCATGCACCTCGTATTATTCACACCTTTTCATCCTCCTCGTATTTTTCATACCGTTTCATGCTCCTCATATTTTTCACACCTTTTGATGCTCCTCATATTTTTCACACCTTTTCATGCTCTTCGTATTTTTCACAGTTTTCATGCTCTTCGTATTTTTCACAACTTTTCATGCTCTTCGTGTTTTTCACACCTTTTCAGGCTCTTTGTATTTTTCACACCTTTTCATGATCTTCGTATTTTTCACACCTTTTCATGCTCTTCTTATTTTTCAGACCTTTTCATGCTCTTGATATTTTTCTCAGGTTTTCATGCTCTTCGTATTTTTCACACTGTTTCACGCTCCTCATATTTTTGGCAGCTTTTCATGCTCCTCATATTTTTGAGACCGTTTCATGCTCCTCATATTTTTCACACCTTTTAATGCTCCTCATATTTTTCACATCTTTGCATGCTCTTCATATTTTTCAGATCGTTTCATGCTCCTCATATGTTTGAGACCGTGTCATGCTCCTCATATTTTTCACACATTTTAATGCTCCTGATATTTTTGACACCTTTTCATGCTCTTCATATTTTTGACACCTTTACATGCTACTCATATTTTTGACACTTTTTCATGCTCTTCATATTTTTCACACCATTTCATGCTCCGCATATTTTTCATACAGATTCATGCTCCTCATATTTTTCACACTTTTACATGCTTCACATATTTTTGACTCCTTTTCATACTCTTCATATTTTTCAGACCTTTTCATGCTCCTCATATTTTTCGACCTTTTCATGTTCCTCGTATATTTCAGACATTTTCATGCTCTTTATATATTCCACACCGTTTCATGCTCCTCATATTTTTCATACAGTTTCATTCTCCTCGTATTTTTCAGACTTTTTCATGCTCCTCGTATTTTTGAGATTTTTTCATGCTCTTCATATTTTTCACACCGTTTCATGCTCCTCATATTTTTCATACAGTTTCATGCTCCTTGTATTTTTCAGACCTTTTCATGCTCCTCGTATTTTTGAGACCTTTTCATGCTCCTCGTATTTTTGAGACCTTTTCCTGCCCCTTGTTTTTTTCAGACCTTTTCACGCTCCTCGTATTTTTCAGACCTTTTCATGCTCCTCGTGTTTTTTAGACCATTTCATACTCCTTGTATTTTTCAGACATTTTCATGCTCCTCGTATTTTTCACACCTTTTCATGCTGTTCATATTTTTCAGACCGTTTCATGCTCCTCATATTTTTCACACCTTTTCATGCTGTTCATATTGTTCACACCGTTTCATGCTCCTCATATTTTTCATACTGATTCATGTACCTCTTATTTTCCACACCTTTACATTCTATTCAAATTTTTGACCCCTTTTCATGCTCTTCATATTTTTGACACCTTTTCAAGCTCCTGATATTTTTGACACCTTTCCATGCTCCTTTTATTTTTCAGACCTTTTCATGCTCCTCGTATTTTTCAGAACTTTTCATGCTCCTCGGGTTTTTTAGACCATTTCATACTCCTTGTATTTTTCAGACCTTTTCATGCTCCTCGTATTTTTCAGACCTTTGCATACTCCTCATATTTATCACATCTTTTCTTGCTCTTCTTATTTTTCACACCATTTCATGCTCCGCATATTTTTCATACAGATTCATGCTCCTCATATTTTTCACACCTTTACATGCTTCTCATATTTTTGACATCTTTTCATACTCTTCATATTTTTCAGACCTTTGCATGCTCCTTGTATTTTTCAGACATTTTCATGCTCTTCATATTTTTCACGCCGTTTCATGCTCCTCGTATTTTTCATACAGTTTCATGCTCCTCGTATTTTTCAGACCTTTTCATGCTCCTCGTATTTTTGAGACCTTTTCCTGCCCTTCGTTTTTTTCAGACCTTTTCATGCTCTTCGTATTTTTCAGATATTTTCATGCTCCTCGTATTTCTGAGACCTTTTCATGCTCCTCGTATTTTTGAGACTTTTTCATGCTCTTCATATTTTTCACACCGTTTCATGCTCCTCATATTTTTCATACAGTTTCATGCTCCTCATATTTTCACACCTTTTGATGCTCCTCATATTTTTCACACCTTTTCATGCTCTTCGTATTTTTCACAGTTTTCATGCTCTTCGTATTTTTCACAACTTTTCATGCTCTTCGTGTTTTTCACACCTTTTCAGGCTCTTCGTATTTTTCACACCTTTCATGATCTTCGTATTTTTCACACCTTTTCATGCTCTTCTTATTTTTCAGACCTTTTCATGCTCTTGATATATTTCTCAGGTTTTCATGCTCTTCGTATTTTTCACACTGTTTCATGCTCCTCATATTTTTGGCAGCTTTTCATGCTCCTCATATTTTTCAGATCGTTTCATGCTCCTCATATGTTTGAGACCGTGTCATGCTCCTCATATTTTTCACACCTTTTAATGCTCCTCATATTTTTCACACCATTTCATGCTCTGCATATTTTTCAGATCGTTTCATGCTCCTCATATTTTTGAGACCGTGTCATGCTCCTCATATTTTTCACACCTTTTAATGCTCCTCCTATTTTTGACACCTTTTCATGCTCTTCATATTTTTGACACCTTTACATGCTACTCATATTTTGGACACTTTTTCATGCTCTTCACATTTTTCACACCATTTCATGCTCGGCATATTCTTCATACAGATTCATGCTCCTCATATTTTTCACACCTTTACAATCTTCTCATATTTTTGACTCCTTTTCATACACTTCATATTTTTCAGACCTTTTCATGCTCATCATATTTTTGCGACCTTTTCATGCTCCTCGTATATTTCAGACATTTTCATGCTTTTCATATTTTTCACACCGTTTCATGCTCCTCATATTTTTCATACAGTTTCATGCTCCTTGTATTTTTCAGACCTTTTCATGCTCCTCGTATTTTTGAGACCTTTTCATGCTCCTCGTATTTTTGAGACCTTTTCATGCTCCTCGTATTTTTGAGACCTTTTCCTGCCCCTCGTTTTTCTCAGACCTTTTCATGCTCCTCCTATTTTTCAGACATTTTCATGCTCCTCGTATTTTTGAGACCTTTTCATGCTCCTCATATTTTTGAGACTTTTTCATGCTCTTCATATTTTTCACACCGTTTCATGCTCCTCATATTTTTCATACTGTTTCATGCTCCTCGTATTTTTCAGACCTTTTCATGCTCCTCGTATTTTTGAGATCTTTTCTTGCTCCTCGTATATTTCAGATATTTTCATGCTGTTCATATTTTTCACACCGTTTCATGCTCCTCATATTTTTCATACAGTTTCATACTCCTCGTATTTTTCAGACCTTTTCATGCTCCTCGTATTTTTGAGACCTTTTCCTGCCCCTCGTTTTTTTCAGACCTTTTCATGCTCCTCGTATTTTTCAGACCTTTTCATGCTCCTCGTGTTTTTTAGACCATTTCATACTCCTTGTATTTTTCAGACCTTTTCATGCTCCTCATATTTTTCACACCTTTTCATGCTGTTCATATTTTTCACACCGTTTCATGCTCCTCATATTTTTCATACTGATTCATGCTCCTCTTATTTTTCACACATTTACATTCTATTCAAATTTTTGACCCCTTTTCATGCTCTTCATATTTTTGACACCTTTTCAAGCTCCTCATATTTTTGACACCTTTCCGTGCTCTTTTTATTTTTCAGACCTTTTCATGCTCCTCGTATTTTTCAGACCTTTTCATGCTCCTCGTATTTTTCAGACCTTTTCATGCTCCTCCTATTTTTCAGACCTTTTCATGCTCCTCGTATTTTTCAGACCTTTTCATGCTTCTCCTATTTTTCAGACCTTTTCATGCTCCTCGTATTTTTCAGAGCTTTTCATGCTCTTCCTATTTTCAGGCCTTTTCGTGCTCCTCCTATTTTTCAGACATTTTCATGCTCCTCGTATTTTTCACACCTTTTCATGCTCTTCATATTTTCCACACCTTTTCATGCTCCGCATATTATTCACACCTTTTCATGCTCTTCATTTTTTTCACACCATTTCATGCTCCTCATATTTTTGACAGCTTTTCATGCTCCTCATATATTTCAGACCGTTTCATGCTCCTCATATTTTTCATACAGTTTCATGCTCCTCTTATTTTTCACACCTTTACCTGCAACTCATATTTTGACACCTTTTCATGCTCTTCATATTTTTGACACCTTTTCATGCTCCTCGTATTTTTCAGACCTTCTCATGCTCCTCTTATTTTTCAGACCTTTTAATGCTCTCGTATTTTTCAGACCTTTTCATGCTCCTCGTGTTTTTTAGACCATTTCATACTCCTTGTATTTTTCAGACCTTTTCATGCTCCTCGTATTTTTCAGACCTTTGCATACTCCTTATATTTGTCACACCTTTCTTGCTCTTCATATTTTTCACACCATTTCATGCTCTGCATATTTTTCATACAGATTCATGCCCCTCATATTTTTCACACCTTTACATGCTTCTCATATTTTTGACACCTTTTCATACTCTTCATATTTTTCAGACCTTTTCATGCTCCTTGTATTTTTCACACCTTTTCATGCTCCTCATATTTTTGACAACTTTTGAAGCTCTTCATATTTTTCACACTTTTTCATGCTATTTATATTTTTCACACCGTTTCATGCTCCTCATATATTTCATACAGTTTCATGCTCCTCTTATTTTTCACACCTTTACATGCTTATCATACTTTTGACACCTTTTCATGCTCTTCATATTTTTCACACCTTTTCATGCTCCTCATATTTTTGACAGCATTTCATGCTCTACATGTTTTTCAGACCTTTTCATTCTCCTCATATTTGACACCTTTTCATGCTCTTCATATTTTTCAGACCTTTCCATGCTCCTCATATTTTTCACACCTTTTCATGCTACTCATATTTTTGACACCTTTTCATGCTCTTCATATTTTTCACACCTTTTCATGCTCCTCATATTTTTGACAGCATTTCATGCTCTACATATTTTTCAGACCTTTTCATGCTCCTCATATTTTGACACCTTTTCATGCTCTTCATATTTTTCAGACCTTTTCATGCTCCTCATATTTTTCACACCTTTTCATGCTCCTCATATTTTTCACACCTTTTCATGCTCTACATATTTTTCAGACCTTTTCATGCCGGTCGTGTATTTCAGACCATTTCATGTTCCTCGTATTTTTCACAGCTTTTCATGCTCCTCGTTTTTTCAGATCTTTTCATGCTCCCCGTATTTTTCAGACCTTTTCATGCTCCTTGTGTTTTTCACACCTTTTCATGCTCTTTGTATTTTTCACAACTTTTCAAGCTCTTCTTATTTTTGACACCTTTTCATGCTCCTCGAATTTTTCACACCTTTTCATGCTCCTCGCATTTTTAACAAATTTTCATGCTCTTCTCATTTTTCACACCTTTTCATGCTCTTCCTATTTTTCACACCATTTCATGCTCTTCATTTTTTCACACCTTTTCATTCCCTTCTTATTTTTCACAACTTTTCATGCTCTTCAAATTTTTGACACCTTTTAATGCTCTTCATACTTTTCAGATCTTTTCATGCTCTTGATATTTTTCACAGCTTTTAATGCTCTTCGTGTTTTCACACCTTTTCCTGCTGTTCGTATATTTCAGACTGTTTCATGCTCCTCATATTTTTCACACCTTTTCATGCTGCTCATGTTTTTCACACCTTTTCATGCTCTTCATATTTTTCAGACATTTTCATAGTCCTCGTATTTTTCAGACGTTTTCATGCTCCATGTATTTTTCACACTTTTCATGCTCTTTGTATTTTTCACCGTTTTCATGCTCCTCGTATTTTTCACACCTTTTCATGCTCCTCCTATATTTCACACCTTTTCATGCTCCTCCTATTTTTCACACCTTTTCATGCTCTTCATATTTTTCACCCTTTTCATGCTCCTCGTATTTTTCAGACCCTTTCATGCTCCTCGTATTTTTCACAGCTTTTCATGCTCCTCGTTTTTTCAGACCATTTCATGCTCCTCGTATTTTTCAGACTTTTTCATGCTCCTCATATTTTTCACACCTTTTCATGCTCTTGATATTTTTCACACCCTTTCATGGTCTTCATATTTTTCACACCGTTTCATGCTCCTCATATTTTTCATACAGTTTCATGCTCCTCATATTTTTCACACCTTTACATGCTCCTCATATTTTGACCACTTTTCAGGCTCTTCATATTTTTCACACATTTTCATGCTCTTCATATTTTTCAGACCTTTTCATGCTCTTCATATTTTTCAGACCTTTTCATGCTCTTGAGATTTTTCACAGCTTTTCATGCTCTCTTATTTTTCAGACCTTTTCATGCTCCTCGTATTTTTTAGACCATATCATGCTCCTTGTACTTTTCAGACCTTTTATGCCTCTCATATTTTTCAGACCTTTTCAAACTCTTCATATTTATCACAACTTTTCATACTCTTCATTATTTCACACCATTTCATGCTCCACATATTTTTCATACAGGTTCATGCTCTTCATATTTTTCAGATCTTTTCATGCTCCTCATATTTTTCTGACCGTTTCATGCTCCTCATATTTTTCAGACCGATTCATGCTCTTCATATTTTTCACACCTTTTCATACTCCTCATATTTTACAACTTTTCATTATCCTCATATGGTTTACACCGTTTCATGCTCCTCATTTTTATCATAAGATTCATGTTCCTCATATTTTTCACACATTTACATGCTCCTCATACTTTTGACACCTTTTCATGCTCCTCTTATTTTTCACACCTTTACATGCTCCTATATGTTTGACACCTTTTCTTGCTCTTCATATTTTTCAGAGCTTTTCATGCGGTTCATATTTTTCAGACCCTTTCATGCTCCTTGTATTTTTCAGACCGTTTCATGCTCCTCTTATTTATCAGATCTTTTCATGTTCCTCGTTTTTTTCAGGCCTTTTCATTTTCCTTGTATTTTTCACACCTTTTCATGCTCTTCCTATTTTTCACACCGTTTCATGCTCCTCATATTTTTCATACAGATTCATGCTCCTCATATTTTTCACACCTTTACATGCTCCTCATATTTTTGACAGCTTTTCATGATATTCCTATTTTTCACACCTTTTGATTTTCCTCTTATTTTTGAAACCTTTTTATACTCTACATATTTTTCAGACCTTTTCATGCTCCTCGTATTTTTCAGACCTTTTCATGCTCCTCGTATTTTTGAGACTTTTTCATGCTCTTCATATTTTTCACACCGTTTCATGCTCCTCATACTTTTCATACAATTTCATTCTCCTCGTATTTTTCAGACCTTTTCATGCTCCTCGTATTTTTGAGACTTTTTCATGCTCTTCATATTTTTCACACCGTTTCATGCTCCTCATATTTTTCATACAGTTTCATTCTCCTCGTATTTTTCAGACCTTTTCATGCTCCTCGTATTTTTGAGACTTTTTCATGCTCTTCATATTTTTCACACCGTTTCATGCTCCTCATATTTTTCATACAGTTTCATGCTCCTTGTATTTTTCAGACCTTTTCATGCTCCTCGTATTTTTGAGACCTTTTCATGCTCCTCGTATTTTTGAGACCTTTTCCTGCCCCTTGTTTTTTTCAGACCTTTTCACGCTCCTCGTATTTTTCAGACCTTTTCATGCTCCTCGTGTTTTTTAGACCATTTCATACTCCTTGTATTTTTCAGACATTTTCATGCTCCTCGTATTTTTCACACCTTTTCATGCTGTTCATATTTTTCAGACCGTTTCATGCTCCTCATATTTTTCACACCTTTTCATGCTGTTCATATTGTTCACACCGTTTCATGCTCCTCATATTTTTCATACTGATTCATGCACCTCTTATTTTTCACACCTTTACATTCTATTCAAATTTTTGACCCCTTTTCATGCTCTTCATATTTTTGACACCTTTTCAAGCTCCTGATATTTTTGACACCTTTCCATGCTCCTTTTATTTTTCAGACCTTTTCATGCTCCTCGTATTTTTCAGACCTTTGCATACTCCTCATATTTATCACATCTTTTCTTGCTCTTCTTATTTTTCACACCATTTCATGCTCCGCATATTTTTCATACAGATTCATGCTCCTCATATTTTTCACACCTTTACATGCTTCTCATATTTTTGACATCTTTTCATACTCTTCATATTTTTCAGACCTTTCCATGCTCCTTGTATTTTTCAGACATTTTCATGCTCTTCATATTTTTCACACCGTTTCATGCTCCTCGTATTTTTCATACAGTTTCATGCTCCTCGGATTTTTCAGACCTTTTCATGCTCCTCGTATTTTTGAGACCTTTTCCTGCCCCTCGTTTTTTTCAGACCTTTTCATGCTCTTCGTATTTTTCAGACATTTTCATGCTCCTCGTATTTCTGAGACCTTTTCATGCTCCTCGTACTTTTGAGACTTTTTCATGCTCTTCATATTTTTCACACCGTTTCATGCTCCTCATATTTTTCATACAGTTTCATGCTCCTCATATTTTCACACCTTTTGATGCTCCTCATATTTTTCACACCTTTTCATGCTCTTCGTATTTTTCACAGTTTTCATGCTCTTCGTATTTTTCACAACTTTTCATGCTCTTCGTGTTTTTCACACCTTTTCAGGCTCTTCTTATTTTTCACACCTTTTCATGCTCTTCGTGTATTTCACACCTTTTCATGCACTCTTATTTTTCAGACCTTTTCAACCTCCTCATATTTTTCACACCTTTTCATGATCTTCATATTTTTCACACCATTTCATCCTCCTCATAATTTTCATACAGATTCATGCTCCTCAATTTTTCACACCTTTACATGCTCCTCATATTTTTGACACCTTTTCAGGCTCCACATATTTTTCAGACCTTTTCATGCTCCTCGTATTTTTAAGACGTTTTCATACTCCTCATAATTTTCACACCTTTTCATGCTCTTCATATTTTTCACACCGTTTCATGCTCCTCGTGTTTTTCATACAGATTCATGCTCCTCATATTTTTCACAGCATTACTTGTTCCTCATATTTTTGACACCTTTTCATGCTCTTAATATTTTTCACACCTTTTCATTCTCCTCATATTTTTGACAGCTTTTCATGCTCTTCCTATTTTTCACACCTTTTCATTCTCCTCATATTTTTGAAAACTTTTTATACTCTACATATTTTTCAGACCTTTTCATGCTCCTCGTATTTTTCAGACCTTTTCATGCTCCTCGTATTTTTCAGAACTTTTCATGCACCTAGTATTTTTCAGACCGTTTCATGCTCCTCGTATTTTTCAGTCCTTTTCATGCTCCTAGAATTTTTTAGGCCATTTCATGCTCCTCGTATTTTTGAGACCTTTTCCTGCCCCTCGTTTTTTTCAGACCTTTTCATGATCCTCGTATTTTTCAGACATTTTCATGCTCCTCGTATTTCTGAGACCTTTTCATGTTCCTCGTATTTTTCAGACCTTTTCAGGCTCTTCTTATTTTTCACACCTTTTCATGCTCTTCGTGTTTTTCACACGTTTTCATTCTCTCGTATTTTTCAGACCTTTTCAAACTCCTCATATTTTTCACACGGTTTCTTGCTCCTCATATGTTTCAAACAATTTCATGCTCCAAATATTTTTCACAACTTTACATGCTCCACATATTTTTGACACCTTTTCATGCTCTTCATGTTATTCACATCTTTTGATGCTCCTCATACTTTTGACACCTTTTCATGCTCTTCTTATTTTTCAGACCTTTTCATGCACCTCGTATTATTCACACCTTTTCATCCTCCTCGTATTTTTCATACCGTTTCATGCTCCTCATATTTTTCACACCTTTTGATGCTCCTCATATTTTTCACACCTTTTCATGCTCTTCGTATTTTTCACAGTTTTCATGCTCTTCGTATTTTTCACAACTTTTCATGCTCTTCGTGTTTTTCACACCTTTTCAGGCTCTTTGTATTTTTCACACCTTTTCATGATCTTCGTATTTTTCACACCTTTTCATGCTCTTCTTATTTTTCAGACCTTTTCATGCTCTTGATATTTTTCTCAGGTTTTCATGCTCTTCGTATTTTTCACACTGTTTCACGCTCCTCATATTTTTGGCAGCTTTTCATGCTCCTCATATTTTTGAGACCGTTTCATGCTCCTCATATTTTTCACACCTTTTAATGCTCCTCATATTTTTCACATCTTTGCATGCTCTTCATATTTTTCAGATCGTTTCATGCTCCTCATATGTTTGAGACCGTGTCATGCTCCTCATATTTTTCACACATTTTAATGCTCCTGATATTTTTGACACCTTTTCATGCTCTTCATATTTTTGACACCTTTACATGCTACTCATATTTTTGACACTTTTTCATGCTCTTCATATTTTTCACACCATTTCATGCTCCGCATATTTTTCATACAGATTCATGCTCCTCATATTTTTCACACTTTTACATGCTTCACATATTTTTGACTCCTTTTCATACTCTTCATATTTTTCAGACCTTTTCATGCTCCTCATATTTTTCGACCTTTTCATGTTCCTCGTATATTTCAGACATTTTCATGCTCTTTATATATTCCACACCGTTTCATGCTCCTCATATTTTTCATACAGTTTCATTCTCCTCGTATTTTTCAGACTTTTTCATGCTCCTCGTATTTTTGAGATTTTTTCATGCTCTTCATATTTTTCACACCGTTTCATGCTCCTCATATTTTTCATACAGTTTCATGCTCCTTGTATTTTTCAGACCTTTTCATGCTCCTCGTATTTTTGAGACCTTTTCATGCTCCTCGTATTTTTGAGACCTTTTCCTGCCCCTTGTTTTTTTCAGACCTTTTCACGCTCCTCGTATTTTTCAGACCTTTTCATGCTCCTCGTGTTTTTTAGACCATTTCATACTCCTTGTATTTTTCAGACATTTTCATGCTCCTCGTATTTTTCACACCTTTTCATGCTGTTCATATTTTTCAGACCGTTTCATGCTCCTCATATTTTTCACACCTTTTCATGCTGTTCATATTGTTCACACCGTTTCATGCTCCTCATATTTTTCATACTGATTCATGTACCTCTTATTTTCCACACCTTTACATTCTATTCAAATTTTTGACCCCTTTTCATGCTCTTCATATTTTTGACACCTTTTCAAGCTCCTGATATTTTTGACACCTTTCCATGCTCCTTTTATTTTTCAGACCTTTTCATGCTCCTCGTATTTTTCAGAACTTTTCATGCTCCTCGGGTTTTTTAGACCATTTCATACTCCTTGTATTTTTCAGACCTTTTCATGCTCCTCGTATTTTTCAGACCTTTGCATACTCCTCATATTTATCACATCTTTTCTTGCTCTTCTTATTTTTCACACCATTTCATGCTCCGCATATTTTTCATACAGATTCATGCTCCTCATATTTTTCACACCTTTACATGCTTCTCATATTTTTGACATCTTTTCATACTCTTCATATTTTTCAGACCTTTGCATGCTCCTTGTATTTTTCAGACATTTTCATGCTCTTCATATTTTTCACGCCGTTTCATGCTCCTCGTATTTTTCATACAGTTTCATGCTCCTCGTATTTTTCAGACCTTTTCATGCTCCTCGTATTTTTGAGACCTTTTCCTGCCCTTCGTTTTTTTCAGACCTTTTCATGCTCTTCGTATTTTTCAGATATTTTCATGCTCCTCGTATTTCTGAGACCTTTTCATGCTCCTCGTATTTTTGAGACTTTTTCATGCTCTTCATATTTTTCACACCGTTTCATGCTCCTCATATTTTTCATACAGTTTCATGCTCCTCATATTTTCACACCTTTTGATGCTCCTCATATTTTTCACACCTTTTCATGCTCTTCGTATTTTTCACAGTTTTCATGCTCTTCGTATTTTTCACAACTTTTCATGCTCTTCGTGTTTTTCACACCTTTTCAGGCTCTTCGTATTTTTCACACCTTTCATGATCTTCGTATTTTTCACACCTTTTCATGCTCTTCTTATTTTTCAGACCTTTTCATGCTCTTGATATATTTCTCAGGTTTTCATGCTCTTCGTATTTTTCACACTGTTTCATGCTCCTCATATTTTTGGCAGCTTTTCATGCTCCTCATATTTTTCAGATCGTTTCATGCTCCTCATATGTTTGAGACCGTGTCATGCTCCTCATATTTTTCACACCTTTTAATGCTCCTCATATTTTTCACACCATTTCATGCTCTGCATATTTTTCAGATCGTTTCATGCTCCTCATATTTTTGAGACCGTGTCATGCTCCTCATATTTTTCACACCTTTTAATGCTCCTCCTATTTTTGACACCTTTTCATGCTCTTCATATTTTTGACACCTTTACATGCTACTCATATTTTGGACACTTTTTCATGCTCTTCACATTTTTCACACCATTTCATGCTCGGCATATTCTTCATACAGATTCATGCTCCTCATATTTTTCACACCTTTACAATCTTCTCATATTTTTGACTCCTTTTCATACACTTCATATTTTTCAGACCTTTTCATGCTCATCATATTTTTGCGACCTTTTCATGCTCCTCGTATATTTCAGACATTTTCATGCTTTTCATATTTTTCACACCGTTTCATGCTCCTCATATTTTTCATACAGTTTCATGCTCCTTGTATTTTTCAGACCTTTTCATGCTCCTCGTATTTTTGAGACCTTTTCATGCTCCTCGTATTTTTGAGACCTTTTCATGCTCCTCGTATTTTTGAGACCTTTTCCTGCCCCTCGTTTTTCTCAGACCTTTTCATGCTCCTCCTATTTTTCAGACATTTTCATGCTCCTCGTATTTTTGAGACCTTTTCATGCTCCTCATATTTTTGAGACTTTTTCATGCTCTTCATATTTTTCACACCGTTTCATGCTCCTCATATTTTTCATACTGTTTCATGCTCCTCGTATTTTTCAGACCTTTTCATGCTCCTCGTATTTTTGAGATCTTTTCTTGCTCCTCGTATATTTCAGATATTTTCATGCTGTTCATATTTTTCACACCGTTTCATGCTCCTCATATTTTTCATACAGTTTCATACTCCTCGTATTTTTCAGACCTTTTCATGCTCCTCGTATTTTTGAGACCTTTTCCTGCCCCTCGTTTTTTTCAGACCTTTTCATGCTCCTCGTATTTTTCAGACCTTTTCATGCTCCTCGTGTTTTTTAGACCATTTCATACTCCTTGTATTTTTCAGACATTTTCATGCTCCTCATATTTTTCACACCTTTTCATGCTGTTCATATTTTTCACACCGTTTCATGCTCCTCATATTTTTCATACTGATTCATGCTCCTCTTATTTTTCACACATTTACATTCTATTCAAATTTTTGACCCCTTTTCATGCTCTTCATATTTTTGACACCTTTTCAAGCTCCTCATATTTTTGACACCTTTCCGTGCTCTTTTTATTTTTCAGACCTTTTCATGCTCCTCGTATTTTTCAGACCTTTTCATGCTCCTCGTATTTTTCAGACCGTTTCATGCTCCTCCTATTTTTCAGACCTTTCCATGCTCCTCGTATTTTTCAGACCTTTTCATGCTTCTCCTATTTTTCAGACCTTTTCATGCTCCTCGTATTTTTCAGAGCTTTTCATGCTCTTCCTATTTTCAGGCCTTTTCGTGCTCCTCCTATTTTTCAGACATTTTCATGCTCCTCGTATTTTTCACACCTTTTCATGCTCTTCATATTTTCCACACCTTTTCATGCTCCGCATATTATTCACACCTTTTCATGCTCTTCATTTTTTTCACACCATTTAATGCTCCTCATATTTTTGACAGCTTTTCATGCTCCTCATATATTTCAGACCGTTTCATGCTCCTCATATTTTTCATACAGTTTCATGCTCCTCTTATTTTTCACACCTTTACCTGCAACTCATATTTTGACACCTTTTCATGCTCTTCATATTTTTGACACCTTTTCATGCTCCTCGTATTTTTCAGACCTTCTCATGCTCCTCTTATTTTTCAGACCTTTTAATGCTCTCGTATTTTTCAGACCTTTTCATGCTCCTCGTGTTTTTTAGACCATTTCATACTCCTTGTATTTTTCAGACCTTTTCATGCTCCTCGTATTTTTCAGACCTTTGCATACTCCTTATATTTGTCACACCTTTCTTGCTCTTCATATTTTTCACACCATTTCATGCTCTGCATATTTTTCATACAGATTCATGCCCCTCATATTTTTCACACCTTTACATGCTTCTCATATTTTTGACACCTTTTCATACTCTTCATATTTTTCAGACCTTTTCATGCTCCTTGTATTTTTCACACCTTTTCATGCTCCTCATATTTTTGACAACTTTTGAAGCTCTTCATATTTTTCACACTTTTTCATGCTATTTATATTTTTCACACCGTTTCATGCTCCTCATATATTTCATACAGTTTCATGCTCCTCTTATTTTTCACACCTTTACATGCTTATCATACTTTTGACACCTTTTCATGCTCTTCATATTTTTCACACCTTTTCATGCTCCTCATATTTTTGACAGCATTTCATGCTCTACATGTTTTTCAGACCTTTTCATTCTCCTCATATTTGACACCTTTTCATGCTCTTCATATTTTTCAGACCTTTCCATGCTCCTCATATTTTTCACACCTTTTCATGCTACTCATATTTTTGACACCTTTTCATGCTCTTCATATTTTTCACACCTTTTCATGCTCCTCATATTTTTGACAGCATTTCATGCTCTACATATTTTTCAGACCTTTTCATGCTCCTCATATTTTGACACCTTTTCATGCTCTTCATATTTTTCAGACCTTTTCATGCTCCTCATATTTTTCACACCTTTTCATGCTCCTCATATTTTTCACACCTTTTCATGCTCTACATATTTTTCAGACCTTTTCATGCCGGTCGTGTATTTCAGACCATTTCATGTTCCTCGTATTTTTCACAGCTTTTCATGCTCCTCGTTTTTTCAGATCTTTTCATGCTCCCCGTATTTTTCAGACCTTTTCATGCTCCTTGTGTTTTTCACACCTTTTCATGCTCTTTGTATTTTTCACAACTTTTCAAGCTCTTCTTATTTTTGACACCTTTTCATGCTCCTCGAATTTTTCACACCTTTTCATGCTCCTCGCATTTTTAACAAATTTTCATGCTCTTCTCATTTTTCACACCTTTTCATGCTCTTCCTATTTTTCACACCATTTCATGCTCTTCATTTTTTCACACCTTTTCATTCCCTTCTTATTTTTCACAACTTTTCATGCTCTTCAAATTTTTGACACCTTTTAATGCTCTTCATACTTTTCAGATCTTTTCATGCTCTTGATATTTTTCACAGCTTTTAATGCTCTTCGTGTTTTCACACCTTTTCCTGCTGTTCGTATATTTCAGACTGTTTCATGCTCCTCATATTTTTCACACCTTTTCATGCTGCTCATGTTTTTCACACCTTTTCATGCTCTTCATATTTTTCAGACATTTTCATAGTCCTCGTATTTTTCAGACGTTTTCATGCTCCATGTATTTTTCACACTTTTCATGCTCTTTGTATTTTTCACCGTTTTCATGCTCCTCGTATTTTTCACACCTTTTCATGCTCCTCCTATATTTCACACCTTTTCATGCTCCTCCTATTTTTCACACCTTTTCATGCTCTTCATATTTTTCACCCTTTTCATGCTCCTCGTATTTTTCAGACCCTTTCATGCTCCTCGTATTTTTCACAGCTTTTCATGCTCCTCGTTTTTTCAGACCATTTCATGCTCCTCGTATTTTTCAGACTTTTTCATGCTCCTCATATTTTTCACACCTTTTCATGCTCTTGATATTTTTCACACCCTTTCATGGTCTTCATATTTTTCACACCGTTTCATGCTCCTCATATTTTTCATACAGTTTCATGCTCCTCATATTTTTCACACCTTTACATGCTCCTCATATTTTGACCACTTTTCAGGCTCTTCATATTTTTCACACATTTTCATGCTCTTCATATTTTTCAGACCTTTTCATGCTCTTCATATTTTTCAGACCTTTTCATGCTCTTGAGATTTTTCACAGCTTTTCATGCTCTCTTATTTTTCAGACCTTTTCATGCTCCTCGTATTTTTTAGACCATATCATGCTCCTTGTACTTTTCAGACCTTTTATGCCTCTCGTATTTTTCAGACCTTTTCAAACTCTTCATATTTATCACAACTTTTCATACTCTTCATTATTTCACACCATTTCATGCTCCACATATTTTTCATACAGGTTCATGCTCTTCATATTTTTCAGATCTTTTCATGCTCCTCATATTTTTCTGACCGTTTCATGCTCCTCATATTTTTCAGACCGATTCATGCTCTTCATATTTTTCACACCTTTTCATACTCCTCATATTTTACAACTTTTCATTATCCTCATATGGTTTACACCGTTTCATGCTCCTCATTTTTATCATAAGATTCATGTTCCTCATATTTTTCACACATTTACATGCTCCTCATACTTTTGACACCTTTTCATGCTCCTCTTATTTTTCACACCTTTACATGCTCCTATATGTTTGACACCTTTTCTTGCTCTTCATATTTTTCAGAGCTTTTCATGCGGTTCATATTTTTCAGACCCTTTCATGCTCCTTGTATTTTTCAGACCGTTTCATGCTCCTCTTATTTATCAGATCTTTTCATGTTCCTCGTTTTTTTCAGGCCTTTTCATTTTCCTTGTATTTTTCACACCTTTTCATGCTCTTCCTATTTTTCACACCGTTTCATGCTCCTCATATTTTTCATACAGATTCATGCTCCTCATATTTTTCACACCTTTACATGCTCCTCATATTTTTGACAGCTTTTCATGATATTCCTATTTTTCACACCTTTTGATTTTCCTCTTATTTTTGAAACCTTTTTATACTCTACATATTTTTCAGACCTTTTCATGCTCCTCGTATTTTTCAGACCTTTTCATGCTCCTCGTATTTTTGAGACTTTTTCATGCTCTTCATATTTTTCACACCGTTTCATGCTCCTCATACTTTTCATACAATTTCATTCTCCTCGTATTTTTCAGACCTTTTCATGCTCCTCGTATTTTTGAGACTTTTTCATGCTCTTCATATTTTTCACACCGTTTCATGCTCCTCATATTTTTCATACAGTTTCATTCTCCTCGTATTTTTCAGACCTTTTCATGCTCCTCGTATTTTTGAGACTTTTTCATGCTCTTCATATTTTTCACACCGTTTCATGCTCCTCATATTTTTCATACAGTTTCATGCTCCTTGTATTTTTCAGACCTTTTCATGCTCCTCGTATTTTTGAGACCTTTTCATGCTCCTCGTATTTTTGAGACCTTTTCCTGCCCCTTGTTTTTTTCAGACCTTTTCACGCTCCTCGTATTTTTCAGACCTTTTCATGCTCCTCGTGTTTTTTAGACCATTTCATACTCCTTGTATTTTTCAGACATTTTCATGCTCCTCGTATTTTTCACACCTTTTCATGCTGTTCATATTTTTCAGACCGTTTCATGCTCCTCATATTTTTCACACCTTTTCATGCTGTTCATATTGTTCACACCGTTTCATGCTCCTCATATTTTTCATACTGATTCATGCACCTCTTATTTTTCACACCTTTACATTCTATTCAAATTTTTGACCCCTTTTCATGCTCTTCATATTTTTGACACCTTTTCAAGCTCCTGATATTTTTGACACCTTTCCATGCTCCTTTTATTTTTCAGACCTTTTCATGCTCCTCGTATTTTTCAGACCTTTGCATACTCCTCATATTTATCACATCTTTTCTTGCTCTTCTTATTTTTCACACCATTTCATGCTCCGCATATTTTTCATACAGATTCATGCTCCTCATATTTTTCACACCTTTACATGCTTCTCATATTTTTGACATCTTTTCATACTCTTCATATTTTTCAGACCTTTCCATGCTCCTTGTATTTTTCAGACATTTTCATGCTCTTCATATTTTTCACACCGTTTCATGCTCCTCGTACTTTTCATACAGTTTCATGCTCCTCGGATTTTTCAGACCTTTTCATGCTCCTCGTATTTTTGAGACCTTTTCCTGCCCCTCGTTTTTTTCAGACCTTTTCATGCTCTTCGTATTTTTCAGACATTTTCATGCTCCTCGTATTTCTGAGACCTTTTCATGCTCCTCGTACTTTTGAGACTTTTTCATGCTCTTCATATTTTTCACACCGTTTCATGCTCCTCATATTTTTCATACAGTTTCATGCTCCTCATATTTTCACACCTTTTGATGCTCCTCATATTTTTCACACCTTTTCATGCTCTTCGTATTTTTCACAGTTTTCATGCTCTTCGTATTTTTCACAACTTTTCATGCTCTTCGTGTTTTTCACACCTTTTCAGGCTCTTCTTATTTTTCACACCTTTTCATGCTCTTCGTGTATTTCACACCTTTTCATGCACTCTTATTTTTCAGACCTTTTCAACCTCCTCATATTTTTCACACCTTTTCATGATCTTCATATTTTTCACACCATTTCATCCTCCTCATAATTTTCATACAGATTCATGCTCCTCAATTTTTCACACCTTTACATGCTCCTCATATTTTTGACACCTTTTCAGGCTCCACATATTTTTCAGACCTTTTCATGCTCCTCGTATTTTTAAGACGTTTTCATACTCCTCATAATTTTCACACCTTTTCATGCTCTTCATATTTTTCACACCGTTTCATGCTCCTCGTGTTTTTCATACAGATTCATGCTCCTCATATTTTTCACAGCATTACTTGTTCCTCATATTTTTGACACCTTTTCATGCTCTTAATATTTTTCACACCTTTTCATTCTCCTCATATTTTTGACAGCTTTTCATGCTCTTCCTATTTTTCACACCTTTTCATTCTCCTCATATTTTTGAAAACTTTTTATACTCTACATATTTTTCAGACCTTTTCATGCTCCTCGTATTTTTCAGACCTTTTCATGCTCCTCGTATTTTTCAGAACTTTTCATGCACCTAGTATTTTTCAGACCGTTTCATGCTCCTCGTATTTTTCAGTCCTTTTCATGCTCCTAGAATTTTTTAGGCCATTTCATGCTCCTCGTATTTTTGAGACCTTTTCCTGCCCCTCGTTTTTTTCAGACCTTTTCATGATCCTCGTATTTTTCAGACATTTTCATGCTCCTCGTATTTCTGAGACCTTTTCATGTTCCTCGTATTTTTCAGACCTTTTCAGGCTCTTCTTATTTTTCACACCTTTTCATGCTCTTCGTGTTTTTCACACGTTTTCATTCTCTCGTATTTTTCAGACCTTTTCAAACTCCTCATATTTTTCACACGGTTTCTTGCTCCTCATATGTTTCAAACAATTTCATGCTCCAAATATTTTTCACAACTTTACATGCTCCACATATTTTTGACACCTTTTCATGCTCTTCATGTTATTCACATCTTTTGATGCTCCTCATACTTTTGACACCTTTTCATGCTCTTCTTATTTTTCAGACCTTTTCATGCACCTCGTATTATTCACACCTTTTCATCCTCCTCGTATTTTTCATACCGTTTCATGCTCCTCATATTTTTCACACCTTTTGATGCTCCTCATATTTTTCACACCTTTTCATGCTCTTCGTATTTTTCACAGTTTTCATGCTCTTCGTATTTTTCACAACTTTTCATGCTCTTCGTGTTTTTCACACCTTTTCAGGCTCTTTGTATTTTTCACACCTTTTCATGATCTTCGTATTTTTCACACCTTTTCATGCTCTTCTTATTTTTCAGACCTTTTCATGCTCTTGATATTTTTCTCAGGTTTTCATGCTCTTCGTATTTTTCACACTGTTTCACGCTCCTCATATTTTTGGCAGCTTTTCATGCTCCTCATATTTTTGAGACCGTTTCATGCTCCTCATATTTTTCACACCTTTTAATGCTCCTCATATTTTTCACATCTTTGCATGCTCTTCATATTTTTCAGATCGTTTCATGCTCCTCATATGTTTGAGACCGTGTCATGCTCCTCATATTTTTCACACATTTTAATGCTCCTGATATTTTTGACACCTTTTCATGCTCTTCATATTTTTGACACCTTTACATGCTACTCATATTTTTGACACTTTTTCATGCTCTTCATATTTTTCACACCATTTCATGCTCCGCATATTTTTCATACAGATTCATGCTCCTCATATTTTTCACACTTTTACATGCTTCACATATTTTTGACTCCTTTTCATACTCTTCATATTTTTCAGACCTTTTCATGCTCCTCATATTTTTCGACCTTTTCATGTTCCTCGTATATTTCAGACATTTTCATGCTCTTTATATATTCCACACCGTTTCATGCTCCTCATATTTTTCATACAGTTTCATTCTCCTCGTATTTTTCAGACTTTTTCATGCTCCTCGTATTTTTGAGATTTTTTCATGCTCTTCATATTTTTCACACCGTTTCATGCTCCTCATATTTTTCATACAGTTTCATGCTCCTTGTATTTTTCAGACCTTTTCATGCTCCTCGTATTTTTGAGACCTTTTCATGCTCCTCGTATTTTTGAGACCTTTTCCTGCCCCTTGTTTTTTTCAGACCTTTTCACGCTCCTCGTATTTTTCAGACCTTTTCATGCTCCTCGTGTTTTTTAGACCATTTCATACTCCTTGTATTTTTCAGACATTTTCATGCTCCTCGTATTTTTCACACCTTTTCATGCTGTTCATATTTTTCAGACCGTTTCATGCTCCTCATATTTTTCACACCTTTTCATGCTGTTCATATTGTTCACACCGTTTCATGCTCCTCATATTTTTCATACTGATTCATGTACCTCTTATTTTCCACACCTTTACATTCTATTCAAATTTTTGACCCCTTTTCATGCTCTTCATATTTTTGACACCTTTTCAAGCTCCTGATATTTTTGACACCTTTCCATGCTCCTTTTATTTTTCAGACCTTTTCATGCTCCTCGTATTTTTCAGAACTTTTCATGCTCCTCGGGTTTTTTAGACCATTTCATACTCCTTGTATTTTTCAGACCTTTTCATGCTCCTCGTATTTTTCAGACCTTTGCATACTCCTCATATTTATCACATCTTTTCTTGCTCTTCTTATTTTTCACACCATTTCATGCTCCGCATATTTTTCATACAGATTCATGCTCCTCATATTTTTCACACCTTTACATGCTTCTCATATTTTTGACATCTTTTCATACTCTTCATATTTTTCAGACCTTTGCATGCTCCTTGTATTTTTCAGACATTTTCATGCTCTTCATATTTTTCACGCCGTTTCATGCTCCTCGTATTTTTCATACAGTTTCATGCTCCTCGTATTTTTCAGACCTTTTCATGCTCCTCGTATTTTTGAGACCTTTTCCTGCCCTTCGTTTTTTTCAGACCTTTTCATGCTCTTCGTATTTTTCAGTTATTTTCATGCTCCTCGTATTTCTGAGACCTTTTCATGCTCCTCGTATTTTTGAGACTTTTTCATGCTCTTCATATTTTTCACACCGTTTCATGCTCCTCATATTTTTCATACAGTTTCATGCTCCTCATATTTTCACACCTTTTGATGCTCCTCATATTTTTCACACCTTTTCATGCTCTTCGTATTTTTCACAGTTTTCATGCTCTTCGTATTTTTCACAACTTTTCATGCTCTTCGTGTTTTTCACACCTTTTCAGGCTCTTCGTATTTTTCACACCTTTCATGATCTTCGTATTTTTCACACCTTTTCATGCTCTTCTTATTTTTCAGACCTTTTCATGCTCTTGATATATTTCTCAGGTTTTCATGCTCTTCGTATTTTTCACACTGTTTCATGCTCCTCATATTTTTGGCAGCTTTTCATGCTCCTCATATTTTTCAGATCGTTTCATGCTCCTCATATGTTTGAGACCGTGTCATGCTCCTCATATTTTTCACACCTTTTAATGTTCCTCATATTTTTCACACCATTTCATGCTCTGCATATTTTTCAGATCGTTTCATGCTCCTCATATTTTTGAGACCGTGTCATGCTCCTCATATTTTTCACACCTTTTAATGCTCCTCATATTTTTGACACCTTTTCATGCTCTTCATATTTTTGACACCTTTACATGCTACTCATATTTTGGACACTTTTTCATGCTCTTCACATTTTTCACACCATTTCATGCTCGGCATATTCTTCATACAGATTCATGCTCCTCATATTTTTCACACCTTTACAATCTTCTCATATTTTTGACTCCTTTTCATACACTTCATATTTTTCAGACCTTTTCATGCTCATATTTTTGCGACCTTTTCATGCTCCTCGTATATTTCAGACATTTTCATGCTTTTCATATTTTTCACACCGTTTCATGCTCCTCATATTTTTCATACAGTTTCATGCTCCTTGTATTTTTCAGACCTTTTCATGCTCCTCGTATTTTTGAGACCTTTTCATGCTCCTCGTATTTTTGAGACCTTTTCATGCTCCTCGTATTTTTGAGACCTTTTCCTGCCCCTCGTTTTTCTCAGACCTTTTCATGCTCCTCCTATTTTTCAGACATTTTCATGCTCCTCGTATTTTTGAGACCTTTTCATGCTCCTCATATTTTTGAGACTTTTTCATGCTCTTCATATTTTTCACACCGTTTCATACTCCTCATATTTTTCATACTGTTTCATGCTCCTCGTATTTTTCAGACCTTTTCATGCTCCTCGTATTTTTGAGATCTTTTCTTGCTCCTCGTATATTTCAGATATTTTCATGCTGTTCATATTTTTCACACCGTTTCATGCTCCTCATATTTTTCATACAGTTTCATACTCCTCGTATTTTTCAGACCTTTTCATGCTCCTCGTATTTTTGAGACCTTTTCCTGCCCCTCGTTTTTTTCAGACCTTTTCATGCTCCTCGTATTTTTCAGACCTTTTCATGCTCCTCGTGTTTTTTAGACCATTTCATACTCCTTGTATTTTTCAGACATTTTCATGCTCCTCATATTTTTCACACCTTTTCATGCTGTTCATATTTTTCACACCGTTTCATGCTCCTCATATTTTTCATACTGATTCATGCTCCTCTTATTTTTCACACATTTACATTCTATTCAAATTTTTGACCCCTTTTCATGCTCTTCATATTTTTGACACCTTTTCAAGCTCCTCATATTTTTGACACCTTTCCGTGCTCTTTTTATTTTTCAGACCTTTTCATGCTCCTCGTATTTTTCAGACCTTTTCATGCTCCTCGTATTTTTCAGACCTTTTCATGCTCCTCCTATTTTTCAGACCTTTTCATGCTCCTCGTATTTTTCAGACCTTTTCATGCTTCTCCTATTTTTCAGACCTTTTCATGCTCCTCGTATTTTTCAGAGCTTTTCATGCTCTTCCTATTTTCAGGCCTTTTCGTGCTCCTCCTATTTTTCAGACATTTTCATGCTCCTCGTATTTTTCACACCTTTTCATGCTCTTCATATTTTCCACACCTTTTCATGCTCCGCATATTATTCACACCTTTTCATGCTCTTCATTTTTTTCACACCATTTAATGCTCCTCATATTTTTGACAGCTTTTCATGCTCCTCATATATTTCAGACCGTTTCATGCTCCTCATATTTTTCATACAGTTTCATGCTCCTCTTATTTTTCACACCTTTACCTGCAACTCATATTTTGACACCTTTTCATGCTCTTCATATTTTTGACACCTTTTCATGCTCCTCGTATTTTTCAGACCTTCTCATGCTCCTCTTATTTTTCAGACCTTTTAATGCTCTCGTATTTTTCAGACCTTTTCATGCTCCTCGTGTTTTTTAGACCATTTCATACTCCTTGTATTTTTCAGACCTTTTCATGCTCCTCGTATTTTTCAGACCTTTGCATACTCCTTATATTTGTCACACCTTTCTTGCTCTTCATATTTTTCACACCATTTCATGCTCTGCATATTTTTCATACAGATTCATGCCCCTCATATTTTTCACACCTTTACATGCTTCTCATATTTTTGACACCTTTTCATACTCTTCATATTTTTCAGACCTTTTCATGCTCCTTGTATTTTTCACACCTTTTCATGCTCCTCATATTTTTGACAACTTTTGAAGCTCTTCATATTTTTCACACTTTTTCATGCTATTTATATTTTTCACACCGTTTCATGCTCCTCATATATTTCATACAGTTTCATGCTCCTCTTATTTTTCACACCTTTACATGCTTATCATACTTTTGACACCTTTTCATGCTCTTCATATTTTTCACACCTTTTCATGCTCCTCATATTTTTGACAGCATTTCATGCTCTACATGTTTTTCAGACCTTTTCATTCTCCTCATATTTGACACCTTTTCATGCTCTTCATATTTTTCAGACCTTTCCATGCTCCTCATATTTTTCACACCTTTTCATGCTACTCATATTTTTGACACCTTTTCATGCTCTTCATATTTTTCACACCTTTTCATGCTCCTCATATTTTTGACAGCATTTCATGCTCTACATATTTTTCAGACCTTTTCATGCTCCTCATATTTTGACACCTTTTCATGCTCTTCATATTTTTCAGACCTTTTCATGCTCCTCATATTTTTCACACCTTTTCATGCTCCTCATATTTTTCACACCTTTTCATGCTCTACATATTTTTCAGACCTTTTCATGCCGGTCGTGTATTTCAGACCATTTCATGTTCCTCGTATTTTTCACAGCTTTTCATGCTCCTCGTTTTTTCAGATCTTTTCATGCTCCCCGTATTTTTCAGACCTTTTCATGCTCCTTGTGTTTTTCACACCTTTTCATGCTCTTTGTATTTTTCACAACTTTTCAAGCTCTTCTTATTTTTGACACCTTTTCATGCTCCTCGAATTTTTCACACCTTTTCATGCTCCTCGCATTTTTAACAAATTTTCATGCTCTTCTCATTTTTCACACCTTTTCATGCTCTTCCTATTTTTCACACCATTTCATGCTCTTCATTTTTTCACACCTTTTCATTCCCTTCTTATTTTTCACAACTTTTCATGCTCTTCAAATTTTTGACACCTTTTAATGCTCTTCATACTTTTCAGATCTTTTCATGCTCTTGATATTTTTCACAGCTTTTAATGCTCTTCGTGTTTTCACACCTTTTCCTGCTGTTCGTATATTTCAGACTGTTTCATGCTCCTCATATTTTTCACACCTTTTCATGCTGCTCATGTTTTTCACACCTTTTCATGCTCTTCATATTTTTCAGACATTTTCATAGTCCTCGTATTTTTCAGACGTTTTCATGCTCCATGTATTTTTCACACTTTTCATGCTCTTTGTATTTTTCACCGTTTTCATGCTCCTCGTATTTTTCACACCTTTTCATGCTCCTCCTATATTTCACACCTTTTCATGCTCCTCCTATTTTTCACACCTTTTCATGCTCTTCATATTTTTCACCCTTTTCATGCTCCTCGTATTTTTCAGACCCTTTCATGCTCCTCGTATTTTTCACAGCTTTTCATGCTCCTCGTTTTTTCAGACCATTTCATGCTCCTCGTATTTTTCAGACTTTTTCATGCTCCTCATATTTTTCACACCTTTTCATGCTCTTGATATTTTTCACACCCTTTCATGGTCTTCATATTTTTCACACCGTTTCATGCTCCTCATATTTTTCATACAGTTTCATGCTCCTCATATTTTTCACACCTTTACATGCTCCTCATATTTTGACCACTTTTCAGGCTCTTCATATTTTTCACACATTTTCATGCTCTTCATATTTTTCAGACCTTTTCATGCTCTTCATATTTTTCAGACCTTTTCATGCTCTTGAGATTTTTCACAGCTTTTCATGCTCTCTTATTTTTCAGACCTTTTCATGCTCCTCGTATTTTTTAGACCATATCATGCTCCTTGTACTTTTCAGACCTTTTATGCCTCTCGTATTTTTCAGACCTTTTCAAACTCTTCATATTTATCACAACTTTTCATACTCTTCATTATTTCACACCATTTCATGCTCCACATATTTTTCATACAGGTTCATGCTCTTCATATTTTTCAGATCTTTTCATGCTCCTCATATTTTTCTGACCGTTTCATGCTCCTCATATTTTTCAGACCGATTCATGCTCTTCATATTTTTCACACCTTTTCATACTCCTCATATTTTACAACTTTTCATTATCCTCATATGGTTTACACCGTTTCATGCTCCTCATTTTTATCATAAGATTCATGTTCCTCATATTTTTCACACATTTACATGCTCCTCATACTTTTGACACCTTTTCATGCTCCTCTTATTTTTCACACCTTTACATGCTCCTATATGTTTGACACCTTTTCTTGCTCTTCATATTTTTCAGAGCTTTTCATGCGGTTCATATTTTTCAGACCCTTTCATGCTCCTTGTATTTTTCAGACCGTTTCATGCTCCTCTTATTTATCAGATCTTTTCATGTTCCTCGTTTTTTTCAGGCCTTTTCATTTTCCTTGTATTTTTCACACCTTTTCATGCTCTTCCTATTTTTCACACCGTTTCATGCTCCTCATATTTTTCATACAGATTCATGCTCCTCATATTTTTCACACCTTTACATGCTCCTCATATTTTTGACAGCTTTTCATGATATTCCTATTTTTCACACCTTTTGATTTTCCTCTTATTTTTGAAACCTTTTTATACTCTACATATTTTTCAGACCTTTTCATGCTCCTCGTATTTTTCAGACCTTTTCATGCTCCTCGTATTTTTGAGACTTTTTCATGCTCTTCATATTTTTCACACCGTTTCATGCTCCTCATACTTTTCATACAATTTCATTCTCCTCGTATTTTTCAGACCTTTTCATGCTCCTCGTATTTTTGAGACTTTTTCATGCTCTTCATATTTTTCACACCGTTTCATGCTCCTCATATTTTTCATACAGTTTCATTCTCCTCGTATTTTTCAGACCTTTTCATGCTCCTCGTATTTTTGAGACTTTTTCATGCTCTTCATATTTTTCACACCGTTTCATGCTCCTCATATTTTTCATACAGTTTCATGCTCCTTGTATTTTTCAGACCTTTTCATGCTCCTCGTATTTTTGAGACCTTTTCATGCTCCTCGTATTTTTGAGACCTTTTCCTGCCCCTTGTTTTTTTCAGACCTTTTCACGCTCCTCGTATTTTTCAGACCTTTTCATGCTCCTCGTGTTTTTTAGACCATTTCATACTCCTTGTATTTTTCAGACATTTTCATGCTCCTCGTATTTTTCACACCTTTTCATGCTGTTCATATTTTTCAGACCGTTTCATGCTCCTCATATTTTTCACACCTTTTCATGCTGTTCATATTGTTCACACCGTTTCATGCTCCTCATATTTTTCATACTGATTCATGCACCTCTTATTTTTCACACCTTTACATTCTATTCAAATTTTTGACCCCTTTTCATGCTCTTCATATTTTTGACACCTTTTCAAGCTCCTGATATTTTTGACACCTTTCCATGCTCCTTTTATTTTTCAGACCTTTTCATGCTCCTCGTATTTTTCAGACCTTTGCATACTCCTCATATTTATCACATCTTTTCTTGCTCTTCTTATTTTTCACACCATTTCATGCTCCGCATATTTTTCATACAGATTCATGCTCCTCATATTTTTCACACCTTTACATGCTTCTCATATTTTTGACATCTTTTCATACTCTTCATATTTTTCAGACCTTTCCATGCTCCTTGTATTTTTCAGACATTTTCATGCTCTTCATATTTTTCACACCGTTTCATGCTCCTCGTATTTTTCATACAGTTTCATGCTCCTCGGATTTTTCAGACCTTTTCATGCTCCTCGTATTTTTGAGACCTTTTCCTGCCCTTCGTTTTTTTCAGACCTTTTCATGCTCTTCGTATTTTTCAGATATTTTCATGCTCCTCGTATTTCTGAGACCTTTTCATGCTCCTCGTACTTTTGAGACTTTTTCATGCTCTTCATATTTTTCACACCGTTTCATGCTCCTCATATTTTTCATACAGTTTCATGCTCCTCATATTTTCACACCTTTTGATGCTCCTCATATTTTTCACACCTTTTCATGCTCTTCGTATTTTTCACAGTTTTCATGCTCTTCGTATTTTTCACAACTTTTCATGCTCTTCGTGTTTTTCACACCTTTTCAGGCTCTTCTTATTTTTCACACCTTTTCATGCTCTTCGTGTATTTCACACCTTTTCATGCACTCTTATTTTTCAGACCTTTTCAACCTCCTCATATTTTTCACACCTTTTCATGATCTTCATATTTTTCACACCATTTCATCCTCCTCATAATTTTCATACAGATTCATGCTCCTCAATTTTTCACACCTTTACATGCTCCTCATATTTTTGACACCTTTTCAGGCTCCACATATTTTTCAGACCTTTTCATGCTCCTCGTATTTTTAAGACGTTTTCATACTCCTCATAATTTTCACACCTTTTCATGCTCTTCATATTTTTCACACCGTTTCATGCTCCTCGTGTTTTTCATACAGATTCATGCTCCTCATATTTTTCACAGCATTACTTGTTCCTCATATTTTTGACACCTTTTCATGCTCTTAATATTTTTCACACCTTTTCATTCTCCTCATATTTTTGACAGCTTTTCATGCTCTTCCTATTTTTCACACCTTTTCATTCTCCTCATATTTTTGAAAACTTTTTATACTCTACATATTTTTCAGACCTTTTCATGCTCCTCGTATTTTTCAGACCTTTTCATGCTCCTCGTATTTTTCAGAACTTTTCATGCACCTAGTATTTTTCAGACCGTTTCATGCTCCTCGTATTTTTCAGTCCTTTTCATGCTCCTAGAATTTTTTAGGCCATTTCATGCTCCTCGTATTTTTGAGACCTTTTCCTGCCCCTCGTTTTTTTCAGACCTTTTCATGATCCTCGTATTTTTCAGACATTTTCATGCTCCTCGTATTTCTGAGACCTTTTCATGTTCCTCGTATTTTTCAGACCTTTTCAGGCTCTTCTTATTTTTCACACCTTTTCATGCTCTTCGTGTTTTTCACACGTTTTCATTCTCTCGTATTTTTCAGACCTTTTCAAACTCCTCATATTTTTCACACGGTTTCTTGCTCCTCATATGTTTCAAACAATTTCATGCTCCAAATATTTTTCACAACTTTACATGCTCCACATATTTTTGACACCTTTTCATGCTCTTCATGTTATTCACATCTTTTGATGCTCCTCATACTTTTGACACCTTTTCATGCTCTTCTTATTTTTCAGACCTTTTCATGCACCTCGTATTATTCACACCTTTTCATCCTCCTCGTATTTTTCATACCGTTTCATGCTCCTCATATTTTTCACACCTTTTGATGCTCCTCATATTTTTCACACCTTTTCATGCTCTTCGTATTTTTCACAGTTTTCATGCTCTTCGTATTTTTCACAACTTTTCATGCTCTTCGTGTTTTTCACACCTTTTCAGGCTCTTTGTATTTTTCACACCTTTTCATGATCTTCGTATTTTTCACACCTTTTCATGCTCTTCTTATTTTTCAGACCTTTTCATGCTCTTGATATTTTTCTCAGGTTTTCATGCTCTTCGTATTTTTCACACTGTTTCACGCTCCTCATATTTTTGGCAGCTTTTCATGCTCCTCATATTTTTGAGACCGTTTCATGCTCCTCATATTTTTCACACCTTTTAATGCTCCTCATATTTTTCACATCTTTGCATGCTCTTCATATTTTTCAGATCGTTTCATGCTCCTCATATGTTTGAGACCGTGTCATGCTCCTCATATTTTTCACACATTTTAATGCTCCTGATATTTTTGACACCTTTTCATGCTCTTCATATTTTTGACACCTTTACATGCTACTCATATTTTTGACACTTTTTCATGCTCTTCATATTTTTCACACCATTTCATGCTCCGCATATTTTTCATACAGATTCATGCTCCTCATATTTTTCACACCTTTACATGCTCCTCATATTTTTGACAGCTTTTCATGATATTCCTATTTTTCACACCTTTTGATTTTCCTCTTATTTTTGAAACCTTTTTATACTCTACATATTTTTCAGACCTTTTCATGCTCCTCGTATTTTTCAGACCTTTTCATGCTCCTCGTATTTTTGAGACTTTTTCATGCTCTTCATATTTTTCACACCGTTTCATGCTCCTCATACTTTTCATACAATTTCATTCTCCTCGTATTTTTCAGACCTTTTCATGCTCCTCGTATTTTTGAGACTTTTTCATGCTCTTCATATTTTTCACACCGTTTCATGCTCCTCATATTTTTCATACAGTTTCATTCTCCTCGTATTTTTCAGACCTTTTCATGCTCCTCGTATTTTTGAGACTTTTTCATGCTCTTCATATTTTTCACACCGTTTCATGCTCCTCATATTTTTCATACAGTTTCATGCTCCTTGTATTTTTCAGACCTTTTCATGCTCCTCGTATTTTTGAGACCTTTTCATGCTCCTCGTATTTTTGAGACCTTTTCCTGCCCCTTGTTTTTTTCAGACCTTTTCACGCTCCTCGTATTTTTCAGACCTTTTCATGCTCCTCGTGTTTTTTAGACCATTTCATACTCCTTGTATTTTTCAGACATTTTCATGCTCCTCGTATTTTTCACACCTTTTCATGCTGTTCATATTTTTCAGACCGTTTCATGCTCCTCATATTTTTCACACCTTTTCATGCTGTTCATATTGTTCACACCGTTTCATGCTCCTCATATTTTTCATACTGATTCATGCACCTCTTATTTTTCACACCTTTACATTCTATTCAAATTTTTGACCCCTTTTCATGCTCTTCATATTTTTGACACCTTTTCAAGCTCCTGATATTTTTGACACCTTTCCATGCTCCTTTTATTTTTCAGACCTTTTCATGCTCCTCGTATTTTTCAGACCTTTGCATACTCCTCATATTTATCACATCTTTTCTTGCTCTTCTTATTTTTCACACCATTTCATGCTCCGCATATTTTTCATACAGATTCATGCTCCTCATATTTTTCACACCTTTACATGCTTCTCATATTTTTGACATCTTTTCATACTCTTCATATTTTTCAGACCTTTCCATGCTCCTTGTATTTTTCAGACATTTTCATGCTCTTCATATTTTTCACACCGTTTCATGCTCCTCGTATTTTTCATACAGTTTCATGCTCCTCGGATTTTTCAGACCTTTTCATGCTCCTCGTATTTTTGAGACCTTTTCCTGCCCCTCGTTTTTTTCAGACCTTTTCATGCTCTTCGTATTTTTCAGACATTTTCATGCTCCTCGTATTTCTGAGACCTTTTCATGCTCCTCGTACTTTTGAGACTTTTTCATGCTCTTCATATTTTTCACACCGTTTCATGCTCCTCATATTTTTCATACAGTTTCATGCTCCTCATATTTTCACACCTTTTGATGCTCCTCATATTTTTCACACCTTTTCATGCTCTTCGTATTTTTCACAGTTTTCATGCTCTTCGTATTTTTCACAACTTTTCATGCTCTTCGTGTTTTTCACACCTTTTCAGGCTCTTCTTATTTTTCACACCTTTTCATGCTCTTCGTGTATTTCACACCTTTTCATGCACTCTTATTTTTCAGACCTTTTCAACCTCCTCATATTTTTCACACCTTTTCATGATCTTCATATTTTTCACACCATTTCATCCTCCTCATAATTTTCATACAGATTCATGCTCCTCAATTTTTCACACCTTTACATGCTCCTCATATTTTTGACACCTTTTCAGGCTCCACATATTTTTCAGACCTTTTCATGCTCCTCGTATTTTTAAGACGTTTTCATACTCCTCATAATTTTCACACCTTTTCATGCTCTTCATATTTTTCACACCGTTTCATGCTCCTCGTGTTTTTCATACAGATTCATGCTCCTCATATTTTTCACAGCATTACTTGTTCCTCATATTTTTGACACCTTTTCATGCTCTTAATATTTTTCACACCTTTTCATTCTCCTCATATTTTTGACAGCTTTTCATGCTCTTCCTATTTTTCACACCTTTTCATTCTCCTCATATTTTTGAAAACTTTTTATACTCTACATATTTTTCAGACCTTTTCATGCTCCTCGTATTTTTCAGACCTTTTCATGCTCCTCGTATTTTTCAGAACTTTTCATGCACCTAGTATTTTTCAGACCGTTTCATGCTCCTCGTATTTTTCAGTCCTTTTCATGCTCCTAGAATTTTTTAGGCCATTTCATGCTCCTCGTATTTTTGAGACCTTTTCCTGCCCCTCGTTTTTTTCAGACCTTTTCATGATCCTCGTATTTTTCAGACATTTTCATGCTCCTCGTATTTCTGAGACCTTTTCATGTTCCTCGTATTTTTCAGACCTTTTCAGGCTCTTCTTATTTTTCACACCTTTTCATGCTCTTCGTGTTTTTCACACGTTTTCATTCTCTCGTATTTTTCAGACCTTTTCAAACTCCTCATATTTTTCACACGGTTTCTTGCTCCTCATATGTTTCAAACAATTTCATGCTCCAAATATTTTTCACAACTTTACATGCTCCACATATTTTTGACACCTTTTCATGCTCTTCATGTTATTCACATCTTTTGATGCTCCTCATACTTTTGACACCTTTTCATGCTCTTCTTATTTTTCAGACCTTTTCATGCACCTCGTATTATTCACACCTTTTCATCCTCCTCGTATTTTTCATACCGTTTCATGCTCCTCATATTTTTCACACCTTTTGATGCTCCTCATATTTTTCACACCTTTTCATGCTCTTCGTATTTTTCACAGTTTTCATGCTCTTCGTATTTTTCACAACTTTTCATGCTCTTCGTGTTTTTCACACCTTTTCAGGCTCTTTGTATTTTTCACACCTTTTCATGATCTTCGTATTTTTCACACCTTTTCATGCTCTTCTTATTTTTCAGACCTTTTCATGCTCTTGATATTTTTCTCAGGTTTTCATGCTCTTCGTATTTTTCACACTGTTTCACGCTCCTCATATTTTTGGCAGCTTTTCATGCTCCTCATATTTTTGAGACCGTTTCATGCTCCTCATATTTTTCACACCTTTTAATGCTCCTCATATTTTTCACATCTTTGCATGCTCTTCATATTTTTCAGATCGTTTCATGCTCCTCATATGTTTGAGACCGTGTCATGCTCCTCATATTTTTCACACATTTTAATGCTCCTGATATTTTTGACACCTTTTCATGCTCTTCATATTTTTGACACTTTTTCATGCTCTTCATATTTTTCACACCATTTCATGCTCCGCATATTTTTCATACAGATTCATGCTCCTCATATTTTTCACACTTTTACATGCTTCACATATTTTTGACTCCTTTTCATACTCTTCATATTTTTCAGACCTTTTCATGCTCCTCATATTTTTCGACCTTTTCATGTTCCTCGTATATTTCAGACATTTTCATGCTCTTTATATATTCCACACCGTTTCATGCTCCTCATATTTTTCATACAGTTTCATTCTCCTCGTATTTTTCAGACTTTTTCATGCTCCTCGTATTTTTGAGATTTTTTCATGCTCTTCATATTTTTCACACCGTTTCATGCTCCTCATATTTTTCATACAGTTTCATGCTCCTTGTATTTTTCAGACCTTTTCATGCTCCTCGTATTTTTGAGACCTTTTCATGCTCCTCGTATTTTTGAGACCTTTTCCTGCCCCTTGTTTTTTTCAGACCTTTTCACGCTCCTCGTATTTTTCAGACCTTTTCATGCTCCTCGTGTTTTTTAGACCATTTCATACTCCTTGTATTTTTCAGACATTTTCATGCTCCTCGTATTTTTCACACCTTTTCATGCTGTTCATATTTTTCAGACCGTTTCATGCTCCTCATATTTTTCACACCTTTTCATGCTGTTCATATTGTTCACACCGTTTCATGCTCCTCATATTTTTCATACTGATTCATGTACCTCTTATTTTCCACACCTTTACATTCTATTCAAATTTTTGACCCCTTTTCATGCTCTTCATATTTTTGACACCTTTTCAAGCTCCTGATATTTTTGACACCTTTCCATGCTCCTTTTATTTTTCAGACCTTTTCATGCTCCTCGTATTTTTCAGAACTTTTCATGCTCCTCGGGTTTTTTAGACCATTTCATACTCCTTGTATTTTTCAGACCTTTTCATGCTCCTCGTATTTTTCAGACCTTTGCATACTCCTCATATTTATCACATCTTTTCTTGCTCTTCTTATTTTTCACACCATTTCATGCTCCGCATATTTTTCATACAGATTCATGCTCCTCATATTTTTCACACCTTTACATGCTTCTCATATTTTTGACATCTTTTCATACTCTTCATATTTTTCAGACCTTTGCATGCTCCTTGTATTTTTCAGACATTTTCATGCTCTTCATATTTTTCACGCCGTTTCATGCTCCTCGTATTTTTCATACAGTTTCATGCTCCTCGTATTTTTCAGACCTTTTCATGCTCCTCGTATTTTTGAGACCTTTTCCTGCCCTTCGTTTTTTTCAGACCTTTTCATGCTCTTCGTATTTTTCAGATATTTTCATGCTCCTCGTATTTCTGAGACCTTTTCATGCTCCTCGTATTTTTGAGACTTTTTCATGCTCTTCATATTTTTCACACCGTTTCATGCTCCTCATATTTTTCATACAGTTTCATGCTCCTCATATTTTCACACCTTTTGATGCTCCTCATATTTTTCACACCTTTTCATGCTCTTCGTATTTTTCACAGTTTTCATGCTCTTCGTATTTTTCACAACTTTTCATGCTCTTCGTGTTTTTCACACCTTTTCAGGCTCTTCGTATTTTTCACACCTTTCATGATCTTCGTATTTTTCACACCTTTTCATGCTCTTCTTATTTTTCAGACCTTTTCATGCTCTTGATATATTTCTCAGGTTTTCATGCTCTTCGTATTTTTCACACTGTTTCATGCTCCTCATATTTTTGGCAGCTTTTCATGCTCCTCATATTTTTCAGATCGTTTCATGCTCCTCATATGTTTGAGACCGTGTCATGCTCCTCATATTTTTCACACCTTTTAATGCTCCTCATATTTTTCACACCATTTCATGCTCTGCATATTTTTCAGATCGTTTCATGCTCCTCATATTTTTGAGACCATGTCATGCTCCTCATATTTTTCACACCTTTTAATGCTCCTCATATTTTTGACACCTTTTCATGCTCTTCATATTTTTGACACCTTTACATGCTACTCATATTTTGGACACTTTTTCATGCTCTTCACATTTTTCACACCATTTCATGCTCGGCATATTCTTCATACAGATTCATGCTCCTCATATTTTTCACACCTTTACAATCTTCTCATATTTTTGACTCCTTTTCATACACTTCATATTTTTCAGACCTTTTCATGCTCATCATATTTTTGCGACCTTTTCATGCTCCTCGTATATTTCAGACATTTTCATGCTTTTCATATTTTTCACACCGTTTCATGCTCCTCATATTTTTCATACAGTTTCATGCTCCTTGTATTTTTCAGACCTTTTCATGCTCCTCGTATTTTTGAGACCTTTTCATGCTCCTCGTATTTTTGAGACCTTTTCATGCTCCTCGTATTTTTGAGACCTTTTCCTGCCCCTCGTTTTTCTCAGACCTTTTCATGCTCCTCCTATTTTTCAGACATTTTCATGCTCCTCGTATTTTTGAGACCTTTTCATGCTCCTCATATTTTTGAGACTTTTTCATGCTCTTCATATTTTTCACACCGTTTCATGCTCCTCATATTTTTCATACTGTTTCATGCTCCTCGTATTTTTCAGACCTTTTCATGCTCCTCGTATTTTTGAGATCTTTTCTTGCTCCTCGTATATTTCAGATATTTTCATGCTGTTCATATTTTTCACACCGTTTCATGCTCCTCATATTTTTCATACAGTTTCATACTCCTCGTATTTTTCAGACCTTTTCATGCTCCTCGTATTTTTGAGACCTTTTCCTGCCCCTCGTTTTTTTCAGACCTTTTCATGCTCCTCGTATTTTTCAGACCTTTTCATGCTCCTCGTGTTTTTTAGACCATTTCATACTCCTTGTATTTTTCAGACATTTTCATGCTCCTCATATTTTTCACACCTTTTCATGCTGTTCATATTTTTCACACCGTTTCATGCTCCTCATATTTTTCATACTGATTCATGCTCCTCTTATTTTTCACACATTTACATTCTATTCAAATTTTTGACCCCTTTTCATGCTCTTCATATTTTTGACACCTTTTCAAGCTCCTCATATTTTTGACACCTTTCCGTGCTCTTTTTATTTTTCAGACCTTTTCATGCTCCTCGTATTTTTCAGACCTTTTCATGCTCCTCGTATTTTTCAGACCTTTTCATGCTCCTCCTATTTTTCAGACCTTTCCATGCTCCTCGTATTTTTCAGACCTTTTCATGCTTCTCCTATTTTTCAGACCTTTTCATGCTCCTCGTATTTTTCAGAGCTTTTCATGCTCTTCCTATTTTCAGGCCTTTTCGTGCTCCTCCTATTTTTCAGACATTTTCATGCTCCTCGTATTTTTCACACCTTTTCATGCTCTTCATATTTTCCACACCTTTTCATGCTCCGCATATTATTCACACCTTTTCATGCTCTTCATTTTTTTTACACCATTTAATGCTCCTCATATTTTTGACAGCTTTTCATGCTCCTCATATATTTCAGACCGTTTCATGCTCCTCATATTTTTCATACAGTTTCATGCTCCTCTTATTTTTCACACCTTTACCTGCAACTCATATTTTGACACCTTTTCATGCTCTTCATATTTTTGACACCTTTTCATGCTCCTCGTATTTTTCAGACCTTCTCATGCTCCTCTTATTTTTCAGACCTTTTAATGCTCTCGTATTTTTCAGACCTTTTCATGCTCCTCGTATTTTTCACACCTTTTCATGCTGTTCATATTTTTCAGACCGTTTCATGCTCCTCATATTTTTCACACCTTTTCATGCTGTTCATATTTTTCACACCGTTTCATGCTCCTCATATTTTTCATACTGATTCATGCTCCTCTTATTTTTCACACATTTACATTCTATTCAAATTTTTGACCCCTTTTCATGCTCTTCATATTTTTGACACCTTTTCAAGCTCCTCATATTTTTGACACCTTTCCGTGCTCTTTTTATTTTTCAGACCTTTTCATGCTCCTCGTATTTTTCAGACCTTTTCATGCTCCTCGTATTTTTCAGACCTTTTCATGCTCCTCCTATTTTTCAGACCTTTCCATGCTCCTCGTATTTTTCAGACCTTTTCATGCTTCTCCTATTTTTCAGACCTTTTCATGCTCCTCGTATTTTTCAGAGCTTTTCATGCTCTTCCTATTTTCAGGCCTTTTCGTGCTCCTCCTATTTTTCAGACATTTTCATGCTCCTCGTATTTTTCACACCTTTTCATGCTCTTCATATTTTCCACACCTTTTCATGCTCCACATATTATTCACACCTTTTCATGCTCTTCATTTTTTTCACACCATTTAATGCTCCTCATATTTTTGACAGCTTTTCATGCTCCTCATATATTTCAGACCGTTTCATGCTCCTCATATTTTTCATACAGTTTCATGCTCCTCTTATTTTTCACACCTTTACCTGCAACTCATATTTTGACACCTTTTCATGCTCTTCATATTTTTGACACCTTTTCATGCTCCTCGTATTTTTCAGACCTTCTCATGCTCCTCTTATTTTTCAGACCTTTTAATGCTCTCGTATTTTTCAGACCTTTTCATGCTCCTCGTGTTTTTTAGACCATTTCATACTCCTTGTATTTTTCAGACCTTTTCATGCTCCTCGTATTTTTCAGACCTTTGCATACTCCTTATATTTGTCACACCTTTCTTGCTCTTCATATTTTTCACACCATTTCATGCTCTGCATATTTTTCATACAGATTCATGCCCCTCATATTTTTCACACCTTTACATGCTTCTCATATTTTTGACACCTTTTCATACTCTTCATATTTTTCAGACCTTTTCATGCTCCTTGTATTTTTCACACCTTTTCATGCTCCTCATATTTTTGACAACTTTTGAAGCTCTTCATATTTTTCACACTTTTTCATGCTATTTATATTTTTCACACCGTTTCATGCTCCTCATATATTTCATACAGTTTCATGCTCCTCTTATTTTTCACACCTTTACATGCTTATCATACTTTTGACACCTTTTCATGCTCTTCATATTTTTCACACCTTTTCATGCTCCTCATATTTTTGACAGCATTTCATGCTCTACATGTTTTTCAGACCTTTTCATTCTCCTCATATTTGACACCTTTTCATGCTCTTCATATTTTTCAGACCTTTCCATGCTCCTCATATTTTTCACACCTTTTCATGCTACTCATATTTTTGACACCTTTTCATGCTCTTCATATTTTTCAGACCTTTTCATGCTCCTCGTATTTTTCAGACCTTTGCATACTCCTCATATTTATCACATCTTTTCTTGCTCTTCTTATTTTTCACACCATTTCATGCTCCGCATATTTTTCATACAGATTCATGCTCCTCATATTTTTCACACCTTTACATGCTTCTCATATTTTTGACATCTTTTCATACTCTTCATATTTTTCAGACCTTTCCATGCTCCTTGTATTTTTCAGACATTTTCATGCTCTTCATATTTTTCACACCGTTTCATGCTCCTCGTATTTTTCATACAGTTTCATGCTCCTCGGATTTTTCAGACCTTTTCATGCTCTTCGTATTTTTCAGACATTTTCATGCTCCTCGTATTTCTGAGACCTTTTCATGCTCCTCGTACTTTTGAGACTTTTTCATGCTCTTCATATTTTTCACACCGTTTCATGCTCCTCATATTTTTCATACAGTTTCATGCTCCTCATATTTTCACACCTTTTGATGCTCCTCATATTTTTCACACCTTTTCATGCTCTTCGTATTTTTCACAGTTTTCATGCTCTTCGTATTTTTCACAACTTTTCATGCTCTTCGTGTTTTTCACACCTTTTCAGGCTCTTCTTATTTTTCACACCTTTTCATGCTCTTCGTGTATTTCACACCTTTTCATGCACTCTTATTTTTCAGACCTTTTCAACCTCCTCATATTTTTCACACCTTTTCATGATCTTCATATTTTTCACACCATTTCATCCTCCTCATAATTTTCATACAGATTCATGCTCCTCAATTTTTCACACCTTTACATGCTCCTCATATTTTTGACACCTTTTCAGGCTCCACATATTTTTCAGACCTTTTCATGCTCCTCGTATTTTTAAGACGTTTTCATACTCCTCATAATTTTCACACCTTTTCATGCTCTTCATATTTTTCACACCGTTTCATGCTCCTCGTGTTTTTCATACAGATTCATGCTCCTCATATTTTTCACAGCATTACTTGTTCCTCATATTTTTGACACCTTTTCATGCTCTTAATATTTTTCACACCTTTTCATTCTCCTCATATTTTTGACAGCTTTTCATGCTCTTCCTATTTTTCACACCTTTTCATTCTCCTCATATTTTTGAAAACTTTTTATACTCTACATATTTTTCAGACCTTTTCATGCTCCTCGTATTTTTCAGACCTTTTCATGCTCCTCGTATTTTTCAGAACTTTTCATGCACCTAGTATTTTTCAGACCGTTTCATGCTCCTCGTATTTTTCAGTCCTTTTCATGCTCCTAGAATTTTTTAGGCCATTTCATGCTCCTCGTATTTTTGAGACCTTTTCCTGCCCCTCGTTTTTTTCAGACCTTTTCATGATCCTCGTATTTTTCAGACATTTTCATGCTCCTCGTATTTCTGAGACCTTTTCATGTTCCTCGTATTTTTCAGACCTTTTCAGGCTCTTCTTATTTTTCACACCTTTTCATGCTCTTCGTGTTTTTCACACGTTTTCATTCTCTCGTATTTTTCAGACCTTTTCAAACTCCTCATATTTTTCACACGGTTTCTTGCTCCTCATATGTTTCAAACAATTTCATGCTCCAAATATTTTTCACAACTTTACATGCTCCACATATTTTTGACACCTTTTCATGCTCTTCATGTTATTCACATCTTTTGATGCTCCTCATACTTTTGACACCTTTTCATGCTCTTCTTATTTTTCAGACCTTTTCATGCACCTCGTATTATTCACACCTTTTCATCCTCCTCGTATTTTTCATACCGTTTCATGCTCCTCATATTTTTCACACCTTTTGATGCTCCTCATATTTTTCACACCTTTTCATGCTCTTCGTATTTTTCACAGTTTTCATGCTCTTCGTATTTTTCACAACTTTTCATGCTCTTCGTGTTTTTCACACCTTTTCAGGCTCTTTGTATTTTTCACACCTTTTCATGATCTTCGTATTTTTCACACCTTTTGATGCTCCTCATATTTTTCACACCTTTTCATGCTCTTGATATTTTTCTCAGGTTTTCATGCTCTTCGTATTTTTCACACTGTTTCACGCTCCTCATATTTTTGGCAGCTTTTCATGCTCCTCATATTTTTGAGACCGTTTCATGCTCCTCATATTTTTCACACCTTTTAATGCTCCTCATATTTTTCACATCTTTGCATGCTCTTCATATTTTTCAGATCGTTTCATGCTCCTCATATGTTTGAGACCGTGTCATGCTCCTCATATTTTTCACACATTTTAATGCTCCTGATATTTTTGACACCTTTTCATGCTCTTCATATTTTTGACACCTTTACATGCTACTCATATTTTTGACACTTTTTCATGCTCTTCATATTTTTCACACCATTTCATGCTCCGCATATTTTTCATACAGATTCATGCTCCTCATATTTTTCACACTTTTACATGCTTCACATATTTTTGACTCCTTTTCATACTCTTCATATTTTTCAGACCTTTTCATGCTCCTCATATTTTTCGACCTTTTCATGTTCCTCGTATATTTCAGACATTTTCATGCTCTTTATATATTCCACACCGTTTCATGCTCCTCATATTTTTCATACAGTTTCATTCTCCTCGTATTTTTCAGACTTTTTCATGCTCCTCGTATTTTTGAGATTTTTTCATGCTCTTCATATTTTTCACACCGTTTCATGCTCCTCATATTTTTCATACAGTTTCATGCTCCTTGTATTTTTCAGACCTTTTCATGCTCCTCGTATTTTTGAGACCTTTTCATGCTCCTCGTATTTTTGAGACCTTTTCCTGCCCCTTGTTTTTTTCAGACCTTTTCACGCTCCTCGTATTTTTCAGACCTTTTCATGCTCCTCGTGTTTTTTAGACCATTTCATACTCCTTGTATTTTTCAGACATTTTCATGCTCCTCGTATTTTTCACACCTTTTCATGCTGTTCATATTTTTCAGACCGTTTCATGCTCCTCATATTTTTCACACCTTTTCATGCTGTTCATATTGTTCACACCGTTTCATGCTCCTCATATTTTTCATACTGATTCATGTACCTCTTATTTTCCACACCTTTACATTCTATTCAAATTTTTGACCCCTTTTCATGCTCTTCATATTTTTGACACCTTTTCAAGCTCCTGATATTTTTGACACCTTTCCATGCTCCTTTTATTTTTCAGACCTTTTCATGCTCCTCGTATTTTTCAGAACTTTTCATGCTCCTCGGGTTTTTTAGACCATTTCATACTCCTTGTATTTTTCAGACCTTTTCATGCTCCTCGTATTTTTCAGACCTTTGCATACTCCTCATATTTATCACATCTTTTCTTGCTCTTCTTATTTTTCACACCATTTCATGCTCCGCATATTTTTCATACAGATTCATGCTCCTCATATTTTTCACACCTTTACATGCTTCTCATATTTTTGACATCTTTTCATACTCTTCATATTTTTCAGACCTTTCCATGCTCCTTGTATTTTTCAGACATTTTCATGCTCTTCATATTTTTCACGCCGTTTCATGCTCCTCGTATTTTTCATACAGTTTCATGCTCCTCGTATTTTTCAGACCTTTTCATGCTCCTCGTATTTTTGAGACCTTTTCCTGCCCTTCGTTTTTTTCAGACCTTTTCATGCTCTTCGTATTTTTCAGACATTTTCATGCTCCTCGTATTTCTGAGACCTTTTCATGCTCCTCGTATTTTTGAGACTTTTTCATGCTCTTCATATTTTTCACACCGTTTCATGCTCCTCATATTTTTCATACAGTTTCATGCTCCTCATATTTTCACACCTTTTGATGCTCCTCATATTTTTCACACCTTTTCATGCTCTTCGTATTTTTCACAGTTTTCATGCTCTTCGTATTTTTCACAACTTTTCATGCTCTTCGTGTTTTTCACACCTTTTCAGGCTCTTCGTATTTTTCACACCTTTCATGATCTTCGTATTTTTCACACCTTTTCATGCTCTTCTTATTTTTCAGACCTTTTCATGCTCTTGATATATTTCTCAGGTTTTCATGCTCTTCGTATTTTTCACACTGTTTCATGCTCCTCATATTTTTGGCAGCTTTTCATGCTCCTCATATTTTTCAGATCGTTTCATGCTCCTCATATGTTTGAGACCGTGTCATGCTCCTCATATTTTTCACACCTTTTAATGCTCCTCATATTTTTCACACCATTTCATGCTCTGCATATTTTTCAGATCGTTTCATGCTCCTCATATTTTTGAGACCGTGTCATGCTCCTCATATTTTTCACACCTTTTAATGCTCCTCATATTTTTGACACCTTTTCATGCTCTTCATATTTTTGACACCTTTACATGCTACTCATATTTTGGACACTTTTTCATGCTCTTCACATTTTTCACACCATTTCATGCTCGGCATATTCTTCATACAGATTCATGCTCCTCATATTTTTCACACCTTTACAATCTTCTCATATTTTTGACTCCTTTTCATACACTTCATATTTTTCAGACCTTTTCATGCTCATCATATTTTTGCGACCTTTTCATGCTCCTCGTATATTTCAGACATTTTCATGCTTTTCATATTTTTCACACCGTTTCATGCTCCTCATATTTTTCATACAGTTTCATGCTCCTTGTATTTTTCAGACCTTTTCATGCTCCTCGTATTTTTGAGACCTTTTCATGCTCCTCGTATTTTTGAGACCTTTTCATGCTCCTCGTATTTTTGAGACCTTTTCCTGCCCCTCGTTTTTCTCAGACCTTTTCATGCTCCTCCTATTTTTCAGACATTTTCATGCTCCTCGTATTTTTGAGACCTTTTCATGCTCCTCATATTTTTGAGACTTTTTCATGCTCTTCATATTTTTCACACCGTTTCATGCTCCTCATATTTTTCATACTGTTTCATGCTCCTCGTATTTTTCAGACCTTTTCATGCTCCTCGTATTTTTGAGATCTTTTCTTGCTCCTCGTATATTTCAGATATTTTCATGCTGTTCATATTTTTCACACCGTTTCATGCTCCTCATATTTTTCATACAGTTTCATACTCCTCGTATTTTTCAGACCTTTTCATGCTCCTCGTATTTTTGAGACCTTTTCCTGCCCCTCGTTTTTTTCAGACCTTTTCATGCTCCTCGTATTTTTCAGACCTTTTCATGCTCCTCGTGTTTTTTAGACCATTTCATACTCCTTGTATTTTTCAGACATTTTCATGCTCCTCATATTTTTCACACCTTTTCATGCTGTTCATATTTTTCACACCGTTTCATGCTCCTCATATTTTTCATACTGATTCATGCTCCTCTTATTTTTCACACATTTACATTCTATTCAAATTTTTGACCCCTTTTCATGCTCCTCATATTTTTGACACCTTTCCGTGCTCTTTTTATTTTTCAGACCTTTTCATGCTCCTCGTATTTTTCAGACCTTTTCATGCTCCTCGTATTTTTCAGACCTTTTCATGCTCCTCCTATTTTTCAGACCTTTCCATGCTCCTCGTATTTTTCAGACCTTTTCATGCTTCTCCTATTTTTCAGACCTTTTCATGCTCCTCGTATTTTTCAGAGCTTTTCATGCTCTTCCTATTTTCAGGCCTTTTCGTGCTCCTCCTATTTTTCAGACATTTTCATGCTCCTCGTATTTTTCACACCTTTTCATGCTCTTCATATTTTCCACACCTTTTCATGCTCCGCATATTATTCACACCTTTTCATGCTCTTCATTTTTTTCACACCATTTAATGCTCCTCATATTTTTGACAGCTTTTCATGCTCCTCATATATTTCAGACCGTTTCATGCTCCTCATATTTTTCATACAGTTTCATGCTCCTCTTATTTTTCACACCTTTACCTGCAACTCATATTTTGACACCTTTTCATGCTCTTCATATTTTTGACACCTTTTCATGCTCCTCGTATTTTTCAGACCTTCTCATGCTCCTCTTATTTTTCAGACCTTTTAATGCTCTCGTATTTTTCAGACCTTTTCATGCTCCTCGTGTTTTTTAGACCATTTCATACTCCTTGTATTTTTCAGACCTTTTCATGCTCCTCGTATTTTTCAGACCTTTGCATACTCCTTATATTTGTCACACCTTTCTTGCTCTTCATATTTTTCACACCATTTCATGCTCTGCATATTTTTCATACAGATTCATGCCCCTCATATTTTTCACACCTTTACATGCTTCTCATATTTTTGACACCTTTTCATACTCTTCATATTTTTCAGACCTTTTCATGCTCCTTGTATTTTTCACACCGTTTCATGCTCCTCATATTTTTCATACAGTTTCATACTCCTAGTATTTTTCAGACCTTTTCATGCTCCTCGTATTTTTGAGACCTTTTCCTGCCCCTCGTTTTTTTCAGACCTTTTCATGCTCCTCGTATTTTTCAGACCTTTTCATGCTCCTCGTGTTTTTTAGACCATTTCATACTCCTTGTATTTTTCAGACATTTTCATGCTCCTCATATTTTTCACACCTTTTCATGCTCTTCATATTTTTGACACCTTTTCATGCTCCTCGTATTTTTCAGACCTTCTCATGCTCCTCTTATTTTTCAGACCTTTTAATGCTCTCGTATTTTTCAGACCTTTTCATGCTCCTCGTGTTTTTTAGACCATTTCATACTCCTTGTATTTTTCAGACCTTTTCATGCTCCTCGTATTTTTCAGACCGTTTCATGCTCCTCATATTTTTCACACCTTTTCATGCTGTTCATATTTTTCACACCGTTTCATGCTCCTCATATTTTTCATACTGATTCATGCTCCTCTTATTTTTCACACATTTACATTCTATTCAAATTTTTGACCCCTTTTCATGCTCTTCATATTTTTGACACCTTTTCAAGCTCCTCATATTTTTGACACCTTTCCGTGCTCTTTTTATTTTTCAGACCTTTTCATGCTCCTCGTATTTTTCAGACCTTTTCATGCTCCTCGTATTTTTCAGACCTTTTCATGCTCCTCCTATTTTTCAGACCTTTCCATGCTCCTCGTATTTTTCAGACCTTTTCATGCTTCTCCTATTTTTCAGACCTTTTCATGCTCCTCGTATTTTTCAGAGCTTTTCATGCTCTTCCTATTTTCAGGCCTTTTCGTGCTCCTCCTATTTTTCAGACATTTTCATGCTCCTCGTATTTTTCACACCTTTTCATGCTCTTCATATTTTCCACACCTTTTCATGCTCCGCATATTATTCACACCTTTTCATGCTCTTCATTTTTTTCACACCATTTAATGCTCCTCATATTTTTGACAGCTTTTCATGCTCCTCATATATTTCAGACCGTTTCATGCTCCTCATATTTTTCATACAGTTTCATGCTCCTCTTATTTTTCACACCTTTACCTGCAACTCATATTTTGACACCTTTTCATGCTCTTCATATTTTTGACACCTTTTCATGCTCCTCGTATTTTTCAGACCTTCTCATGCTCCTCTTATTTTTCAGACCTTTTAATGCTCTCGTATTTTTCAGACCTTTTCATGCTCCTCGTGTTTTTTAGACCATTTCATACTCCTTGTATTTTTCAGACCTTTTCATGCTCCTCGTATTTTTCAGACCTTTGCATACTCCTTATATTTGTCACACCTTTCTTGCTCTTCATATTTTTCACACCATTTCATGCTCTGCATATTTTTCATACAGATTCATGCCCCTCATATTTTTCACACCTTTACATGCTTCTCATATTTTTGACACCTTTTCATACTCTTCATATTTTTCAGACCTTTTCATGCTCCTTGTATTTTTCACACCTTTTCATGCTCCTCATATTTTTGACAACTTTTGAAGCTCTTCATATTTTTCACACTTTTTCATGCTATTTATATTTTTCACACCGTTTCATGCTCCTCATATATTTCATACAGTTTCATGCTCCTCTTATTTTTCACACCTTTACATGCTTATCATACTTTTGACACCTTTTCATGCTCTTCATATTTTTCACACCTTTTCATGCTCCTCATATTTTTGACAGCATTTCATGCTCTACATGTTTTTCAGACCTTTTCATTCTCCTCATATTTGACACCTTTTCATGCTCTTCATATTTTTCAGACCTTTCCATGCTCCTCATATTTTTCACACCTTTTCATGCTACTCATATTTTTGACACCTTTTCATGCTCTTCATATTTTTCACACCTTTTCATGCTCCTCATATTTTTGACAGCATTTCATGCTCTACATATTTTTCAGACCTTTTCATGCTCCTCATATTTTGACACCTTTTCATGCTCTTCATATTTTTCAGACCTTTTCATGCTCCTCATATTTTTCACACCTTTTCATGCTCCTCATATTTTTCACACCTTTTCATGCTCTACATATTTTTCAGACCTTTTCATGCCGGTCGTGTATTTCAGACCATTTCATGTTCCTCGTATTTTTCACAGCTTTTCATGCTCCTCGTTTTTTCAGATCTTTTCATGCTCCCCGTATTTTTCAGACCTTTTCATGCTCCTTGTGTTTTTCACACCTTTTCATGCTCTTTGTATTTTTCACAACTTTTCAAGCTCTTCTTATTTTTGACACCTTTTCATGCTCCTCGAATTTTTCACACCTTTTCATGCTCCTCGCATTTTTAACAAATTTTCATGCTCTTCTCATTTTTCACACCTTTTCATGCTCTTCCTATTTTTCACACCATTTCATGCTCTTCATTTTTTCACACCTTTTCATTCCCTTCTTATTTTTCACAACTTTTCATGCTCTTCAAATTTTTGACACCTTTTAATGCTCTTCATACTTTTCAGATCTTTTCATGCTCTTGATATTTTTCACAGCTTTTAATGCTCTTCGTGTTTTCACACCTTTTCCTGCTGTTCGTATATTTCAGACTGTTTCATGCTCCTCATATTTTTCACACCTTTTCATGCTGCTCATGTTTTTCACACCTTTTCATGCTCTTCATATTTTTCAGACATTTTCATAGTCCTCGTATTTTTCAGACGTTTTCATGCTCCATGTATTTTTCACACTTTTCATGCTCTTTGTATTTTTCACCGTTTTCATGCTCCTCGTATTTTTCACACCTTTTCATGCTCCTCCTATATTTCACACCTTTTCATGCTCCTCCTATTTTTCACACCTTTTCATGCTCTTCATATTTTTCACCCTTTTCATGCTCCTCGTATTTTTCAGACCCTTTCATGCTCCTCGTATTTTTCACAGCTTTTCATGCTCCTCGTTTTTTCAGACCATTTCATGCTCCTCGTATTTTTCAGACTTTTTCATGCTCCTCATATTTTTCACACCTTTTCATGCTCTTGATATTTTTCACACCCTTTCATGGTCTTCATATTTTTCACACCGTTTCATGCTCCTCATATTTTTCATACAGTTTCATGCTCCTCATATTTTTCACACCTTTACATGCTCCTCATATTTTGACCACTTTTCAGGCTCTTCATATTTTTCACACATTTTCATGCTCTTCATATTTTTCAGACCTTTTCATGCTCTTCATATTTTTCAGACCTTTTCATGCTCTTGAGATTTTTCACAGCTTTTCATGCTCTCTTATTTTTCAGACCTTTTCATGCTCCTCGTATTTTTTAGACCATATCATGCTCCTTGTACTTTTCAGACCTTTTATGCCTCTCGTATTTTTCAGACCTTTTCAAACTCTTCATATTTATCACAACTTTTCATACTCTTCATTATTTCACACCATTTCATGCTCCACATATTTTTCATACAGGTTCATGCTCTTCATATTTTTCAGATCTTTTCATGCTCCTCATATTTTTCTGACCGTTTCATGCTCCTCATATTTTTCAGACCGATTCATGCTCTTCATATTTTTCACACCTTTTCATACTCCTCATATTTTACAACTTTTCATTATCCTCATATGGTTTACACCGTTTCATGCTCCTCATTTTTATCATAAGATTCATGTTCCTCATATTTTTCACACATTTACATGCTCCTCATACTTTTGACACCTTTTCATGCTCCTCTTATTTTTCACACCTTTACATGCTCCTATATGTTTGACACCTTTTCTTGCTCTTCATATTTTTCAGAGCTTTTCATGCGGTTCATATTTTTCAGACCCTTTCATGCTCCTTGTATTTTTCAGACCGTTTCATGCTCCTCTTATTTATCAGATCTTTTCATGTTCCTCGTTTTTTTCAGGCCTTTTCATTTTCCTTGTATTTTTCACACCTTTTCATGCTCTTCCTATTTTTCACACCGTTTCATGCTCCTCATATTTTTCATACAGATTCATGCTCCTCATATTTTTCACACCTTTACATGCTCCTCATATTTTTGACAGCTTTTCATGATATTCCTATTTTTCACACCTTTTGATTTTCCTCTTATTTTTGAAACCTTTTTATACTCTACATATTTTTCAGACCTTTTCATGCTCCTCGTATTTTTCAGACCTTTTCATGCTCCTCGTATTTTTGAGACTTTTTCATGCTCTTCATATTTTTCACACCGTTTCATGCTCCTCATACTTTTCATACAATTTCATTCTCCTCGTATTTTTCAGACCTTTTCATGCTCCTCGTATTTTTGAGACTTTTTCATGCTCTTCATATTTTTCACACCGTTTCATGCTCCTCATATTTTTCATACAGTTTCATTCTCCTCGTATTTTTCAGACCTTTTCATGCTCCTCGTATTTTTGAGACTTTTTCATGCTCTTCATATTTTTCACACCGTTTCATGCTCCTCATATTTTTCATACAGTTTCATGCTCCTTGTATTTTTCAGACCTTTTCATGCTCCTCGTATTTTTGAGACCTTTTCATGCTCCTCGTATTTTTGAGACCTTTTCCTGCCCCTTGTTTTTTTCAGACCTTTTCACGCTCCTCGTATTTTTCAGACCTTTTCATGCTCCTCGTGTTTTTTAGACCATTTCATACTCCTTGTATTTTTCAGACATTTTCATGCTCCTCGTATTTTTCACACCTTTTCATGCTGTTCATATTGTTCACACCGTTTCATGCTCCTCATATTTTTCATACTGATTCATGCACCTCTTATTTTTCACACCTTTACATTCTATTCAAATTTTTGACCCCTTTTCATGCTCTTCATATTTTTGACACCTTTTCAAGCTCCTGATATTTTTGACACCTTTCCATGCTCCTTTTATTTTTCAGACCTTTTCATGCTCCTCGTATTTTTCAGACCTTTGCATACTCCTCATATTTATCACATCTTTTCTTGCTCTTCTTATTTTTCACACCATTTCATGCTCCGCATATTTTTCATACAGATTCATGCTCCTCATATTTTTCACACCTTTACATGCTTCTCATATTTTTGACATCTTTTCATACTCTTCATATTTTTCAGACCTTTCCATGCTCCTTGTATTTTTCAGACATTTTCATGCTCTTCATATTTTTCACACCGTTTCATGCTCCTCGTATTTTTCATACAGTTTCATGCTCCTCGGATTTTTCAGACCTTTTCATGCTCCTCGTATTTTTGAGACCTTTTCCTGCCCCTCGTTTTTTTCAGACCTTTTCATGCTCTTCGTATTTTTCAGACATTTTCATGCTCCTCGTATTTCTGAGACCTTTTCATGCTCCTCGTACTTTTGAGACTTTTTCATGCTCTTCATATTTTTCACACCGTTTCATGCTCCTCATATTTTTCATACAGTTTCATGCTCCTCATATTTTCACACCTTTTGATGCTCCTCATATTTTTCACACCTTTTCATGCTCTTCGTATTTTTCACAGTTTTCATGCTCTTCGTATTTTTCACAACTTTTCATGCTCTTCGTGTTTTTCACACCTTTTCAGGCTCTTCTTATTTTTCACACCTTTTCATGCTCTTCGTGTATTTCACACCTTTTCATGCACTCTTATTTTTCAGACCTTTTCAACCTCCTCATATTTTTCACACCTTTTCATGATCTTCATATTTTTCACACCATTTCATCCTCCTCATAATTTTCATACAGATTCATGCTCCTCAATTTTTCACACCTTTACATGCTCCTCATATTTTTGACACCTTTTCAGGCTCCACATATTTTTCAGACCTTTTCATGCTCCTCGTATTTTTAAGACGTTTTCATACTCCTCATAATTTTCACACCTTTTCATGCTCTTCATATTTTTCACACCGTTTCATGCTCCTCGTGTTTTTCATACAGATTCATGCTCCTCATATTTTTCACAGCATTACTTGTTCCTCATATTTTTGACACCTTTTCATGCTCTTAATATTTTTCACACCTTTTCATTCTCCTCATATTTTTGACAGCTTTTCATGCTCTTCCTATTTTTCACACCTTTTCATTCTCCTCATATTTTTGAAAACTTTTTATACTCTATATATTTTTCAGACCTTTTCATGCTCCTCGTATTTTTCAGACCTTTTCATGCTCCTCGTATTTTTCAGAACTTTTCATGCACCTAGTATTTTTCAGACTGTTTCATGCTCCTCGTATTTTTCAGTCCTTTTCATGCTCCTAGAATTTTTTAGGCCATTTCATGCTCCTCGTATTTTTGAGACCTTTTCCTGCCCCTCGTTTTTTTCAGACCTTTTCATGATCCTCGTATTTTTCAGACATTTTCATGCTCCTCGTATTTCTGAGACCTTTTCATGTTCCTCGTATTTTTCAGACCTTTTCAGGCTCTTCTTATTTTTCACACCTTTTCATGCTCTTCGTGTTTTTCACACGTTTTCATTCTCTCGTATTTTTCAGACCTTTTCAAACTCCTCATATTTTTCACACGGTTTCTTGCTCCTCATATGTTTCAAACAATTTCATGCTCCAAATATTTTTCACAACTTTACATGCTCCACATATTTTTGACACCTTTTCATGCTCTTCATGTTATTCACATCTTTTGATGCTCCTCATACTTTTGACACCTTTTCATGCTCTTCTTATTTTTCAGACCTTTTCATGCACCTCGTATTATTCACACCTTTTCATCCTCCTCGTATTTTTCATACCGTTTCATGCTCCTCATATTTTTCACACCTTTTGATGCTCCTCATATTTTTCACACCTTTTCATGCTCTTCGTATTTTTCACAGTTTTCATGCTCTTCGTATTTTTCACAACTTTTCATGCTCTTCGTGTTTTTCACACCTTTTCAGGCTCTTTGTATTTTTCACACCTTTTCATGATCTTCGTATTTTTCACACCTTTTCATGCTCTTCTTATTTTTCAGACCTTTTCATGCTCTTGATATTTTTCTCAGGTTTTCATGCTCTTCGTATTTTTCACACTGTTTCACGCTCCTCATATTTTTGGCAGCTTTTCATGCTCCTCATATTTTTGAGACCGTTTCATGCTCCTCATATTTTTCACACCTTTTAATGCTCCTCATATTTTTCACATCTTTGCATGCTCTTCATATTTTTCAGATCGTTTCATGCTCCTCATATGTTTGAGACCGTGTCATGCTCCTCATATTTTTCACACATTTTAATGCTCCTGATATTTTTGACACCTTTTCATGCTCTTCATATTTTTGACACCTTTACATGCTACTCATATTTTTGACACTTTTTCATGCTCTTCATATTTTTCACACCATTTCATGCTCCGCATATTTTTCATACAGATTCATGCTCCTCATATTTTTCACACTTTTACATGCTTCACATATTTTTGACTCCTTTTCATACTCTTCATATTTTTCAGACCTTTTCATGCTCCTCATATTTTTCGACCTTTTCATGTTCCTCGTATATTTCAGACATTTTCATGCTCTTTATATATTCCACACCGTTTCATGCTCCTCATATTTTTCATACAGTTTCATTCTCCTCGTATTTTTCAGACTTTTTCATGCTCCTCGTATTTTTGAGATTTTTTCATGCTCTTCATATTTTTCACACCGTTTCATGCTCCTCATATTTTTCATACAGTTTCATGCTCCTTGTATTTTTCAGACCTTTTCATGCTCCTCGTATTTTTGAGACCTTTTCATGCTCCTCGTATTTTTGAGACCTTTTCCTGCCCCTTGTTTTTTTCAGACCTTTTCACGCTCCTCGTATTTTTCAGACCTTTTCATGCTCCTCGTGTTTTTTAGACCATTTCATACTCCTTGTATTTTTCAGACATTTTCATGCTCCTCGTATTTTTCACACCTTTTCATGCTGTTCATATTTTTCAGACCGTTTCATGCTCCTCATATTTTTCACACCTTTTCATGCTGTTCATATTGTTCACACCGTTTCATGCTCCTCATATTTTTCATACTGATTCATGTACCTCTTATTTTCCACACCTTTACATTCTATTCAAATTTTTGACCCCTTTTCATGCTCTTCATATTTTTTGGCACCTTTGCAAGCTCCTCATATTTTTGACAACTTTTCATGCTGCTTTTATTTTTCAGACCTTTTCATGCTCCTCGTATTTTTCAGACCTTTTCATGCTCCTCGTATTTTTCAGGCCTTTTCATGCTCCTCATTTTTTCATACTGTTTCATGCTCCTCATATTTTTCACACCTTTTCATGCTCCTCATATTTTTGACAACTTTTGAAGCTCTTCATATTTTTCACACTTTTTCATGCTATTTATATTTTTCACACCGTTTCATGCTCCTCATATATTTCATACAGTTTCATGCTCCTCTTATTTTTCACACCTTTACATGCTTATCATACTTTTGACACCTTTTCATGCTCTTCATATTTTTCACACCTTTTCATGCTCCTCATATTTTTGACAGCATTTCATGCTCTACATGTTTTTCAGACCTTTTCATTCTCCTCATATTTGACACCTTTTCATGCTCTTCATATTTTTCAGACCTTTCCATGCTCCTCATATTTTTCACACCTTTTCATGCTACTCATATTTTTGACACCTTTTCATGCTCTTCATATTTTTCACACCTTTTCATGCTCCTCATATTTTTGACAGCATTTCATGCTCTACATATTTTTCAGACCTTTTCATGCTCCTCATATTTTGACACCTTTTCATGCTCTTCATATTTTTCAGACCTTTTCATGCTCCTCATATTTTTCACACCTTTTCATGCTCCTCATATTTTTCACACCTTTTCATGCTCTACATATTTTTCAGACCTTTTCATGCCGGTCGTGTATTTCAGACCATTTCATGTTCCTCGTATTTTTCACAGCTTTTCATGCTCCTCGTTTTTTCAGATCTTTTCATGCTCCCCGTATTTTTCAGACCTTTTCATGCTCCTTGTGTTTTTCACACCTTTTCATGCTCTTTGTATTTTTCACAACTTTTCAAGCTCTTCTTATTTTTGACACCTTTTCATGCTCCTCGAATTTTTCACACCTTTTCATGCTCCTCGCATTTTTAACAAATTTTCATGCTCTTCTCATTTTTCACACCTTTTCATGCTCTTCCTATTTTTCACACCATTTCATGCTCTTCATTTTTTCACACCTTTTCATTCCCTTCTTATTTTTCACAACTTTTCATGCTCTTCAAATTTTTGACACCTTTTAATGCTCTTCATACTTTTCAGATCTTTTCATGCTCTTGATATTTTTCACAGCTTTTAATGCTCTTCGTGTTTTCACACCTTTTCCTGCTGTTCGTATATTTCAGACTGTTTCATGCTCCTCATATTTTTCACACCTTTTCATGCTGCTCATGTTTTTCACACCTTTTCATGCTCTTCATATTTTTCAGACATTTTCATAGTCCTCGTATTTTTCAGACGTTTTCATGCTCCATGTATTTTTCACACTTTTCATGCTCTTTGTATTTTTCACCGTTTTCATGCTCCTCGTATTTTTCACACCTTTTCATGCTCCTCCTATATTTCACACCTTTTCATGCTCCTCCTATTTTTCACACCTTTTCATGCTCTTCATATTTTTCACCCTTTTCATGCTCCTCGTATTTTTCAGACCCTTTCATGCTCCTCGTATTTTTCACAGCTTTTCATGCTCCTCGTTTTTTCAGACCATTTCATGCTCCTCGTATTTTTCAGACTTTTTCATGCTCCTCATATTTTTCACACCTTTTCATGCTCTTGATATTTTTCACACCCTTTCATGGTCTTCATATTTTTCACACCGTTTCATGCTCCTCATATTTTTCATACAGTTTCATGCTCCTCATATTTTTCACACCTTTACATGCTCCTCATATTTTGACCACTTTTCAGGCTCTTCATATTTTTCACACATTTTCATGCTCTTCATATTTTTCAGACCTTTTCATGCTCTTCATATTTTTCAGACCTTTTCATGCTCTTGAGATTTTTCACAGCTTTTCATGCTCTCTTATTTTTCAGACCTTTTCATGCTCCTCGTATTTTTTAGACCATATCATGCTCCTTGTACTTTTCAGACCTTTTATGCCTCTCGTATTTTTCAGACCTTTTCAAACTCTTCATATTTATCACAACTTTTCATACTCTTCATTATTTCACACCATTTCATGCTCCACATATTTTTCATACAGGTTCATGCTCTTCATATTTTTCAGATCTTTTCATGCTCCTCATATTTTTCTGACCGTTTCATGCTCCTCATATTTTTCAGACCGATTCATGCTCTTCATATTTTTCACACCTTTTCATACTCCTCATATTTTACAACTTTTCATTATCCTCATATGGTTTACACCGTTTCATGCTCCTCATTTTTATCATAAGATTCATGTTCCTCATATTTTTCACACATTTACATGCTCCTCATACTTTTGACACCTTTTCATGCTCCTCTTATTTTTCACACCTTTACATGCTCCTATATGTTTGACACCTTTTCTTGCTCTTCATATTTTTCAGAGCTTTTCATGCGGTTCATATTTTTCAGACCCTTTCATGCTCCTTGTATTTTTCAGACCGTTTCATGCTCCTCTTATTTATCAGATCTTTTCATGTTCCTCGTTTTTTTCAGGCCTTTTCATTTTCCTTGTATTTTTCACACCTTTTCATGCTCTTCCTATTTTTCACACCGTTTCATGCTCCTCATATTTTTCATACAGATTCATGCTCCTCATATTTTTCACACCTTTACATGCTCCTCATATTTTTGACAGCTTTTCATGATATTCCTATTTTTCACACCTTTTGATTTTCCTCTTATTTTTGAAACCTTTTTATACTCTACATATTTTTCAGACCTTTTCATGCTCCTCGTATTTTTCAGACCTTTTCATGCTCCTCGTATTTTTGAGACTTTTTCATGCTCTTCATATTTTTCACACCGTTTCATGCTCCTCATACTTTTCATACAATTTCATTCTCCTCGTATTTTTCAGACCTTTTCATGCTCCTCGTATTTTTGAGACTTTTTCATGCTCTTCATATTTTTCACACCGTTTCATGCTCCTCATATTTTTCATACAGTTTCATTCTCCTCGTATTTTTCAGACCTTTTCATGCTCCTCGTATTTTTGAGACTTTTTCATGCTCTTCATATTTTTCACACCGTTTCATGCTCCTCATATTTTTCATACAGTTTCATGCTCCTTGTATTTTTCAGACCTTTTCATGCTCCTCGTATTTTTGAGACCTTTTCATGCTCCTCGTATTTTTGAGACCTTTTCCTGCCCCTTGTTTTTTTCAGACCTTTTCACGCTCCTCGTATTTTTCAGACCTTTTCATGCTCCTCGTGTTTTTTAGACCATTTCATACTCCTTGTATTTTTCAGACATTTTCATGCTCCTCGTATTTTTCACACCTTTTCATGCTGTTCATATTTTTCAGACCGTTTCATGCTCCTCATATTTTTCACACCTTTTCATGCTGTTCATATTGTTCACACCGTTTCATGCTCCTCATATTTTTCATACTGATTCATGCACCTCTTATTTTTCACACCTTTACATTCTATTCAAATTTTTGACCCCTTTTCATGCTCTTCATATTTTTGACACCTTTTCAAGCTCCTGATATTTTTGACACCTTTCCATGCTCCTTTTATTTTTCAGACCTTTTCATGCTCCTCGTATTTTTCAGACCTTTGCATACTCCTCATATTTATCACATCTTTTCTTGCTCTTCTTATTTTTCACACCATTTCATGCTCCGCATATTTTTCATACAGATTCATGCTCCTCATATTTTTCACACCTTTACATGCTTCTCATATTTTTGACATCTTTTCATACTCTTCATATTTTTCAGACCTTTCCATGCTCCTTGTATTTTTCAGACATTTTCATGCTCTTCATATTTTTCACACCGTTTCATGCTCCTCGTATTTTTCATACAGTTTCATGCTCCTCGGATTTTTCAGACCTTTTCATGCTCCTCGTATTTTTGAGACCTTTTCCTGCCCCTCGTTTTTTTCAGACCTTTTCATGCTCTTCGTATTTTTCAGACATTTTCATGCTCCTCGTATTTCTGAGACCTTTTCATGCTCCTCGTACTTTTGAGACTTTTTCATGCTCTTCATATTTTTCACACCGTTTCATGCTCCTCATATTTTTCATACAGTTTCATGCTCCTCATATTTTCACACCTTTTGATGCTCCTCATATTTTTCACACCTTTTCATGCTCTTCGTATTTTTCACAGTTTTCATGCTCTTCGTATTTTTCACAACTTTTCATGCTCTTCGTGTTTTTCACACCTTTTCAGGCTCTTCTTATTTTTCACACCTTTTCATGCTCTTCGTGTATTTCACACCTTTTCATGCACTCTTATTTTTCAGACCTTTTCAACCTCCTCATATTTTTCACACCTTTTCATGATCTTCATATTTTTCACACCATTTCATCCTCCTCATAATTTTCATACAGATTCATGCTCCTCAATTTTTCACACCTTTACATGCTCCTCATATTTTTGACACCTTTTCAGGCTCCACATATTTTTCAGACCTTTTCATGCTCCTCGTATTTTTAAGACGTTTTCATACTCCTCATAATTTTCACACCTTTTCATGTTCTTCATATTTTTCACACCGTTTCATGCTCCTCGTGTTTTTCATACAGATTCATGCTCCTCATATTTTTCACAGCATTACTTGTTCCTCATATTTTTGACACCTTTTCATGCTCTTAATATTTTTCACACCTTTTCATTCTCCTCATATTTTTGACAGCTTTTCATGCTCTTCCTATTTTTCACACCTTTTCATTCTCCTCATATTTTTGAAAACTTTTTATACTCTATATATTTTTCAGACCTTTTCATGCTCCTCGTATTTTTCAGACCTTTTCATGCTCCTCGTATTTTTCAGAACTTTTCATGCACCTAGTATTTTTCAGACCGTTTCATGCTCCTCGTATTTTTCAGTCCTTTTCATGCTCCTAGAATTTTTTAGGCCATTTCATGCTCCTCGTATTTTTGAGACCTTTTCCTGCCCCTCGTTTTTTTCAGACCTTTTCATGATCCTCGTATTTTTCAGACATTTTCATGCTCCTCGTATTTCTGAGACCTTTTCATGTTCCTCGTATTTTTCAGACCTTTTCAGGCTCTTCTTATTTTTCACACCTTTTCATGCTCTTCGTGTTTTTCACACGTTTTCATTCTCTCGTATTTTTCAGACCTTTTCAAACTCCTCATATTTTTCACACGGTTTCTTGCTCCTCATATGTTTCAAACAATTTCATGCTCCAAATATTTTTCACAACTTTACATGCTCCACATATTTTTGACACCTTTTCATGCTCTTCATGTTATTCACATCTTTTGATGCTCCTCATACTTTTGACACCTTTTCATGCTCTTCTTATTTTTCAGACCTTTTCATGCACCTCGTATTATTCACACCTTTTCATCCTCCTCGTATTTTTCATACCGTTTCATGCTCCTCATATTTTTCACACCTTTTGATGCTCCTCATATTTTTCACACCTTTTCATGCTCTTCGTATTTTTCACAGTTTTCATGCTCTTCGTATTTTTCACAACTTTTCATGCTCTTCGTGTTTTTCACACCTTTTCAGGCTCTTTGTATTTTTCACACCTTTTCATGATCTTCGTATTTTTCACACCTTTTCATGCTCTTCTTATTTTTCAGACCTTTTCATGCTCTTGATATTTTTCTCAGGTGTTCATGCTCTTCGTATTTTTCACACTGTTTCACGCTCCTCATATTTTTGGCAGCTTTTCATGCTCCTCATATTTTTGAGACCGTTTCATGCTCCTCATATTTTTCACACCTTTTAATGCTCCTCATATTTTTCACATCTTTGCATGCTCTTCATATTTTTCAGATCGTTTCATGCTCCTCATATGTTTGAGACCGTGTCATGCTCCTCATATTTTTCACACATTTTAATGCTCCTGATATTTTTGACACCTTTTCATGCTCTTCATATTTTTGACACCTTTACATGCTACTCATATTTTTGACACTTTTTCATGCTCTTCATATTTTTCACACCATTTCATGCTCCGCATATTTTTCATACAGATTCATGCTCCTCATATTTTTCACACTTTTACATGCTTCACATATTTTTGACTCCTTTTCATACTCTTCATATTTTTCAGACCTTTTCATGCTCCTCATATTTTTCGACCTTTTCATGTTCCTCGTATATTTCAGACATTTTCATGCTCTTTATATATTCCACACCGTTTCATGCTCCTCATATTTTTCATACAGTTTCATTCTCCTCGTATTTTTCAGACTTTTTCATGCTCCTCGTATTTTTGAGATTTTTTCATGCTCTTCATATTTTTCACACCGTTTCATGCTCCTCATATTTTTCATACAGTTTCATGCTCCTTGTATTTTTCAGACCTTTTCATGCTCCTCGTATTTTTGAGACCTTTTCATGCTCCTCGTATTTTTGAGACCTTTTCCTGCCCCTTGTTTTTTTCAGACCTTTTCACGCTCCTCGTATTTTTCAGACCTTTTCATGCTCCTCGTGTTTTTTAGACCATTTCATACTCCTTGTATTTTTCAGACATTTTCATGCTCCTCGTATTTTTCACACCTTTTCATGCTGTTCATATTTTTCAGACCGTTTCATGCTCCTCATATTTTTCACACCTTTTCATGCTGTTCATATTGTTCACACCGTTTCATGCTCCTCATATTTTTCATACTGATTCATGTACCTCTTATTTTCCACACCTTTACATTCTATTCAAATTTTTGACCCCTTTTCATGCTCTTCATATTTTTGACACCTTTTCAAGCTCCTGATATTTTTGACACCTTTCCATGCTCCTTTTATTTTTCAGACCTTTTCATGCTCCTCGTATTTTTCAGAACTTTTCATGCTCCTCGGGTTTTTTAGACCATTTCATACTCCTTGTATTTTTCAGACCTTTTCATGCTCCTCGTATTTTTCAGACCTTTGCATACTCCTCATATTTATCACATCTTTTCTTGCTCTTCTTATTTTTCACACCATTTCATGCTCCGCATATTTTTCATACAGATTCATGCTCCTCATATTTTTCACACCTTTACATGCTTCTCATATTTTTGACATCTTTTCATACTCTTCATATTTTTCAGACCTTTCCATGCTCCTTGTATTTTTCAGACATTTTCATGCTCTTCATATTTTTCACGCCGTTTCATGCTCCTCGTATTTTTCATACAGTTTCATGCTCCTCGTATTTTTCAGACCTTTTCATGCTCCTCGTATTTTTGAGACCTTTTCCTGCCCTTCGTTTTTTTCAGACCTTTTCATGCTCTTCGTATTTTTCAGATATTTTCATGCTCCTCGTATTTCTGAGACCTTTTCATGCTCCTCGTATTTTTGAGACTTTTTCATGCTCTTCATATTTTTCACACCGTTTCATGCTCCTCATATTTTTCATACAGTTTCATGCTCCTCATATTTTCACACCTTTTGATGCTCCTCATATTTTTCACACCTTTTCATGCTCTTCGTATTTTTCACGGTTTTCATGCTCTTCGTATTTTTCACAACTTTTCATGCTCTTCGTGTTTTTCACACCTTTTCAGGCTCTTCGTATTTTTCACACCTTTCATGATCTTCGTATTTTTCACACCTTTTCATGCTCTTCTTATTTTTCAGACCTTTTCATGCTCTTGATATATTTCTCAGGTTTTCATGCTCTTCGTATTTTTCACACTGTTTCATGCTCCTCATATTTTTGGCAGCTTTTCATGCTCCTCATATTTTTCAGATCATTTCATGCTCCTCATATGTTTGAGACCGTGTCATGCTCCTCATATTTTTCACACCTTTTAATGCTCCTCATATTTTTCACACCATTTCATGCTCTGCATATTTTTCAGATCGTTTCATGCTCCTCATATTTTTGAGACCGTGTCATGCTCCTCATATTTTTCACACCTTTTAATGCTCCTCATATTTTTGACACCTTTTCATGCTCTTCATATATTTGACACCTTTACATGCTACTCATATTTTGGACACTTTTTCATGCTCTTCACATTTTTCACACCATTTCATGCTCGGCATATTCTTCATACAGATTCATGCTCCTCATATTTTTCACACCTTTACAATCTTCTCATATTTTTGACTCCTTTTCATACACTTCATATTTTTCAGACCTTTTCATGCTCATCATATTTTTGCGACCTTTTCATGCTCCACGTATATTTCAGACATTTTCATGCTTTTCATATTTTTCACACCGTTTCATGCTCCTCATATTTTTCATACAGTTTCATGCTCCTTGTATTTTTCAGACCTTTTCATGCTCCTCGTATTTTTGAGACCTTTTCATGCTCCTCGTATTTTTGAGACCTTTTCATGCTCCTCGTATTTTTGAGACCTTTTCCTGCCCCTCGTTTTTCTCAGACCTTTTCATGCTCCTCCTATTTTTCAGACATTTTCATGCTCCTCATATTTTTGAGACGGTTTCATGCTCCTCATATTTTTCACACATTTTAATGCTCCTGATATTTTTGACACCTTTTCATGCTCTTGATATTTTTGACACCTTTACATGCTACTCATAGTTTTGACACTTTTTCATGCTCTTCATATTTTTCACACCTATTCATGCTCCGAATATTTTTCATACAGATTCATGCTCCGCATATTTTTCATACAGATTCATGCTCCTCATATTTTTCACACCTTTACATGCTTCTCATATTTTTGACTCCTTTTCATACTCTTCATATTTTTCAGACCTTTTCATGCTCCTCATATTTTTGCGACCTTTTCATGCTCCTCGTATTTTTCAGACCCTTTCATGCTCCTCGTATTTTTGAGACCTTTTCCTGCCCCTGGTTTTTCTCAGACATTTTCATGCTCCTCGTATTTTTCAGACCTTTTCATGCTCCTCGTATTTTTGAGACCTTTTCATGCTCCTCGTATTTTTGAGACCTTTTCCTGCCCCTCGTTTTTTTCAGACCTTTTCATGCTCCTCGTATTTTTCAGACCTTTTCATGCTCCTCGTGTTTTTTAGACCATTTCATACTCCTTGTATTTTTCAGATATTTTCATGCTCCTCGTATTTTTCACACCTTTTCATGCTGTTCATATTTTTCAGACCGTTTCATGCTCCTCATATTTTTCACACCGTTTCATGTTCCTCATATTTTTCATACAGATTCAGGCTCCTCTTATTTTTCACACCTTTACCTGCTACTCATATTTTGACACCTTTTCATGCTCTTCATATTTTTGACACCTGTTCATGCTCCTCGTATTTTTCAGACCTTCTCATGCTCCTCGGGTTTTTTAGACCATTTCATACTCCTTGTATTTTTCAGACCTTTTCATGCTCCTCGTATTTTTCAGACCTTTGCATACTCCTCATATTTATCACACCTTTTCTTGCTCTTCATATTTTTCACACCATTTCATGCTCCGCATATTTTTCATACAGATTCATGCTCCTCATATTTTTCACACCTTTACATGCTTCTCATATTTTTGACATCTTTTCATACTCTTCACATTTTTCAGACCTTTTCATGCTCCTTGTATTTTTCAGACATTTTCATGCTCTTCATATTTTTCACACCGTTTCATGCTCCTCGTATTTTTCATACAGTTTCATGCTCCTCGTATTTTTCAGACCTTTTCATGCTCCTCGTATTTTTGAGATCTTTTCCTGCCCCTGGTTTTTCTCAGACCTTTTCATGCTCCTCGTATTTTTCAGACATTTTCATGCTCCTCGTATTTTTGAGACCTTTTCATGCTCCTCATATTTTTGAGACTTTTTTATGCTCTTCATATTTTTCACACCGTTTCATGCTCCTCATATTTTTCATACTGTTTCATGTTCCTCGTATTTTTCAGACCTTTTCATGCTCCTCGTATTTTTGAGACCTTTTCTTGCTCCTCGTATATTTCAGATATTTTCATGCTGTTCATATTTTTCACACCGTTTCATGCTCCTCATATTTTCAAACCTTTACATGCTCTTTGTATTTTTCACACCATTTGTTGCTCCTCATATTTTTGACACCTTTTCAGACTCTTCATATTTTTCAGACCTTTTCATGCTCCTTGTATTTTTCAGACCTTTTCATGCTCTTCGTATTTTTCAGACATTTCCATGCCCGTTCTATTTTTCACACCTTTTCATGCTCGTCGTATATTTCACACCTTTTCATGGTCCTCGTATTTTTCACACCTTATCATGCTCCTCTTCTTTTTCACACCTTTTCATGCTCCTCGTATTCTTCACACCTTTTCATGCTCGACGTATATTTCACACCTTTTCATGCTCCTCGTATTTTTCACACCTTTTCATGCTCCTCGTATTTTTCAGAGCTTTTCAAGCTCCTCCTAATTTGCAGGCCTTTTAATGCTCCTCCTATTTTTCAGACTTTTCCATGCTCCTCGTACTTTTCAGACCTTTTCATGCTCCTCGTATTTCTGAGACCTTTTCATGCTCCTCGTATTTTTGAGACCTTTTCCTGCCCCTCGTTTTTTTCAGACCTTTTCATGCTTGTCGTATATTTCACACCTTTTCATGCTCCTCATATTTCTCACACCTTTTCATGCTCCTCGTATTTTTCAGAGCTTTTCATGCTCCTCCCAATTTGCAGACCTTTCCATGCTCCTCCTATTTTTCAGACGTTTCCATGCTCCTCCTATTTTTCAGACCTTTTCATGCTCCTCCTATTTTTCAGACTTTTTCATGCTCCTCGTATTTTTCAGAGCTTTTCACGCTCCTCCTTTTTTGCAGGCCTTTTCATGCTCCTCCTATTTTTCAGACATTTTCATGCTCCTCCTGTTTTTCAGGCCTTTTCATGCCCCTCGTATTTTCGGCACCTTTTCATGCTCCGCATATTTTTCACACCTTTTCATGCTCTTCATTTTTTTCACACCATTTAATGCTCCTCATATTTTTGACAGCTTTTCATGCTCCTCATATATTTCAGACCGTTTCATGCTCCTCATATTTTTCAGACCATTTCATGCTCCTCGTATTTTTCAGACCTTTACCTGCTACTCGTATTTTGACACCTTTTCATGCTCTTCATATTTTTGACACCTTTTCATGCTCCTCGTATTTTTCAGACCTTCTCATGCTCCTCATATTTCTCAGACCTTTTAATGCTCTCGTATATTTCAGACCTTTTCATGCTCCTCGTATTTTACAGATCTTTTTATGCTCTCGTATTTTTCAGACCTTTTCATGCTCCTCGTGTTTTTTAGACCATTTCATACTCCTTGTATTTTTCAGACCTTTTCATGCTTCTCGTATTTTTCAGACCTTTGCCTACTCCTCATATTTATCACACCTTTTCTTGCTCTTCATATTTTTCACACCATTTCATGCTCCGCATATTTTTCATACAGATTCATGCTCCTCGTCTTTTTCCCACCTTTATATGCTTCTCATATTTTTGACACCTTTTCATGCTCCTCCTATTTTTCACACCTTTTCATGCTCCTCGTATTTTTCACACAATTTCATGCTCCTCGTATTTTTCACACCTTTTCTTGCTCCTCGTATTTTTCACACCTTTTTGTGCTCCTCCTTTTTTCACACCTTTTCGTGCTCTTCATATTTTTCGGCCATTTTCTTGTTCTTCATATTTTTCACACATTTTCAGGCTCTTCATATTTTTCAGACCTTTTCATGCTCCTCGTATTTTACAGATCTTTTTATGCTCCTCCTATTTCTCAGGTCTTTTCATGCTCCACGTATTTTTCACACGTTTTCATGCTGCTCATATATTTCACACCTTTTCATGCTCCTCATATTTTTCACACCTCTTCATACTCCTCGTATTTTTCACGCCTTTTCATGCTCCTCATTTTTTCACGCCTTTTCATGCTCCTCATATTTTTCACACCTTTTCATGTCCCTCATATTTTTTACCCCTTTTCATGCTCCTCATATTTGTCAGACCTTTATATGTTCTTCATATTTTTCACAGATTTTCAGGCTCTTCATATTTTTCAGACTTTTTCATGCTCCTCATATTTTTCACACCTTTTCATGCTCCTCGTCATTTTCACACCGTTTCATGCTCCTCGTATTTGTCAGACCTTTTCATTCTCCTCGTATTTCCCAGACCTTTTCAAGCTCCTCGTATTTTTCAGACTTCTTCATGCTCCTCGTGTTTTTCAGACCTTTTCATGCTCTTTGTATTTTTCAGACCTTTTCATGCTCCTCGTGTTTTTCACACCTTTTCATGTCCCTCATATTTTTCACACCTTTTCATGCTCCTCGTATTTGTCAGACCTTTTCATGCTCCTCGTATTTTTCACACCTTTACGTACTCCTTCTTTTTTTCACACATTTTCGTGCTCTTCATATTCTTCAGACCTTTATATGTTCTTCATATTTTTCACACCTTTACAGACTCTTCATATTTTTCAGACTTTTTCATGCTCTTCGTGTTTTTCAGACATTTTCATGCTCCTCCTATTTTTCACAACTTTTCTTGCTCCTCGTATTTGTCAGACCTTTTCATCCTCCTCGTATTTTTCAGACCTTTTCAAGCTCCTCGTATTTTTCAGACTTTTTCATGCTCCTCGTGTTTGTCAGACCTTTTCATGCTCTTCATATTTTTTAGACCTTTTCCTGCTCTTAGTTTTTTTCAGACCTTTTCATGCTCCTCTTGTTTTTCACACCTTTTCATGTCCCTCATATTTTTCACACCTTTTCATGCTCCTCGTATTTGGCAGACCTTTTCATGCTCCTCGTATTTTTCACACCTTTATGTACTCCTCTATTTTTCACACATTTTCGTGCTCTTCATATTTTTCAGACCTTTATAAGTTCTTCATATTTTTCACACCTTTTCAGGCTCTTCATATTTTTCAGACTTTTTCATGCTCTTCGTGTTTTTCAGACCTTTTCATGCTCTTCATATCTTTCAGACCTTTTCATGCTCTTAGTATTTTTCAGACCTTTTCATGTTCCTCGTATTTTTCACACCTTCATGCTCCTCGTATTTTTCATACCTTTTCACGCTCCTCGTTATTTTCAGACCTTTTCACGCTCTTCATATTTTTCACACCTTTTCACGCTCTTCGTATTTTTGACACCTTTTCATGCTCGTCGTATTTTTCACACCTTTTCCTGCTCCTCATTTTTTTCACACCTTTTCCTGATCTTCGATTTCTTCACACCTTTTCATGCTCCTCGTATTTTTCACAACTTTTCCTGCTCTTCGTATTTTTCACACCTTTTCATGCTCCTCATATTTTTCACACCTTTTCATGCTCCTCGTATTTGTCAGACCTTTTCATGCTACTCGTATTTTTCACACCTTTTCATGCTCCTCGTATTTTTCACACCTTTTCGTGCTCTTCGTATTTTTCAGACCTTTTCATGCACCTCCTATTTTTCACACCTTTTAGTGCTCTTCGTATTTTTCAGACCTTTTCATGCTCCTAATATTTTTCAGACCTTTTCATGCTCCTCGTATTATTCATACCTTTTCGTGTTCCTCGTATTTTTCAGACCTTTTCATGCTCCTCGTATTATTCATACCTTTTCGTGTTCCTCGTATTTTTCAGACCTTTTCATGCTCTTCATATATTTCACACCTTTTCAGGCTCTTCACATTTTTCACACCTCTTCAGGCTCTTCGTATTTTTCAGGGCTTTTCATGCCCCTCATATTTCTTAGGTCTTTTAATGCCTCTCGTATTTTTCACCCCTTTTCATGCTCCTCGTATTATTCAGGCCTTTTCTTGCTCCTCGTATTTTTCAGACCTTTTCATGCCCCTCATATGTTTCACACCTTTTCATGCTCCTCGTATTTCTCACACCTTATCGTCGTGCTCGTATTTTTCACACCTTTTCGTGCTCTTCATATTTTTCAGACCTTTTCATGCTCCTCATATTTTTCAGACCTTTTCATGCTCCTCGTATTTTTGACATCTTTTCATGCTCCTCGTATTTTTCACACCTTTTCATGCTCTTCCTATTTTTCAGAACTTTTGTGCTCTTCATATTTTTCACACCCTTTCATGCTCGTCGTATTTTTCAGACCTTTTCGTTCTCCTCGTATTTTTCACACGTTTTCGTTCTCCTCCTACTTTTCACAACTTTTCTTGCTCCTCGTATTTTTCAGACCTTTTCATGCTCTTCATATATTTCACACCTTTTCAGGCTCTTCATATTTTTCAGACATTTTCGTGTTCTTCATATTTTTCACATCTTTTCAGGCTCTTCGTATTTTTCAGGGCTTTTCATGCCCCTCGTATTTCTTAGGCCTTTTAACGCCTCTCGTATTTTTCACAACTTTTCATGCTCCTCGTATTATTCAGGCCTTTTCATGCTCCTCGTATTTTTCACACCTTTTCATGCTTCTCATATGTTTCACACCTTTTCATGCTCCTCGTATTTTTCACACCTTTTCTTTGTCCTCATATTTTTCACACCTTTTCGTGCTCTTCATATTTTTCAGACCTTTTCATGCTTTTCATATTTTCACAGCTTTTCAGGCTCTTCATGTTTTTCAGACCTTTTCATGCTCCTCATATTTTTCAGACCTTTTCATGCTCCTCGTATTTTTGACACCTTTTCATGCTCCTCATATTTTTCACACCTTTTCATGCTCCTCATATTTTTCACTCCTTTTCATGCTCCTCGTATTTTTCACACAATTTCATGCTCCTCGTATTTTTCACACCTTTTCATGCTCCTCGTATTTTACAGATCTTTTTATGCTCCTCCTATTTCTCAGGTCTTTTCATGCTCCACGTATTTTTCACACGTTTTCATGCTGCTCATATATTTCACACCTTTTCATGCTCCTCATATTTTTCACACCTCTTCATACTCCTCGTATTTTTCACGCCTTTTCATGCTCCTCATTTTTTCATGCCTTTTCATGCTCCTCATATTTTTCACAACTTTTCATGTCCCTCATATTTTTCACCCCTTTTCATGCTCCTCATATTTGTCAGACCTTTATATGTTCTTCATATTTTTCACACATTTTCAGGCTCTTCATATTTTTCAGACTTTTTCATGCTCCTCATATTTTTCACACCTTTTGATGCTCCTCGTCATTTTCACACCTTTTCATGCTCCTCGTATTTGTCAGATCTTTTCATTCTCCTCATATTTCCCAGACCTTTTCAAGCTCCTTGTATTTTTCAGACTTCTTCATGCTCCTCGTGTTTTTCAGACCTTTTCATGCTCTTAGTATTTTTCAGACTTTTCATGCTCCTCGTGTTTTTCACACCTTTTCATGTCCCTCATATTTTTCACACCTTTTCATGCTCCTCGTATTTGTCAGACCTTTTCATGCTCCTCATTTTTTTCACAACTTTTCCTGCTCTTCGTATTTTTCACACCTTTTCATGCTCCTCGTATTTTTCACAACTTTTCATGCTCCTCGTATTTGTCAGACCTTTTCATGCTACTCGTATTTTTCACACCTTTTCATGCTCCTCGTATTTTTCACACCTTTTCGTGCTCTTCGCATTTTTCAGGCCTTTTCATGCACCTCCTATTTTTCACATCTTTTAGTGCTCTTCATATTTTTCAGACCTTTTCATGCTCCTAATATTTTTCAGACCTTTTCATGCTCCTCGAATTATTCACACCTTTTCGTGTTCCTCGTATTTTTCAGACCTTTTCATGCTCTTCATATATTTCACACCTTTTCAGGCTCTTCATATTTTACAGACATTTTCGTGCTCTTCATATTTTTCACACCTCTTCAGGCTCTTCGTATTTTTCAGGGCTTTTCATGCCCCTCATATTTCTTAGGTCTTTTAATGCCTCTCGTATTTTTCACCCCTTTTCATGCTCCTCATATTATTCAGGCCTTTTCTTGCTCCTCGTATTTTTCACACCTTTTCATGCCCCTCATATGTTTCACACCTTTTCATGCTGCTCGTATTTCTCACACCTTATCGTCGTGCTCGTATTTTTCACACCTTTTCGTGCTCTTCATATTTTTCAGACCTTTTCATGCTCTTCATATATTCACAGCTTTTCAGGCTCTTCATGTTTTTCAGACCTTTTCATGCTCCTCATATTTTTCAGACCTTTTCATGCTCCTCGTATTTTTGACACCTTTTCATGCTCCTCGTATTTTTCACACCTTTTCATGCTCTTCCTATTTTTCAGAACTTTTGTGCTCTTCATATTTTTCACACCCTTTCATGCTCGTCGTATTTTTCAGACCTTTTCGTGCTCCTCGTATTTTTCACACGTTTTCGTTCTCCTCCTACTTTTCACAACTTTTCTTGTTCCTCGTATTTTTCAGACCTTTTCAGGCTCTTCATATTTTTCAGACATTTTCGTGTTCTTCATATTTTTCACATCTTTTCAGGCTCTTCATATTTTTCAGGGCTTTTCATGCCCCTCGTATTTCTTAGGCCTTTTAACGCCTCTCGTATTTTTCACCACTTTTCATGCTCCTCGTATTATACAGGCCTTTTCATGCTCCTCGTATTTTTCACACCTTTTCATGCTCCTCATATGTTTCACACCTTTTCATGCTCCTCGTATTTTTCACACCTTTTCTTCGTCCTCATATTTTTCACACCTTTTCGTGCTCTTCATATTTTTCAGACCTTTTCATGCTCTTCATATTTTCACAGCTTTTCAGGCTCTTCATGTTTTTCAGACCTTTTCATGCTCCTCATATTTTTCAGACCTTTTCATGCTCCTCGTATTTTTGACACCTTTTCATGCTCCTCCTATTTTTCACACCTTTTCATGCTCCTCGTATTTTTCACACAATTTCATGCTCCTCGTATTTTTCACACCTTTTCTTGCTCCTCGTATTTTTCACACCTTTTTGTGCTCCTCCTTTTTTCACACCTTTTCGTGCTCTTCATATTTTTCGGCCATTTTCTTGTTCTTCATATTTTTCACACATTTTCAGGCTCTTCATATTTTTCAGACCTTTTCATGCTCCTCGTATTTTACAGATCTTTTTATGCTCCTCCTATTTCTCAGGTCTTTTCATGCTCCACGTATTTTTCACACGTTTTCATGCTGCTCATATATTTCACACCTTTTCATGCTCCTCATATTTTTCACACCTCTTCATACTCCTCGTATTTTTCACGCCTTTTCATGCTCCTCATTTTTTCACGCCTTTTCATGCTCCTCATATTTTTCACACCTTTTCATGTCCCTCATATTTTTTACCCCTTTTCATGCTCCTCGTATTTGTCAGACCTTTATATGTTCTTCATATTTTTCACAGATTTTCAGGCTCTTCATATTTTTCAGACTTTTTCATGCTCCTCATATTTTTCACACCTTTTCATGCTCCTCGTCATTTTCACACCGTTTCATGCTCCTCGTATTTGTCAGACCTTTTCATTCTCCTCGTATTTCCCAGACCTTTTCAAGCTCCTCGTATTTTTCAGACTTCTTCATGCTCCTCGTGTTTTTCAGACCTTTTCATGCTCTTTGTATTTTTCAGACCTTTTCATGCTCCTCGTGTTTTTCACACCTTTTCATGTCCCTCATATTTTTCACACCTTTTCATGCTCCTCGTATTTGTCAGACCTTTTCATGCTCCTCGTATTTTTCACACCTTTACGTACTCCTTCTTTTTTTCACACATTTTCGTGCTCTTCATATTCTTCAGACCTTTATATGTTCTTCATATTTTTCACACCTTTACAGACTCTTCATATTTTTCAGACTTTTTCATGCTCTTCGTGTTTTTCAGACATTTTCATGCTCCTCCTATTTTTCACAACTTTTCTTGCTCCTCGTATTTGTCAGACCTTTTCATCCTCCTCGTATTTTTCAGACCTTTTCAAGCTCCTCGTATTTTTCAGACTTTTTCATGCTCCTCGTGTTTGTCAGACCTTTTCATGCTCTTCATATTTTTTAGACCTTTTCCTGCTCTTAGTTTTTTTCAGACCTTTACATGCTCCTCTTGTTTTTCACACCTTTTCATGTCCCTCATATTTTTCACACCTTTTCATGCTCCTCGTATTTGGCAGACCTTTTCATGCTCCTCGTATTTTTCACACCTTTATGTACTCCTCTATTTTTCACACATTTTCGTGCTCTTCATATTTTTCAGACCTTTATAAGTTCTTCATATTTTTCACACCTTTTCAGGCTCTTCATATTTTTCAGACTTTTTCATGCTCTTCGTGTTTTTCAGACCTTTTCATGCTCTTCATATCTTTCAGACCTTTTCATGCTCTTAGTATTTTTCAGACCTTTTCATGTTCCTCGTATTTTTCACACCTTCATGCTCCTCGTATTTTTCATACCTTTTCAAGCTCCTCGTTATTTTCAGACCTTTTCACGCTCTTCATATTTTTCACACCTTTTCACGCTCTTCGTATTTTTGACACCTTTTCATGCTCGTCGTATTTTTCACACCTTTTCCTGCTCCTCATTTTTTTCACACCTTTTCCTGATCTTCGATTTCTTCACACCTTTTCATGCTCCTCGTATTTTTCACAACTTTTCCTGCTCTTCGTATTTTTCACACCTTTTCATGCTCCTCATATTTTTCACACCTTTTCATGCTCCTCGTATTTGTCAGACCTTTTCATGCTACTCGTATTTTTCACACCTTTTCATGCTCCTCGTATTTTTCACACCTTTTCGTGCTCTTCGTATTTTTCAGACCTTTTCATGCACCTCCTATTTTTCACACCTTTTAGTGCTCTTCGTATTTTTCAGACCTTTTCATGCTCCTAATATTTTTCAGACCTTTTCATGCTCCTCGTATTATTCATACCTTTTCGTGTTCCTCGTATTTTTCAGACCTTTTCATGCTCCTCGTATTATTCATACCTTTTCGTGTTCCTCGTATTTTTCAGACCTTTTCATGCTCTTCATATATTTCACACCTTTTCAGGCTCTTCACATTTTTCACACCTCTTCAGGCTCTTCGTATTTTTCAGGGCTTTTCATGCCCCTCATATTTCTTAGGTCTTTTAATGCCTCTCGTATTTTTCACCCCTTTTCATGCTCCTCGTATTATTCAGGCCTTTTCTTGCTCCTCGTATTTTTCAGACCTTTTCATGCCCCTCATATGTTTCACACCTTTTCATGCTCCTCGTATTTCTCACACCTTATCATCGTGCTCGTATTTTTCACACCTTTTCGTGCTCTTCATATTTTTCAGACCTTTTCATGCTCCTCATATTTTTCAGACCTTTTCATGCTCCTCGTATTTTTGACATCTTTTCATGCTCCTCGTATTTTTCACACCTTTTCATGCTCTTCCTATTTTTCAGAACTTTTGTGCTCTTCATATTTTTCACACCCTTTCATGCTCGTCGTATTTTTCAGACCTTTTCGTGCTCCTCGTATTTTTCACACGTTTTCGTTCTCCTCCTACTTTTCACAACTTTTCTTGCTCCTCGTATTTTTCAGACCTTTTCATGCTCTTCATATATTTCACACCTTTTCAGGCTCTTCATATTTTTCAGACATTTTCGTGTTCTTCATATTTTTCACATCTTTTCAGGCTCTTCGTATTTTTCAGGGCTTTTCATGCCCCTCGTATTTCTTAGGCCTTTTAACGCCTCTCGTATTTTTCACAACTTTTCATGCTCCTCGTATTATTCAGGCCTTTTCATGCTCCTCGTATTTTTCACACCTTTTCATGCTTCTCATATGTTTCACACCTTTTCATGCTCCTCGTATTTTTCACACCTTTTCTTTGTCCTCATATTTTTCACACCTTTTCGTGCTCTTCATATTTTTCAGACCTTTTCATGCTTTTCATATTTTCACAGCTTTTCAGGCTCTTCATGTTTTTCAGACCTTTTCATGCTCCTCATATTTTTCAGACCTTTTCATGCTCCTCGTATTTTTGACACCTTTTCATGCTCCTCATATTTTTCACACCTTTTCATGCTCGTCATATTTTTCACTCCTTTTCATGCTCCTCGTATTTTTCACACAATTTCATGCTCCTCGTATTTTTCACACCTTTTCATGCTCCTCGTATTTTACAGATCTTTTTATGCTCCTCCTATTTCTCAGGTCTTTTCATGCTCCACGTATTTTTCACACGTTTTCATGCTGCTCATATATTTCACACCTTTTCATGCTCCTCATATTTTTCACACCTCTTCATACTCCTCGTATTTTTCACGCCTTTTCATGCTCCTCATTTTTTCATGCCTTTTCATGCTCCTCATATTTTTCACAACTTTTCATGTCCCTCATATTTTTCACCCCTTTTCATGCTCCTCATATTTGTCAGACCTTTATATGTTCTTCATATTTTTCACACATTTTCAGGCTCTTCATATTTTTCAGACTTTTTCATGCTCCTCATATTTTTCACACCTTTTGATGCTCCTCGTCATTTTCACACCTTTTCATGCTCCTCGTATTTGTCAGATCTTTTCATTCTCCTCATATTTCCCAGACCTTTTCAAGCTCCTTGTATTTTTCAGACTTCTTCATGCTCCTCGTGTTTTTCAGACCTTTTCATGCTCTTAGTATTTTTCAGACTTTTCATGCTCCTCGTGTTTTTCACACCTTTTCATGTCCCTCATATTTTTCACACCTTTTCATGCTCCTCGTATTTGTCAGACCTTTTCATGCTCCTCATTTTTTTCACAACTTTTCCTGCTCTTCGTATTTTTCACACCTTTTCATGCTCCTCGTATTTTTCACAACTTTTCATGCTCCTCGTATTTGTCAGACCTTTTCATGCTACTCGTATTTTTCACACCTTTTCATGCTCCTCGTATTTTTCACACCTTTTCGTGCTCTTCGCATTTTTCAGACCTTTTCATGCACCTCCTATTTTTCACATCTTTTAGTGCTCTTCATATTTTTCAGACCTTTTCATGCTCCTAATATTTTTCAGACCTTTTCATGCTCCTCGAATTATTCACACCTTTTCGTGTTCCTCGTATTTTTCAGACCTTTTCATGCTCTTCATATATTTCACACCTTTTCAGGCTCTTCATATTTTACAGACATTTTCGTGCTCTTCATATTTTTCACACCTCTTCAGGCTCTTCGTATTTTTCAGGGCTTTTCATGCCCCTCATATTTCTTAGGTCTTTTAATGCCTCTCGTATTTTTCACCCCTTTTCATGCTCCTCATATTATTCAGGCCTTTTCTTGCTCCTCGTATTTTTCACACCTTTTCATGCCCCTCATATGTTTCACACCTTTTCATGCTGCTCGTATTTCTCACACCTTATCGTCGTGCTCGTATTTTTCACACCTTTTCGTGCTCTTCATATTTTTCAGACCTTTTCATGCTCTTCATATATTCACAGCTTTTCAGGCTCTTCATGTTTTTCAGACCTTTTCATGCTCCTCATATTTTTCAGACCTTTTCATGCTCCTCGTATTTTTGACACCTTTTCATGCTCCTCGTATTTTTCACACCTTTTCATGCTCTTCCTATTTTTCAGAACTTTTGTGCTCTTCATATTTTTCACACCCTTTCATGCTCGTCGTATTTTTCAGACCTTTTCGTGCTCCTCGTATTTTTCACACGTTTTCGTTCTCCTCCTACTTTTCACAACTTTTCTTGTTCCTCGTATTTTTCAGACCTTTTCAGGCTCTTCATATTTTTCAGACATTTTCGTGTTCTTCATATTTTTCACATCTTTTCAGGCTCTTCATATTTTTCAGGGCTTTTCATGCCCCTCGTATTTCTTAGGCCTTTTAACGCCTCTCGTATTTTTCACCACTTTTCATGCTCCTCGTATTATACAGGCCTTTTCATGCTCCTCGTATTTTTCACACCTTTTCATGCTCCTCATATGTTTCACACCTTTTCATGCTCCTCGTATTTTTCACACCTTTTCTTCGTCCTCATATTTTTCACACCTTTTCGTGCTCTTCATATTTTTCAGACCTTTTCATGCTCTTCATATTTTCACAGCTTTTCAGGCTCTTCATGTTTTTCAGACCTTTTCATGCTCCTCATATTTTTCAGACCTTTTCATGCTCCTCGTATTTTTGACACCTTTTCATGCTCCTCCTATTTTTCACACCTTTTCATGCTCCTCGTATTTTTCACACAATTTCATGCTCCTCGTATTTTTCACACCTTTTCTTGCTCCTCGTATTTTTCACACCTTTTTGTGCTCCTCCTTTTTTCACACCTTTTCGTGCTCTTCATATTTTTCGGCCATTTTCTTGTTCTTCATATTTTTCACACATTTTCAGGCTCTTCATATTTTTCAGACCTTTTCATGCTCCTCGTATTTTACAGATCTTTTTATGCTCCTTCTATTTCTCAGGTCTTTTCATGCTCCACGTATTTTTCACACGTTTTCATGCTGCTCATATATTTCACACCTTTTCATGCTCCTCATATTTTTCACACCTCTTCATACTCCTCGTATTTTTCACGCCTTTTCATGCTCCTCATTTTTTCACGCCTTTTCATGCTCCTCATATTTTTCACACCTTTTCATGTCCCTCATATTTTTTACCCCTTTTCATGCTCCTCGTATTTGTCAGACCTTTATATGTTCTTCATATTTTTCACAGATTTTCAGGCTCTTCATATTTTTCAGACTTTTTCATGCTCCTCATATTTTTCACACCTTTTCATGCTCCTCGTCATTTTCACACCGTTTCATGCTCCTCGTATTTGTCAGACCTTTTCATTCTCCTCGTATTTCCCAGACCTTTTCAAGCTCCTCGTATTTTTCAGACTTCTTCATGCTCCTCGTGTTTTTCAGACCTTTTCATGCTCTTTGTATTTTTCAGACCTTTTCATGCTCCTCGTGTTTTTCACACCTTTTCATGTCCCTCATATTTTTCACACCTTTTCATGCTCCTCGTATTTGTCAGACCTTTTCATGCTCCTCGTATTTTTCACACCTTTACGTACTCCTTCTTTTTTTCACACATTTTCGTGCTCTTCATATTCTTCAGACCTTTATATGTTCTTCATATTTTTCACACCTTTACAGACTCTTCATATTTTTCAGACTTTTTCATGCTCTTCGTGTTTTTCAGACATTTTCATGCTCCTCCTATTTTTCACAACTTTTCTTGCTCCTCGTATTTGTCAGACCTTTTCATCCTCCTCGTATTTTTCAGACCTTTTCAAGCTCCTCGTATTTTTCAGACTTTTTCATGCTCCTCGTGTTTGTCAGACCTTTTCATGCTCTTCATATTTTTTAGACCTTTTCCTGCTCTTAGTTTTTTTCAGACCTTTTCATGCTCCTCTTGTTTTTCACACCTTTTCATGTCCCTCATATTTTTCACACCTTTTCATGCTCCTCGTATTTGGCAGACCTTTTCATGCTCCTCGTATTTTTCACACCTTTATGTACTCCTCTATTTTTCACACATTTTCGTGCTCTTCATATTTTTCAGACCTTTATAAGTTCTTCATATTTTTCACACCTTTTCAGGCTCTTCATATTTTTCAGACTTTTTCATGCTCTTCGTGTTTTTCAGACCTTTTCATGCTCTTCATATCTTTCAGACCTTTTCATGCTCTTAGTATTTTTCAGACCTTTTCATGTTCCTCGTATTTTTCACACCTTCATGCTCCTCGTATTTTTCATACCTTTTCACGCTCCTCGTTATTTTCAGACCTTTTCACGCTCTTCATATTTTTCACACCTTTTCACGCTCTTCGTATTTTTGACACCTTTTCATGCTCGTCGTATTTTTCACACCTTTTCCTGCTCCTCATTTTTTTCACACCTTTTCCTGATCTTCGATTTCTTCACACCTTTTCATGCTCCTCGTATTTTTCACAACTTTTCCTGCTCTTCGTATTTTTCACACCTTTTCATGCTCCTCATATTTTTCACACCTTTTCATGCTCCTCGTATTTGTCAGACCTTTTCATGCTACTCGTATTTTTCACACCTTTTCATGCTCCTCGTATTTTTCACACCTTTTCGTGCTCTTCGTATTTTTCAGACCTTTTCATGCACCTCCTATTTTTCACACCTTTTAGTGCTCTTCGTATTTTTCAGACCTTTTCATGCTCCTAATATTTTTCAGACCTTTTCATGCTCCTCGTATTATTCATACCTTTTCGTGTTCCTCGTATTTTTCAGACCTTTTCATGCTCCTCGTATTATTCATACCTTTTCGTGTTCCTCGTATTTTTCAGACCTTTTCATGCTCTTCATATATTTCACACCTTTTCAGGCTCTTCACATTTTTCACACCTCTTCAGGCTCTTCGTATTTTTCAGGGCTTTTCATGCCCCTCATATTTCTTAGGTCTTTTAATGCCTCTCGTATTTTTCACCCCTTTTCATGCTCCTCGTATTATTCAGGCCTTTTCTTGCTCCTCGTATTTTTCAGACCTTTTCATGCCCCTCATATGTTTCACACCTTTTCATGCTCCTCGTATTTCTCACACCTTATCGTCGTGCTCGTATTTTTCACACCTTTTCGTGCTCTTCATATTTTTCAGACCTTTTCATGCTCCTCATATTTTTCAGACCTTTTCATGCTCCTCGTATTTTTGACATCTTTTCATGCTCCTCGTATTTTTCACACCTTTTCATGCTCTTCCTATTTTTCAGAACTTTTGTGCTCTTCATATTTTTCACACCCTTTCATGCTCGTCGTATTTTTCAGACCTTTTCGTGCTCCTCGTATTTTTCACACGTTTTCGTTCTCCTCCTACTTTTCACAACTTTTCTTGCTCCTCGTATTTTTCAGACCTTTTCATGCTCTTCATATATTTCACACCTTTTCAGGCTCTTCATATTTTTCAGACATTTTTGTGTTCTTCATATTTTTCACATCTTTTCAGGCTCTTCGTATTTTTCAGGGCTTTTCATGCCCCTCGTATTTCTTAGGCCTTTTAACACCTCTCGTATTTTTCACAACTTTTCATGCTCCTCGTATTATTCAGGCCTTTTCATGCTCCTCGTATTTTTCACACCTTTTCATGCTTCTCATATGTTTCACACCTTTTCATGCTCCTCGTATTTTTCACACCTTTTCTTTGTCCTCATATTTTTCACACCTTTTCGTGCTCTTCATATTTTTCAGACCTTTTCATGCTTTTCATATTTTCACAGCTTTTCAGGCTCTTCATGTTTTTCAGACCTTTTCATGCTCCTCATATTTTTCAGACCTTTTCATGCTCCTCGTATTTTTGACACCTTTTCATGCTCCTCATATTTTTCACACCTTTTCATGCTCCTCATATTTTTCACTCCTTTTCATGCTCCTCGTATTTTTCACACAATTTCATGCTCCTCGTATTTTTCACACCTTTTCATGCTCCTCGTATTTTACAGATCTTTTTATGCTCCTCCTATTTCTCAGGTCTTTTCATGCTCCACGTATTTTTCACACGTTTTCATGCTGCTCATATATTTCACACCTTTTCATGCTCCTCATATTTTTCACACCTCTTCATACTCCTCGTATTTTTCACGCCTTTTCATGCTCCTCATTTTTTCATGCCTTTTCATGCTCCTCATATTTTTCACAACTTTTCATGTCCCTCATATTTTTCACCCCTTTTCATGCTCCTCATATTTGTCAGACCTTTTTATGTTCTTCATATTTTTCACACATTTTCAGGCTCTTCATATTTTTCAGACTTTTTCATGCTCCTCATATTTTTCACACCTTTTGATGCTCCTCGTCATTTTCACACCTTTTCATGCTCCTCGTATTTGTCAGATCTTTTCATTCTCCTCATATTTCCCAGACCTTTTCAAGCTCCTTGTATTTTTCAGACTTCTTCATGCTCCTCGTGTTTTTCAGACCTTTTCATGCTCTTAGTATTTTTCAGACTTTTCATGCTCCTCGTGTTTTTCACACCTTTTCATGTCCCTCATATTTTTCACACCTTTTCATGCTCCTCGTATTTGTCAGACCTTTTCATGCTCCTCGTATTTTTCACACCTTTACGTACTGCTCCTATTTTTCACACATTTTCGTGCTCTTCATATTCTTCAGACCTTTATATGTTCTTCATATTTTTCACACCTTTACAGACTCTTCATATTTTTCAGACTTTTTCATGCTCTTCGTGTTTTTCAGACATTTTCATGCTCCGCCTATTTTTCACAACCTTTCTTGCTCCTCGTATTTTTCAGACCTTTTCACGCTCCTCGTTATTTTCAGACCTTTTCACGCTCTTCATATTTTTCACACCTTTTCACGCTCTTCGTATTTTTGACACCTTTTCATGCTCGTCGTATTTTTCACACCTTTTCCTGCTCCTCATTTTTTTCACACCTTTTCCTGATCTTCGATTTCTTCACACCTTTTCATGCTCCTCGTGTTTTTCACAACTCTTCCTGCTCTTCGTATTTTTCACACCTTTTCATGCTACTCGTATTTTTCACACCTTTTCATGCTCCTCGTATTTTTCACACCTTTTCGTGCTCTTCGTATTTTTCAGACCGTTTCATGCACCTCCTATTTTTCACACCTTTTAGTGCTCTTCATATTTTTCAGACCTTTTCATGCTCCTAATATTTTTCAGACCTTTTCATGCTCCTCGTATTATTCACACCTTTTCGTGTTCCTCGTATTTTTCAGACCTTTTCATGCTCTTCATATATTTCACACCTTTTCAGGCTCTTCATATTTTACAGACATTTTCGTGCTCTTCATATTTTTCACACCTCTTCAGGCTCTTCTTATTTTTCAGGGCTTTTCATGCCCCTCATATTTCTTAGGTCTTTTAATGCCTCTCGTATTTTTCACCACTTTTCATGCTCCTCGTATTATTCAGGCCTTTTCTTGCTCCTCGTATTTTTCACACCTTTTCATGCTCCTCGTATTTCTCATACCTTTCCGTTGTGCTCATATTTTTCACACCCTTTCGTGCTCTTCATATTTTTCAGACCTTTTCATGCTCTTCATATATTCACAGCTTTTCAGGCTCTTCATGTTTTTCAGAATTTTTCATGCTCCTCATATTTTTCAGACCTTCTCATGCTCCTCGTATTTTTGACACCTTTTCATGCTCTTCATATTTTTCAGAACTTTTGTGCTCTTCATATTTTTCACACCCTTTCATGCTCGCCGTATTTTTCAGACCTTTTCGTGCTCCTCGTATTTTTCACACGTTTTCGTGCTCCTCCTACTTTTCACAACTTTTCTTGCTCCTCGTATTTTTCAGACCTTTTCATGCTCGTAGTATTATTCACACCTTTTCGTGTTCCTCGTATTTTTCAGACCTTTTCATGCTCTTCATATATTTCACACCTTTTCAGGCTCTTCATATTTTACAGACATTTTCGTTCTCTTCATATTTTTCACACATTTTCAGGCTCTTCATATTTTTCAGACCTTTTCATGCTCCTCGTATTTTACAGATCTTTTTATGCTCCTCCTATTTCTCAGGTCTTTTCATGCTGCACGTATTTTTCACACGTTTTCATGCTGCTCATATATTTCACACCTTTTCATGCTCCTCATATTTTTCACACCTCTTCATACTCCTCGTATTTTTCACGCCTTGTCATGCTCCTCCTTTTTTCATGCCTTTTCATGCTCCTCGTATTTGTCAGACCTTTATATGTTCTTCATATTTTTCAAACATTTTCAGGCTCTTCATATTTTTCAGACTTTTTCATGCTCCTCATATTTTTCACAGCTTTTCATGCTCCTCGTCATTTTCACACCTTTTCATGCTCCTCGTATTTGTCAGACCTTTTCATTCTCCTCGTGTTTCTCAGACCTTTTCAAGCTCCTCGTATTTTTCAGACTTTTTCATGCTCCTCGTGTTTTTCAGACCTTTTCATGCTCTTAGTATTTTTCAGACCTTTTCATGCTCCTCGTGTTTTTCACACCTTTTCATGTCCCTCATATTTTTCACACGTTTTCTTGCTCCTCGTATTTGTCAGACCTTTTCATGCTCCTCGTATTTTTCACACCTTTACCTACTCCTCCTATTTTTCACACATTTTCGTGCTCTTCATATTCTTCAGACCTTTATATGTTCTTCATATTTTTCACACCTTTACAGACTCTTCATATTTTTCAGACTTTTTCATGCTCTTCGTGTTTTTCAGACATTTTCATGCTCCTCCTATTTTTCACAACTTTTCTTGCTCCTCGTATTTTTCAGATCTTTTCATGCTCCTCGTATTATTCACACCTTTTCGTGTTCCTCGTATTTTTCAGACCTTTTCATGCTCTTCATATATTTCACACCTTTTCAGGCTCTTCATATTTTTCAGACATTTTCGTGCTTTTCATATTTTTCAGACCTTTATATGTTCTTCATATTTTTCACACATTTTCAGGCTCTTCATATTTTTCAGACATTTTCATGCTCCTCATATTTTTCACACCTTTTCTTGCTCCTAGTCGTTTTCCCACCTTTTCATGCTTCTCGTATTTGTCAGACCTTTTCATTCTCCTCGTATTTCCCAGACCTTTTCAAGCTCCTCGTATTTTTCAGACTTCTTCATGCTCCTCGTGTTTTTCAGACCTTTTCATGCTCTTAGTATTTTTCAGACCTTTTCATGATCCTCGTGTTTTTCACACCTTTTCATGTCCATCATATTTTTCACACCTTTTCATGCTCTCGTATTTGTCAGACCTTTTCATGCTCCTCGTATTTTTCACACCTTTACGTACTCCTCCTACTTTTCACACATTTTCGTGCTCTTCATATTTTTCTGAACTTTATATGTTCTTCACAATTTCCACACCTTTTCAGGCTTTTCATATTTTTCAGACTTTTTCATGCTCCTCGTGTTTTTCAGACCTTTTCATGCTCTTCATATTTTTCAGAACTTTTCATGCTCTTAGTATTTTTCAGACCTTTTCATGTTCCTCGTATTTTTCACACCTTCATTCTCCTCGTATTTTTCTGACCTTTTCACGCTCCTCATATTTTTCAGACCTTTTCACGCCCTTCATATTTTTCACACGTTTTCACGCTCTTCGTATTTTTGACACCTTTTCATGCTCGTCGTATTTTTCACACCTTTTCATGGTCCTCGTATTTTTCACACATTTTCATGCTCCTCGTATTTTTCACAACTTTTTGTGCTCCTCGTATTTTTCACATCTTCTCGTGCTCCTCATATTTTTCACAACTTTTCATGATCCTCGTATTTTTCACACCTTTTCGTGCTCCTCCTATTTTTCACTCCTTTTCGTGCTCCTGGTATTTTTCACACTTTTTCATGCTCGTAGTTTTCACAACTTTTCATACTCCTCAAATTTTTCACTCCTTTTCATGCTCCTCGTGTTTTTCAGACCTTTTCATGCGCCGCGTATATTTCAAACTTTTTCGTGCTCCTCCTATTTTCCACACCTTTTCGACCTCTTCGTATTTTTCACGCCTTTTCATGCTCCTCGTAATTTTCACACGTTATTATGTTACTCATATTTTTCAAACCTTTTCATGGTCCTCGTATTTTTCACACCTTTAATGCTCCTCGTATTTTTCACAGCTTTTCATGCTCCTCGTTTTTTTCACAGCTTTTCATGCTCCTCGTATTCTTCACACCTTTTCGTGCTCCCTGTGTTTTTCACACCTTTTCATGCTCCTTGTATTTTTCACACCTCTTCAAGCTCCTCATATTTTTGAGACTTGTTCATGCTCCTCATATTTTTCAAACGTTTTCATGCTCCTCATATTTTTCACACCTCTTCATACTCCCCATATTTTTCACGCCTTTTCATGTCCCTCATATTTTTCACACCTTTTCATGCTCCTCGTATTTGTCAGACCTTTTCATGCTCCTCGTATTTTTCACACCTTTACGTACTCCTACTATTTTTTACACCTTTTCGTGCTCTTCATATTTTTCAGACGTTTATATGTTCTTCATATTTTTCACACATTTTCAGGCTCTTCATATTTTTCAGAACTTTTGTGCTCTTCATATTTTTCACACCCTTTCTTGCTCGTCATATTTTTCAGACCTTTTCGTGCTCCTCGTATTTTTCACACGTTTTCGTGCTCCTCCTACTTTTCACAACTTTTCTTGCTCCTCGTATTTTTCAGACCTTTTCATGCTCCTAGTATTATTCACACCTTTTCATGTTCCTCGTATTTTTCAGACCTTTTCATTCTCTTCATATATTTCACATCTTTTCAGGCTCTTCGTATTTTTCAGGGCTTTTCATGCCCCTCGTATTTCTTAGGTCTTTTAATGCCTCTCGTATTTTTCACCCCTTTTCATGCTCCTCGTATTATTCAGGCCTTTTCTTGCTCCTCGTATTTTTCACACCTTTTCATGCCCCTCATATGTTTCACACCTTTTCATGCTCCTCGTATTTCTCACACTTTATCGTCGTGCTCATATTTTTCACACCTTTTCGTGCTCTTCATATTTTTCAGACCTTTTCATGCTCTTCATATATTCACAGCTTTTCAGGCTCTTCATGTTTTTCAGACCTTTTCATGCTCCTCATATTTTTCAGACCTTTTCATGCTCCTCGTATTTTTGACACCTTTTCATGCTCCTCGTATTTTTCACACCTTTTCATGCTCTTCCTATTTTTCAGAACTTTTGTGCTCTTCATAATTTTCACACCCTTTCATGCTCGTCGTATTTTTCAGACCTTTTCGTGCTCCTCGTTTTTTTCACACGTTTTCGTTCTTCTCCTACTTTTCACAACTTTTCTTGCTCCTCGTATTTTTCAGAGCTTTTCATGCTCTTCATATATTTCACACCTTTTCAGGCTCTTCATATTTTTCAGACATTTTCGTGTTCTTCATATTTTTCACATCTTTTCAGGCTCTTCGTATTTTTCAGGGCTTTTCATGCCCCTCATATTTCTTAGGCCTTTTAATGCCTCTCGTATTTTTCACCACTTTTCATGCTCCTCGTATTATTCAGGCCTTTTCATGCTTCTCGTATTTTTCACACCTTTTCATGCTCCTCATATGTTTCACACCTTTTCATGCTCCTCGTATTTTTCACACCTTTTCGTCGTCCTCATATTTTTCACACCTTTTCGTGCTCTTCATATTTTCACAGCTTTTCAGGCTCTTTATGTTTTTCAGACCTTTTCATGCTCCTCATATTTTTCAGACCTTTTCATGCTCCTCGTATTTTTGACACCTTTTCATTCTCCTCGTATTTTTCACACCTTTTCATGCTCCTCGTATTTTTCACACCTTTTCTTGCTCCTCGTATTTTCACACCTTTTTGTGCTCCTCCTTTTTTCACACCTTTTCGTGCTCTTCATATTTTTCGGACATTTTCTTGTTCTTGATATTTTTCACACATTTTCAGGCTCTTCATATTTTTCAGACCTTTTCATGCTCCTCGTATTTTACAGATCTTTTTATGCTCCTCCTATTTCTCAGGTCTTTTCATGCTCCACGTATTTTCACACGTTTTCATGCTGCTCATATATTTCACACCTTTTCATGCTCCTCATATTTTTCACACCTCTTCATACTCCTCGTATTTTTCATGCCTTTTCATGCTCCTCATTTTTTCACGCCTTTTCATGCTCCTCGTATTTTTCACACGTTTTCATGTCCCTCATATTTTTCACACCTTTTCATGCTCCTCGTATTTGTCAGACCTTTATATGTTCTTCATATTTTTCACACCTTTTCATGCTCCTCGTCATTTTCACACCTTTTCATGCTCCTCGTATTTGTCAGACTTTTTCATTCTCCTCGTATTTCCCAGACCTTTTCAAGCTCCTCGTATTTTTCAGACTTTTTCATGCTCCTCATGTTTTTCAGACCTTTTCATGCTCTTAGCATTTTTCAGACCTTTTCATGCTCCTCGTGTTTTTCACACCTTTTCATGTCCCTCATATTTTTCACACCTTTTCATGCTCCTCGTATTTGTCAGACCTTTTCATTCTCCTCGTGTTTCTCAGACCTTTTCAAGCTCCTCGTATTTTTCAGACTTTTTCATGCTCCTCGTGTTTTTCAGACCTTTTCATGCTCTTAGTATTTTTCAGACCTTTTCATGCTCCTCGTGTTTTTCACACCTTTTCATGTCCCTCATATTTTTCACACGTTTTCTTGCTCCTCGTATTTGTCAGACCTTTTCATGCTCCTCGTATTTTTCACACCTTTACCTACTCCTCCTATTTTTCACACATTTTCGTGCTCTTCATATTCTTCAGACCTTTATATGTTCTTCATATTTTTCACACCTTTACAGACTCTTCATATTTTTCAGACTTTTTCATGCTCTTCGTGTTTTTCAGACATTTTCATGCTCCTCCTATTTTTCACAACTTTTCTTGCTCCTCGTATTTTTCAGATCTTTTCATGCTCCTCGTATTATTCACACCTTTTCGTGTTCCTCGTATTTTTCAGACCTTTTCATGCTCTTCATATATTTCACACCTTTTCTGGCTCTTCATATTTTTCAGACATTTTCGTGCTTTTCATATTTTTCAGACCTTTATATGTTCTTCATATTTTTCACACATTTTCAGGCTCTTCATATTTTTCAGACCTTTTCATGCTCCTGGTATTTTTCACACCTTTTCATGCCCTTCGTATTTTTCAAACATTTTCATGCTCCTCGTATTTTTCACACGTTTTCGTGCTCCTCCTATTTTTCACACCTTTTTGTGCTCTTCGTATATTTCAGACCTTTTCGTGCTCTTCATATATGTCAGACATTTTCGTGCTCTTCATATTTTTCACACATTTTCATGCTCCTCGTATTCTTCACACCATTTCGTGGTATTTGTATTTTTCACACCTTTTCATGCTACTCGTATTCTTCACACCGTTTCATACTCCTCGTATATTTCACTCCTTTTCATGCTCCTCGTATTTTTCACACTTTTTCATGCTCGTCGTTTCACAACTTTTCATACTCCTAGAATTTTTCACACCTTTTCATGCTCCTCGTGTTTTTCAGACCTTTTCATGCGAAATGTATTTTTCACACCTTTTCATCTCCTCGAATTTTTCACACATTTTCATACTACTCGTATTTTTCACAGCTTTTCATGCTCCTTGCATTTTCAACACCTTTTCATGCTCCTCCTACTTTTAACACCTTTTCATGCTCCACGTATTTTTCACACCTTTTCATGGTCCTCATATTTTTCACACATTTTCATACTACTTGTATTTTTTAGAGCTTTTCATGCTCCTCGTATTTTCAACACCTTTTCATGCTCCTCGTATATTTAGACCTTTTCGTGCTCTTCGTATTTTTCAGACCTTTTCATGCTCCTCGTATTTTTCACACCTTTTCATGCTCCTCGTATTTTTCACACGTTTTCATGCTCCTCTTATTTTTCACACCTTTTTTGCTCCTCGTATATTTCACACCTTTTCATTCTTCCCGTATTTTTCACACCTTTTTATGCTCCTCGTATTTTTTACACCTTTTCATGCTCCTCGTATTTTTCAGACCTTTTCTTGCTCCTCGTATTTTTCAGACCTTTTCTTGCTCCTGTATTTTTCACACCTTTTCATGCTCCTCATATTTTTCACACCTTTTCATGCTCCTCTAATCATTCACACGTTTCCATACTCCTCGTATTTTTCACACCTTTTCATGCTCTTGTATTTTTCGGACCTTTTCATGCTCCTCGAATTTCTCAAACCTTTTCATGCTCCTCATATTTTTCAACCTACGTGCTCTTCCTATTTTTCACAACTTTTCTTACTCTTCATTCTTTTCTCACCTATTTAGGCTCTTCCTATTGTTCAGACCTTTTCATGCTCTTCATATTTTTCACACCTTTTCATGTTCCTCTTATTTCTCAGACCTTTTCATGCTCCTCGTATTTTTCACACCTTTTCGTGCTCTTCATATTTTTCAGGTCTTTTCGTGCTCCTCATATTTTTCTCACTTATCAGGCTCTTCCTATTGTTCAGACCTTTTCATGCTCTTCATATTTTTCACACCTTTTCATGTTCCTCTTATTTTTCAGACCTTTTCCTGTTCCTCGTATTTTTCAGACATTTTTATACTCCTCCTATTTTTCAGGCCTTTTCATGCTCCTCATATTTTTCACACTTTTTCCTGCTCTTCATTCTTTCACACCTTTTCAGGCTGTTCATATTTTTCAGACCTTTTCAAGGTCTTCATATTTTTCACACCTTTTCGTGTTCTTCGTAGTTTTCACACCTTTTCAAGCTCTTCTTATTTTTCAGACCTTTTCATGCTCCTCGTATGTTTCAGACTTTTTCATGCTCCTCGTATATCTCAGACTTTTTCATGCTCCTCGTATTTTTCAGACCTTTTCATGCTCCTCATGTTTCTCAGACCTTTCCATGTTCCTCGTATTTTCACACCTTTTCATCCTCCTCATATTTTTCGCACCTTTTCATGCTCCTCGTATTTCTCAGACCTTTTCATGCTCTTCATATTTTTCACACCTTTTCCTGCTCTTCATATTTTCAGATCTTTTCATGCTCTGCATATTTTTCACACCTTTTCAGGCTCTTCATATTTTTCAGACTTTCTCATGCTCCTCGTATTTTTCAGACCTTTTTATCCTCCTCCTGTTTTTCAGGCTTTCGCATGCTCTTCATATTTTTCACACCTTTTCTTGCTCCTCGTATTTTTCACACCTTTTCAAGCTCCTCATATTTTTCAGACCTTTTCGTGTTCTTCATATTTTTCACACCTTTTCATGCTCCTGGTATTTTTCACACCTTATCATGCTCCTTGTATTTTGCACTCCTTTTCATGCTCCACCTATTTTTCACACCTTTTAAAGTTCCTCGTATTTTTCAGAACTTTTTATGCTCCTTCCATTTCTCAGACCTTTTCATGCTCCTCGTACTTTTCACCACTTTTCATGCTCCTCCTATTTTTCACACCTTTTCATGCTCCACGTATTTTTCACGTCTTTTCATGCTCCTCGTATTTTTCACACCTTTTCATGCTCCTCATATTTTTCACATCTTTTCTGCTCCTCATATTTTTCACACCTTTACATGCTCCTCTAATCATTCACACGTTTCCATACTCCTCGTATTTTTCACACCTTTTCATGCTCTTTGTATTTTTCGGACCTTTTCATGCTCTTCGAATTTCTCAAACCTTTTCATGCTCCTCGTATTTTTCAACCTTTTCGTGCTCCTCCTATTTTTCACACGTGTTTGTGCTCTTCGTATTTTTCAGACCTTTTCATTCCCCTCCTATTTTTCACATCTTTTTGTGCTATTCGTATTTTTCAGACCTTCACATGATCTAATATTTTTCAGACCTTTTCATGCTCCTCGTATTATTCACACCTTTTCGTGTTCCTCGTATTTTTCAGACCTTTTTGTGTTCATCATGTTTTTCAGACATTTTCGTGCTTTTCGTATTTTTCAGTTCTTTTCAAGCAACTCGTATTTTTTAGGCCTTTTCATGCTCCTCGTATTTTTCACACCTTTTCATGCTCCTCGTGTTTTTCAGGACTTTTCATGCTCATCGTATATTTCAGACCTTGTCAGGCTCCTTGTATATTTCACACCTTTTCATGCTCCTCGTATTTTTCACACCTTTGCCTGCTCTTCGAATTTTTCACACCTTTTCGTGCTCCTCGTATTTTTCAGACCTTTTCATGCTCTTCGTATTTTTCACACCTTTTCCAGTTCCTCGTATTTTTCAGACCTTTTCATGCTTTTCATATTTTTCACACGTTGTCATGCTCCTCGGATTTTTCACACCTTTTCAGGCTCCTCGTATTTTTCAGACCTTTTCATGCTCTTCTTATTTTCCCACCTTTTCATGCTCCTCATATTTTTCACGCCTTTTCATGCTCCTCGGATTTTTCACAGCTTGTCATGCTCTTCGAATATTTCACACCTTTTCCTGCTCTTCGAATTTTTCACTCCTTTAAATGCTCTTCATATTTTTCACAACTTTTCGTGCTCCACGTATTTTTCACACCTTGTAATGCTCCTCGTATATTTCACAGCTTTTCATGCTCCTTGTATTTTTCACACCTTTTCATGCTGTTCATATTTTTCACAACTTTTCATGCTCCTCATATATTTCAGGACTTTTCATTCTTCTCGTATTTTTCTCACCTTTTAGGCTCCTTGTATTTTTCACACCTTTTCATGTCCTCGTATTTTTCACACCTTTTCATGCTCCTCGTATTTTGCACACCATTTCAGGCTCCTCGTATTTCTCACACCTTTTCATGCTCCTCGTATTTTTCAGGCCTTTTCATGCTCCTCGTATTTTTCACACCTTTTCAAGCTCCTCGTATTTTTCACAACTTTTCAGGCGCCTCGAATTTTTCAGGACTTTTTATGCTCGTCTTATTTTTCAGGCCTTTTCATGCTCCTCATATTTTTCAGGTCTTTTCATGCTCCTCGTATTTTTCACACCTTTTCAGGCTCCTCGTATTTTTCAGGCCTTTTAATGCTCCTCATATTTTTCAGGCCTTTTCATGCTCCTCATATTTTTCACACCTTTTCAGTCTCCTCTTATTTTTCACACCTTTCCATGCTCCTCTTATTTTTCACACCTTTACAGGCTCCTCGTATTTTTCACGCCATTTCATTCTCCTCGTATTTTTCAGGCCTTTTCAAGTTCCTCGTATTTTTCACACCTTTTCAAGCTCCTCGTATTCTTCACACCTTTTCAGGCTCCTCGTAATTTTCAGGCCTTTTCATGCTCCTCATATATTTCAGGTCTTTTCATGCTCCTCATACTTTTCACACCTTTTCAGGCTCCTCGTATTTTTCACACCTTTTCAGGCTCCTCGTATTTTTCAGGACTTTTTGTGCTCCTCTTATTTTTCAGACCTTTTCATGCTCCTCATATTTTTCAGGTCTTTTCATGCTCCTCGTACTTTTCACACCTTTAAGGCTCCTCGTATTTTTCACACCTTTTCATGCTGCTCGTATTTTTCAGGCCTTTTCAGGCTCCTCGTATTTTTCAGGCCTGTTCAGTCTCTGAGTATTTTTCACACCTTTTCATGCACCTCGAATTTTTCAGGCCTTTTCAACCTCCTCGTATTTTTCAAACCTTTTCATGCTCCTCATATTTTTCACACATTTTCATACTACTCGTATTTTTCAGAGCTTTTCATGCTCCTCGTATTTTCAACACCTTTTCATGCTCCTCGTATATTTCAGACCTTTTCGAGCTCTTCGTATTTTTCAGTCATTTTCATGCTCCTCGTATTTTTCACACCTTTTCATGCTCTTCGTATTTTTCACACCTTTTCATGCTCCTCGTATTTTTCACACATTTTCAGGCTCCTTGAATTTTTCTCACCTTTTCAGGCTCCTCGTATTTTTCAGGGCTTTTCAGGCTCTTCGTATTTTTCACACCTTTTCATGCTCCTCATTTTTCAGGCCTTTTCATGCTCCTCGTATTTTTCACATCTTTTCAGGCTCCTCATATTTTTCAGGTCTTTTCATGCTCCTCGTATTTTTCACACCTTTTCAGGCTCCTCGTATTTTTCAGGCCTTTTAATGCTCCTCATATTTTTCAGGCCTTTCATGCTCCTCGTATTTTACACACCTTTTCAGGCTCCTCTTATTTTTCACACCTTTTCATGCTCCTCTTATTTTTCACACCACTTCAGGCTCCTCGTATTTTTCACGCCTTTTCATTCTCCTCGTATTTTTCAGGCCTTTTCATGTTCCTCGTATTTTTCACACCTTTTCAAGCTCCTCGTATTCTTCACACCTTTTCAGGCTCCTCGTAATTTTCAGGCCTTTTTATGCTCGTCTTATTTTTCAGGCCTTTTCATGCTCCTCATATACTTCAGGTCTTTTCATGCTCCTCGTATTTTTCACACCTTTTCAGGCTCCTCCAATTTTTCACACCTTTTCAAGAACCTCGTATTTTTCACACCTTTTCAGGCTCCTCGTATCTTTCACACCTTGTCAGGCTCCTCGTATTTTTCAGGCCTTTTCATGCTCCTCGTTTCTTTCAGGCTTTTTCATGCTCCTCGTATTTTTCACACCTTTTCAGGCTCCTCGTATTTTTCAGGCCTTTTCATGCTCCTCGTATTTTTCAGGCATTTTCATGCTCCTTGTATTTTTCACACCTTTTCAGGCTCCTCGTATTTTTCACACCTTTTCATGCTCCTCGTATTTTTCACACCTTTTCAAGAACCTCGTATTTTTCTCACCTTTTCAGGCTCCTTGTATTTTTCAGGCCTTTTCATGCTCCTCGAATTTTTCAGGCCTTTTCATGCTCCTCGTATTTTTCAGGCCTTTTCATGCTCCTCGTATTGTTCACACCTTTTCAGGCTCCTCGTATTTTTCACACCTTTTCATGCTCCTCGTATTTTTCACACCTTTTCAGGCTCCTCGTATTTTTCACACCTTTTCATGCTCCTCGTATTTTTCAGTCCTTTTCATGCTCCTCGTATATTTCACACCTTTTCAAGTTCCTCGTATTTTTCACACCTTTTCAGGCTCCTTGTATTTTTCAGGACTTTTTGTGCTCCTCTTATTTTTCAGGCCTTTTCAGGCTCCTCATATTTTTCAGGTCTTTTCATGCTCCTTGTACTTTTCACACCTTTTCAGGCTCCTCGTATTTTTCACACCTTTTCAGGATCCTCGTGTTTTTCACACCATTTCAGGCTACTCGTAGTTTTCATGCCTTTTCATGCTCCTCTTATTTTTCACACATTTTCCGGTTCCTCGTATTTTTCACACCTTTTCATGCTCCTCGTATTTTTCACACATTTTCAGGCTCCTTGTATTTTTCTCACCTTTCCAGGCTCCTCGTATTTTTCAGGCCTTTTCATGCTCCTGATATTTTTCAGGCCGTTAAATGCTCCTCGTATTTTGCAGGCCTTTTCATGCTCCTCGTATTTTTCAGGCCTTTTCAGGCTCCTCGTATTTTTCACACCGTTTCATGCTCCTCATATTTTTCAAACCTTTTCAGGCTCCTCGTATTTTTCACACATTTTCAGGCGACTCGTATTTTTCACACCTTTTCAGGCTTCTCGTATTTTTCAAGGCTTTTCATGCTCCTCGTATTTTAAACACCTTTTCAGGCTCCTGGTATTTTTCACACCTTTTCAGGCTCCTCGTATTTTTCAGGCATTTTCAGGCTCCTTGTATTTTTCAGGCCTTTTCATGCTCCTCGTATTTTACAGGCCTTTATAGGCTCCTCGTATTTTTCAGGCCTTTTCATGCTCCTCGTATGTTTAAGGCCTTTTCAGGCTCCTCGTATTTTTCACACCTTTTCAAGCTCCTCATATTTTTCAGGCCTTTTCAGGCTCCTCGTCTTTTTCAGGCCTTTTCATGCTCCTCGTATTTTTCCGGCCTTTTCATGCTCCTCGGATTTTTCACACATTTTCAGGCTCCTCGTATTTTTCACATCTTTTCAGGCTCCTCATATTTTTCAGGTCTTTTCATGCTCCTCGTATGTTTCACACCTTTTCCGTCTCCTCGTATTTTTCACACCTTTTCAGGCTCCTCCTATTTTTCACACCTTTTCATGCTCTTCGTATTTTTCATGCCTTTTCATGCTCCTCGTATATTTCACACCTTTTCCGTCTCCTCGTATTTTTCACACCTTTTCAGGCTCCTCGTATTTTTCAGGCCTTTTAATGCTCCTCATATTTTTCAGGTCTTTTCATGCTCCTCGTATTTTTCACACCTTTTCAAGCTCCTCGTATTTTTCAGGCCTTTTAATGCTCCTCATATTTTTCAGGCCTTTTCATGCTCCTCATATTTTTCACACCTTTTCAAGCTCCTCTTATTTTTCACACCTTTCCATGCTCCTCTTATTTTTCACACCTTTACAGGCTCCTCGTATTTTTCACGCCATTTCATTCTCCTCGTATTTTTCAGGCCTTTTCAAGTTCCTCGTATTTTTCACATTTTTCAAGCTCCTCGTATTCTTCACACCTTTTCAGGCTCCTCGTAATTTTCAGGCCTTTTTATGCTCGTCTTATTTTTCAGGCCTTTTCATGCTCCTCATATATTTCAGGTCTTTTCATGCTCCTCGTATTTTTCACACCTTTTCAGGCTCCTCGTATTTTTCACACCTTTTCAGGCTCCTCATATTTTTCAGGTCTTTTCATGCTCCTCGTACTTTTCACACCTTTAAGGCTCCTCGTATTTTTCACATCTTTTCATGCTGCTCGTATTTTTCAGGCCTTTTCAGGCTCCTCGTATTTTTCAGGCCTGTTCAGTCTCCGAGTATTTTTCACACCTTTTCATGCACCTCGAATTTTTCAGGCCTTTTCAACCTCCTCGTATTTTTCAAACCTTTTCATGCTCCTCATATTTTTCACACATTTTCATACTACTCGTATTTTTCAGAGCTTTTCATGCTCCTCGTATTTTCAACACCTTTTCATGCTCCTCGTATATTTCAGACCTTTTCGAGCTCTTCGTATTTTTCAGGCCTTTTCATGCTCCTCGTATTTTTCACACCTTTTCATGCTCCTCGTATTTTTCACACGTTTTCATGCTCCTCGTATTTTTCACACCATTTTGCCCCTCGTATATTTCACAACTTTTCATGCTCCTCGTATTTTTCACACCTTTTCATGCTCCTCGTATTTTTCACACATTTTCAGGCTCCTTGAATTTTTCTCACCTTTTCAGGCTCCTCGTATTTTTCAGGGATTTTCAGGCTCTTCGTATTTTTCACGCCTTTTCATGCTCCTCATTTTTTCAGGCCTTTTCATGCTCCTCGTATTTTACACACCTTTTCAGGCTCCTCTTATTTTTCACACCTTTTCATGCTCGTCTTATTTTTCACACCACTTCAGGCTCCTCGTATTTTTCACGCCTTTTCATTCTCCTCGTATTTTTCAGGCCTTTTCATGTTCCTCGTATTTTTCACACCTTTTCAAGCTCCTCGTATTCTTCACACCTTTTCAGGCTCCTCGTAATTTTCAGGCCTTTTTATGCTCGTCTTATTTTTTAGGCCTTTTCATGCTCCTCATATATTTCAGGTCTTTTCATGCTCCTCGTATTTTTCACACCTTTTCAGGCTCCTCGTATTTTTCACACCTTTTCAGGAACCTCGTATTTTTCACACCTTTTCAGGCTCCTCGTATCTTTCACACCTTGTCAGCCTCCTCGTATTTTTCAGGCCTTTTCATGCTCCTCGTTTCTTTCAGGCTTTTTCATGCTCCTCGTATTTTTCACACCTTTTCAGGCTCCTCGTATTTTTCAGGCCTTTTCATGCTCCTCGTATTTTTCAGGCATTTTCATGCTCCTTGTATTTTTCACACCTTTTCAGGCTCCTCGTATTTTTCACACCTTTTCATGCTCCTCGTATTTTTCACACATTTTCAGGCTCCTCGTATTTTTCTCACCTTTTCAGGCTCCTTGTATTTTTCAGGCCTTTTCATGCTCCTCGAATTTTTGAGGCCTTTTCATGCTCCTCGTATATTTCAGGCCTTTTCATGCTCCTCGTATTGTTCACACCTTTTCAGGCTCCTCATATTTTTCACACCTTTTCATGCTCCTCGTATTTTTCAGGCCTTTTCAGGCTCCTCGTATTTTTCAGGCCTTTTCAGGCTGCTAGTATTTTTTACACCTTTTCAGGCTCCTCATATTTTTCACACCTTTTTAGGCTTCTGGTATTTTTCACACCTTTTCAAGCTCCTCGTATTTTTCAGGCCTTTTCATGCTCCTCGAATTTTTCACGCATTGTCAGGCTCCTCGTATTTTTCACACCTTTTCAGGCTCCTCATATTTTTCACACCCTTTCAGGCTCCTCGTATTTTTCACACCTTTTCAGGCTCCTCGTAATTTTCAGGCATTTCAGGGTCCTCGTATTTTTCACACCTTTTCAGGCTCCTCGTATTTTTCACACCTTTACATGCTCCTCGCATTTTTCACACCTTTTCAGGCTCCTCGTATTTTTCACACCTTTTCAGGCTCCTCGTACTTTTCACACCTCTTCAGGCGACCCGTATTTTTCATACCTTTTCATGCTTCTCATATTTTTCAGGCCTTTTCATACTCCTCGTATTTTGCCGGCCTCTTCATGCTCCTCGTTTTTTTCAGGCCTTTTTATGCTCCTATTATTTCTCAGGCCTTTTCATGCTCCTCGTATTTTTCAGTCCTTTTCATGCTCCTCGTATTTTTCAAACCTTTTCAGGCTCCTCGTTTTTTTCAGGCATTTTTATGCTCCTCTTATTTTTCAAGCCTTTTCATGCTCCTCATGTTTTTCAGGTCTTTTCATGCTCCTCGTATTTTCACACCATTTCAGGCTCCTCGTATTTTTCACACCTTTTCAGACTACTCGTATTTTTCACACCTTTTCAGGCTCCTCGTATTTTTCAGACCTTTTCATGCTCCTCGTATTTTTCACACATTTTCAGGCTCTTCGTATTTTTCACAACTTTTCAGGCGCCTCGAATTTTTCAGGACTTTTTATGCTCGTCTTATTTTTCAGGCCTTTTCATGCTCCTCATATTTTTCAGGTCTTTTCATGCTCCTCGTATTTTTCACACCTTTTCAGGCTCCTCGTATTTTTCAGGCCTTTTAATGCTCCTCATATTTTTCAGGCCTTTTCATGCTCCTCATATTTTTCACACCTTTTCAGTCTCCTCTTATTTTTCACACCTTTCCATGCTCCTCTTATTTTTCACACCTTTACAGGCTCCTCGTATTTTTCACGCCATTTCATTCTCCTCGTATTTTTCAGGCCTTTTCAAGTTCCTCGTATTTTTCACACCTTTTCAAGCTCCTCGTATTCTTCACACCTTTTCAGGCTCCTCGTAATTTTCAGGCCTTTTCATGCTCCTCATATATTTCAGGTCTTTTCATGCTCCTCATACTTTTCACACCTTTTCAGGCTCCTCGTATTTTTCACACCTTTTCAGGCTCCTCGTATTTTTCAGGACTTTTTGTGCTCCTCTTATTTTTCAGACCTTTTCATGCTCCTCATATTTTTCAGGTCTTTTCATGCTCCTCGTACTTTTCACACCTTTAAGGCTCCTCGTATTTTTCACACCTTTTCATGCTGCTCGTATTTTTCAGGCCTTTTCAGGCTCCTCGTATTTTTCAGGCCTGTTCAGTCTCTGAGTATTTTTCACACCTTTTCATGCACCTCGAATTTTTCAGGCCTTTTCAACCTCCTCGTATTTTTCAAACCTTTTCATGCTCCTCATATTTTTCACACATTTTCATACTACTCGTATTTTTCAGAGCTTTTCATGCTCCTCGTATTTTCAACACCTTTTCATGCTCCTCGTATATTTCAGACCTTTTCGAGCTCTTCGTATTTTTCAGTCATTTTCATGCTCCTCGTATTTTTCACACCTTTTCATGCTCTTCGTATTTTTCACACGTTTTCATGCTCCTCGTATTTTTCACACCATTTTGCTCCTCGTATATTTCACAACTTTTCATGCTCCTTGTATTTTTCACACCTTTTCATGCTCCTCGTATTTTTCACACATTTTCAGGCTCCTTGAATTTTTCTCACCTTTTCAGGCTCCTCGTATTTTTCAGGGCTTTTCAGGCTCTTCGTATTTTTCACACCTTTTCATGCTCCTCATTTTTCAGGCCTTTTCATGCTCCTCGTATTTTTCACATCTTTTCAGGCTCCTCATATTTTTCAGGTCTTTTCATGCTCCTCGTATTTTTCACACCTTTTCAGGCTCCTCGTATTTTTCAGGCCTTTTAATGCTCCTCATATTTTTCAGGCCTTTCATGCTCCTCGTATTTTACACACCTTTTCAGGCTCCTCTTATTTTTCACACCTTTTCATGCTCCTCTTATTTTTCACACCACTTCAGGCTCCTCGTATTTTTCACGCCTTTTCATTCTCCTCGTATTTTTCAGGCCTTTTCATGTTCCTCCTATTTTTCACACCTTTTCAAGCTCCTCGTATTCTTCACACCTTTTCAGGCTCCTCGTAATTTTCAGGCCTTTTTATGCTCGTCTTATTTTTCAGGCCTTTTCATGCTCCTCATATACTTCAGGTCTTTTCATGCTCCTCGTATTTTTCACACCTTTTCAGGCTCCTCCAATTTTTCACACCTTTTCAAGAACCTCGTATTTTTCACACCTTTTCAGGCTCCTCGTATCTTTCACACCTTGTCAGGCTCCTCGTATTTTTCAGGCCTTTTCATGCTCCTCGTTTCTTTCAGGCTTTTTCATGCTCCTCGTATTTTTCACACCTTTTCAGGCTCCTCGTATTTTTCAGGCCTTTTCATGCTCCTCTTATTTTTCAGGCATTTTCATGCTCCTTGTATTTTTCACACCTTTTCAGGCTCCTCGTATTTTTCACACCTTTTCATGCTCCTCGTATTTTTCACACCTTTTCAAGAACCTCGTATTTTTCTCACCTTTTCAGGCTCCTTGTATTTTTCAGGCCTTTTCATGCTCCTCGAATTTTTCAGGCCTTTTCATGCTCCTCGTATTTTTCAGGCCTTTTCATGCTCCTCGTATTGTTCACACCTTTTCAGGCTCCTCATATGTTTCACACCTTTTCATGCTCCTCGTATTTTTCACACCTTTTCAGGCTCCTCGTATTTTTCACACCTTTTCATGCTCCTCGTATTTTTCAGTCCTTTTCATGCTCCTCGTATATTTCACACCTTTTCAAGTTCCTCGTATTTTTCACACCTTTTCAGGCTCCTTGTATTTTTCAGGACTTTTTATGCTCCTCTTATTTTTCAGGCCTTTTCAGGCTCCTCATATTTTTCAGGTCTTTTCATGCTCCTTGTACTTTTCACACCTTTTCAGGCTCCTCGTATTTTTCACACCTTTTCAGGATCCTCGTGTTTTTCACACCATTTCAGGCTACTCGTAGTTTTCATGCCTTTTCATGCTCCTCTTATTTTTCACACATTTTCCGGTTCCTCGTATTTTTCACACCTTTTCATGCTCCTCGTATTTTTCACACATTTTCAGGCTCCTTGTATTTTTCTCACCTTTCCAGGCTCCTCGTATTTTTCAGGCCTTTTCATGCTCCTGATATTTTTCAGGCCGTTAAATGCTCCTCGTATTTTGCAGGCCTTTTCATGCTCCTCGTATTTTTCAGGCCTTTTCAGGCTCCTCGTATTTTTCACACCGTTTCATGCTCCTCATATTTTTCAAACCTTTTCAGGCTCCTCGTATTTTTCACACATTTTCAGGCGACTCGTATTTTTCACACCTTTTCAGGCTTCTCGTATTTTTCAAGGCTTTTCATGCTCCTCGTATTTTAAACACCTTTTCAGGCTCCTGGTATTTTTCACACCTTTTCAGGCTCCTCGTATTTTTCAGGCATTTTCAGGCTCCTTGTATTTTTCAGGCCTTTTCATGCTCCTCGTATTTTACAGGCCTTTATAGGCTCCTCGTATTTTTCAGGCCTTTTCATGCTCCTCGTATGTTTAAGGCCTTTTCAGGCTCCTCGTATTTTTCACACCTTTTCAAGCTCCTCATATTTTTCAGGCCTTTTCAGGCTCCTCGTCTTTTTCAGGCCTTTTCATGCTCCTCGTATTTTTCCGGCCTTTTCAGGCTCCTCGTATTTTTCACACCTTTTCAGGCTCCTCGTATTTTTCACATCTTTTCAGGCTCCTCATATTTTTCAGGTCTTTTCATGCTCCTCGTATGTTTCACACCTTTTCCGTCTCCTCGTATTTTTCACACCTTTTCAGGCTCCTCCTATTTTTCACACCTTTTCATGCTCTTCGTATTTTTCATGCCTTTTCATGCTCCTCGTATATTTCACACCTTTTCCGTCTCCTCGTATTTTTCGCACCTTTTCAGGCTCCTGGTATTTTTCAGGCCTTTTAATGCTCCTCATATTTTTCACGTCTTTTCATGCTCCTCATATTTTTCACACCTTTTCAGGCTCCTCTTATTTTTCACACCTTTCCATGCTCCTCATATTTTTCAGGCCTTTTCATGCTCCTCATATTTTTCACACCTTTTCAAGCTCCTCTTATTTTTCACACCTTTCCATGCTCCTCTTATTTTTCACACCTTTTCAGGCTCCTCGTATTTTTCACGCCATTTCATTCTCCTCGTATTTTTCAGGCCTTTTCAAGTTCCTCGTATTTTTCACATTTTTCAAGCTCCTCGTATTCTTCACACCTTTTCAGGCTCCTCGTAATTTTCAGGCCTTTTTATGCTCGTCTTATTTTTCAGGCCTTTTCATGCTCCTCATATATTTCAGGTCTTTTCATGCTCCTCGTATTTTTCACACCTTTTCAGGCTCCTCGTATTTTTCACACCTTTTCAGGCTCCTCATATTTTTCAGGTCTTTTCATGCTCCTCGTACTTTTCACACCTTTAAGGCTCCTCGTATTTTTCACATCTTTTCATGCTGCTCGTATTTTTCAGGCCTTTTCAGGCTCCTCGTATTTTTCAGGCCTGTTCAGTCTCCGAGTATTTTTCACACCTTTTCATGCACCTCGAATTTTTCAGGCCTTTTCAACCTCCTCGTATTTTTCAAACCTTTTCATGCTCCTCATATTTTTCACACATTTTCATACTACTCGTATTTTTCAGAGCTTTTCATGCTCCTCGTATTTTCAACACCTTTTCATGCTCCTCGTATATTTCAGACCTTTTCGAGCTCTTCGTATTTTTCAGGCCTTTTCATGCTCCTCGTATTTTTCACACCTTTTCATGCTCCTCGTATTTTTCACACGTTTTCATGCTCCTCGTATTTTTCACACCATTTTGCCCCTCGTATATTTCACAACTTTTCATGCTCCTCGTATTTTTCACACCTTTTCATGCTCCTCGTATTTTTCACACATTTTCAGGCTCCTCGTATTTTTCTCACCTTTTCAGGCTCCTCGTATTTTTCAGGGATTTTCAGGCTCTTCGTATTTTTCACGCCTTTTCATGCTCCTCATTTTTTCAGGCCTTTTCATGCTCCTCGTATTTTACACACCTTTTCAGGCTCCTCTTATTTTTCACACCTTTTCATGCTCGTCTTATTTTTCACACCACTTCAGGCTCCTCGTATTTTTCACGCCTTTTCATTCTCCTCGTATTTTTCAGGCCTTTTCATGTTCCTCGTATTTTTCACACCTTTTCAAGCTCCTCGTATTCTTCACACCTTTTCAGGCTCCTCGTAATTTTCAGGCCTTTTTATGCTCGTCTTATTTTTTAGGCCTTTTCATGCTCCTCATATATTTCAGGTCTTTTCATGCTCCTCGTATTTTTCACACCTTTTCAGGCTCCTCGTATTTTTCACACCTTTTCAGGAACCTCGTATTTTTCACACCTTTTCAGGCTCCTCGTATCTTTCACACCTTGTCAGCCTCCTCGTATTTTTCAGGCCTTTTCATGCTCCTCGTTTCTTTCAGGCTTTTTCATGCTCCTCGTATTTTTCACACCTTTTCAGGCTCCTCGTATTTTTCAGGCCTTTTCATGCTCCTCGTATTTTTCAGGCATTTTCATGCTCCTTGTATTTTTCACACCTTTTCAGGCTCCTCGTATTTTTCACACCTTTTCATGCTCCTCGTATTTTTCACACATTTTCAGGCTCCTCGTATTTTTCTCACCTTTTCAGGCTCCTCGTATTTTTCAGGCCTTTTCATGCTCCTCGAATTTTTGAGGCCTTTTCATGCTCCTCGTATATTTCAGGCCTTTTCATGCTCCTCGTATTGTTCACACCTTTTCAGGCTCCTCATATTTTTCACACCTTTTCATGCTCCTCGTATTTTTCAGGCCTTTTCAGGCTCCTCGTATTTTTCAGGCCTTTTCAGGCTGCTAGTATTTTTTACACCTTTTCAGGCTCCTCATATTTTTCACACCTTTTTAGGCTTCTGGTATTTTTCACACCTTTTCAAGCTCCTCGTATTTTTCAGGCCTTTTCATGCTCCTCGAATTTTTCACGCATTGTCAGGCTCCTCGTATTTTTCACACCTTTTCAGGCTCCTCATATTTTTCACACCCTTTCAGGCTCCTCGTATTTTTCACACCTTTTCAGGCTCCTCGTAATTTTCAGGCATTTCAGGGTCCTCGTATTTTTCACACCTTTTCAGGCTCCTCGTATTTTTCACACCTTTACATGCTCCTCGCATTTTTCACACCTTTTCAGGCTCCTCGTATTTTTCACACCTTTTCAGGCTCCTCGTACTTTTCACACCTCTTCAGGCGACCCGTATTTTTCATACCTTTTCATGCTTCTCATATTTTTCAGGCCTTTTCATACTCCTCGTATTTTGCCGGCCTCTTCATGCTCCTCGTTTTTTTCAGGCCTTTTTATGCTCCTATTATTTCTCAGGCCTTTTCATGCTCCTCGTATTTTTCAGTCCTTTTCATGCTCCTCGTATTTTTCAAACCTTTTCAGGCTCCTCGTTTTTTTCAGGCATTTTTATGCTCCTCTTATTTTTCAAGCCTTTTCATGCTCCTCATGTTTTTCAGGTCTTTTCATGCTCCTCGTATTTTCACACCATTTCAGGCTCCTCGTATTTTTCACACCTTTTCAGACTACTCGTATTTTTCACACCTTTTCATGCTCCTCGTATTTTTCAGGCCTTTTCATGCTCCTCATATTTTTCAGGCCTTTTCATGCTCCTCGTATTTTTCACACCTTTTCAGGCTCCTCGTATTTTTCAGACCTTTTCATGCTCCTCGTATTTTTCACACATTTTCAGGCTCTTCGTATTTTTCACACCTTTTCAGGCTCCTCCTATTTTTCAGGGCTTTTCATGCTCCTCGTATTTTTCAGGCCTTTTCATGCTCCTCGAATTTTTCAGGATTTTTCATGCTCCTCGTAATTTTCATGCCTTTTCAGGCTCCTCGTATTTTTCAGGCCTTTTCAAGCTCCTCGTATTTTTCACACCTTATCAGGCTCCTCATATTTTTCACACCTTTTCAGGCTCCTCATATTTTTCAGACCTTATCAGGCTCCTCGTATTTTTCATACCTTTTCAGGCTCCTCGTATTTTTCAGGCCTTTTCAGGCTCCTCATATTTTTCACACCTTTTCATGATCCTTGTATTTTTCAGGCCTTTTCATGCTCCTCGTATTTTTCACACCTTTTCAAGCTCCTCGTACTTTTCACACCTTTTCATGCTCCTCGTATTTTTCAGGCCTTTTTATGCTCCTCTTATTTTTCAGGCCTTTTCATGCTCCCTGTATTTTTCAGGCCATTCCAGGCTCCTCGTATTTTTCACACCTTTTCAAGCTCTTCGAACTTTTCATTCCTTTTCAGGCTCCTCGTAATTTTCACACATTCTCAGGCTCCTCGTATTTTTCACACCATTTCAGTCTCCTCATATTTTTCAGCCTCCTCGTATTTTTCAGACCTTTTCAGGCTCCTCGTATTTTTCAGGCCTTTTCAATCTCCTCGAATTTTTCACACCTTTTCTAGCTCCTCGTACTTTTCATTCTTTTTCAGGCTCCTCGTATTTTTCACACATTCTCAGGCTCCTCGTATTTTTCACACCTTTTCAGGCTCCTCGTATTTTTCAGGCCTTTTCATACTCCCCATATTTTTCACACATTTTCAGGCTCCTCGTATTTTTCACACCTTTTCAGGCTCCTCATATTTTTAACAGCCTTTCAGTCTCCTCATATTTTTCAGGCTCCTCGTATTTTTCAGACCTTTTCAGGCTCCTCATATTTTTCAGGCCTTTTCATGCTCCTCGTATTTTTCACACCTTTTCAAGCTCCGCATATTTTTCACACCTTTTCAGGCTCCTCATATTTTTCAGGCCTTTTCATGCTCCTCTATTTTTCAGGCCTTTTCATGCTCCTCGTATTTTTCAGGCATTTCCAAGCTCCTCGTATTTTTCACACATTTTCTAGCTCCTCGTATTTTTCACACCTTTTCAGGCTCCTCGTATTTTTCACACCTTTTCAGGCTCCTCATATTTTTCAGGTCTTTTCATACTCCTCGTACTTTTCACACCTTTAAGGCTCCTCGTATTTTTCACATCTTTTCATGCTGCTCGTATTTTTCAGGCCTTTTCAGGCTCCTCGTATTTTTCAGGCCTGTTCAGTCTCCGAGTATTTTTCACACCTTTTCATGCACCTCGAATTTTTCAGGCCTTTTCAACCTCCTCGTATTTTTCAAACCTTTTCATGCTCCTCATATTTTTCACACATTTTCATACTACTCGTATTTTTCAGAGCTTTTCATGCTCCTCGTATTTTCAACACCTTTTCATGCTCCTCGTATATTTCAGACCTTTTCGAGCTCTTCGTATTTTTCAGGCCTTTTCATGCTCCTCGTATTTTTCACACCTTTTCATGCTCCTCGTATTTTTCACACGTTTTCATGCTCCTCGTATTTTTCACACCATTTTGCCCCTCGTATATTTCACAACTTTTCATGCTCCTCGTATTTTTCACACCTTTTCATGCTCCTCGTATTTTTCACACATTTTCAGGCTCCTTGAATTTTTCTCACCTTTTCAGGCTCCTCGTATTTTTCAGGGATTTTCAGGCTCTTCGTATTTTTCACGCCTTTTCATGCTCCTCATTTTTTCAGGCCTTTTCATGCTCCTCGTATTTTTCACACCTTTTCAAGCTCCTCGTATTTTTCACACCTTTTCAGGCACCTCGAATTTTTCAGGACTTTTTATGCTCGTCTTATTTTTCAGGCCTTTTCATGCTCCTCATATTTTTCAGGTCTTTATTGCTCCTCGTATTTTTCACACCTTTTCAGGCTCCTCGTATTTTTCAGCCCTTTTCATGCTCCTCATATTTTTCAGGTCTTTATTGCTCCTCGTATTTTTCACACCTTTTCAGGCTCCTCGTATTTTTCAGCCCTTTTAATGCTCCTCATATTTTTCAGGCCTTTCATGCTCCTCGTATTTTACACACCTTTTCAGGCTCCTCTTATTTTTCACACCTTTTCATGCTCGTCTTATTTTTCACACCACTTCAGGCTCCTCGTATTTTTCACGCCTTTTCATTCTCCTCGTATTTTTCAGGCCTTTTCATGTTCCTCGTATTTTTCACACCTTTTCAAGCTCCTCGTATTCTTCACACCTTTTCAGGCTCCTCGTAATTTTCAGGCCTTTTTATGCTCGTCTTATTTTTTAGGCCTTTTCATGCTCCTCATATATTTCAGGTCTTTTCATGCTCCTCGTATTTTTCACACCTTTTCAGGCTCCTCGTATTTTTCACACCTTTTCAGGAACCTCGTATTTTTCACACCTTTTCAGGCTCCTCGTATCTTTCACACCTTGTCAGCCTCCTCGTATTTTTCAGGCCTTTTCATGCTCCTCGTTTCTTTCAGGCTTTTTCATGCTCCTCGTATTTTTCACACCTTTTCAGACTCCTCGTATTTTTCAGGCCTTTTCATGCTCCTCGTATTTTTCAGGCATTTTCATGCTCCTTGTATTTTTCACACCTTTTCAGGCTCCTCGTATTTTTCACACCTTTTCATGCTCCTCGTATTTTTCACACATTTTCAGGCTCCTCGTATTTTTCTCACCTTTTCAGGCTCCTTGTATTTTTCAGGCCTTTTCATGCTCCTCGAATTTTTGAGGCCTTTTCATGCTCCTCGTATTTTTCAGGCCTTTTCAGGCTGCTAGTATTTTTTACACCTTTTCAGGCTCCTCATATTTTTCACACCTTTTTAGGCTTCTGGTATTTTTCACACCTTTTCAAGCTCCTCGTATTTTTCAGGCCTTTTCATGCTCCTCGAATTTTTCACGCATTGTCAGGCTCCTCGTATTTTTCACACCTTTTCAGGCTCCTCATATTTTTCACACCCTTTCAGGGTCCTCGTATTTTTCACACCTTTTCAGGCTCCTCGTAATTTTCAGGCATTTCAGGGTCCTCGTATTTTTCACACCTTTTCAGGCTCCTCGTATTTTTCACACCTTTACATGCTCCTCGCATTTTTCACACCTTTTCAGGCTCCTCGTATTTTTCATACCTTTTCAGGCTCCTCGTACTTTTCACACCTCTTCATGCGACCCGTATTTTTCATACCTTTTCATGCTTCTCATATTTTTCAGGCCTTTTCATACTCCTCGTATTTTGCCGGCCTCTTCATGCTCCTCGTTTTTTTCAGGCCTTTTTATGCTCCTATTATTTCTCAGGCCTTTTCATGCTCCTCATATTTTTCAGTCCTTTTCATGCTCCTCGTATTTTTCAAACCTTTTCAGGCTCCTCGTTTTTTTCAGGCATTTTTATGCTCCTCTTATTTTTCAAGCCTTTTCATGCTCCTCATGTTTTTCAGGTCTTTTCATGCTCCTCGTATTTTCACACCATTTCAGGCTCCTCGTATTTTTCACACCTTTTCAGGCTCCTCGTATTTTTCACACCTTTTCAGGCTCCTCCTATTTTTCAGGGCTTTTCATGCTCCTTGTATTTTTCAGGCCTTTTCATGCTCCTCGAATTTTTCAGGATTTTTCATGCTCCTCGTAATTTTCATGCCTTTTCAGGCTCCTCGTATTTTTCAGGCCTTTTCAAGCTCCTCGTATTTTTCACACCTTATCAGGCTCCTCATATTTTTCACACCTTTTCAGGCTCCTCATATTTTTCAGACCTTATCAGGCTCCTCGTATTTTTCATACCTTTTCAGGCTCCTCGTATTTTTCAGGCCTTTTCAGGCTCCTCATATTTTTCACACCTTTTCATGATCCTTGTATTTTTCAGGCCTTTTCATGCTCCTCGTATATTTCACACCTTTTCAAGCTCCTCGTACTTTTCACACCTTTTCATGCTCCTCGTATTTTTCAGGCCTTTTTATGCTCCTCTTATTTTTCAGGCCTTTTCATGCTCCCTGTATTTTTCAGGCCATTCCAGGCTCCTCGTATTTTTCACACCTTTTCAAGCTCTTCGAACTTTTCATTCCTTTTCAGGCTCCTCGTAATTTTCACACATTCTCAGGCTCCTCGTATTTTTCACACCATTTCAGTCTCCTCATATTTTTCAGCCTCCTCGTATTTTTCAGACCTTTTCAGGCTCCTCGTATTTTTCAGGCCTTTTCAATCTCCTCGAATTTTTCACACCTTTTCTAGCTCCTCGTACTTTTCATTCTTTTTCAGGCTCCTCGTATTTTTCACACATTCTCAGGCTCCTCGTATTTTTCACACCTTTTCAGGCTCCTCGTATTTTTCAGGCCTTTTCATACTCCCCATATTTTTCACACATTTTCAGGCTCCTCGTATTTTTCACACCTTTTCAGGCTCCTCATATTTTTAACAGCCTTTCAGTCTCCTCATATTTTTCAGGCTCCTCGTATTTTTCAGACCTTTTCAGGCTCCTCATATTTTTCAGGCCTTTTCATGCTCCTCGTATTTTTCACACCTTTTCAAGCTCCGCATATTTTTCACACCTTTTCAGGCTCCTCATATTTTTCAGGCCTTTTCATGCTCCTCTATTTTTCAGGCCTTTTCATGCTCCTCGTATTTTTCAGGCATTTCCAAGCTCCTCGTATTTTTCACACATTTTCTAGCTCCTCGTATTTTTCATTCTTTTTCAGGCTCCTCGTATTTTTCACACCTTTTCAGGCTCCTCATATTTTTCAGGCCTTTTCATACTCCCCATATTCTTCACACATTTTCAGGCTCATCGTATTTTTCACACCTTTTCAGGCTCCTCATATTTTTCACACCCTTTCAGTCTCCTCGTATTTTTCAGGCTCCTCGTATTTTTAAGACCTTTTCAGGCTCCTTGTATTTTTCAGGCCTTTTCAGGCTCCTCGTATTTTTCACACGTTTTCAGGCTCCTCGTATATTTCAGGCGTTTTCAAGGTCCTCGTATTTTTCACACCTTTTCAGGCTCCTCGTTTTTTCAGGCCTTTTTATGCTCCTCTTATTTTTCAGGCCTTTTCAGGCTCCTCGTATTTTTCACACCTTTTCATGCTCCTCATATTTTTCACACCTTTTCAAGCTCCTCGTATTTTTCACACCTTTTCATGCTCTTCGTATTTTCAGGCCTTTTCAGGCTCCTCGTATTTTTCACACCTTCTCAGGCTCCTCGAATTTTTCGCACCTTTTCAGGCTCCTCGTATTTTTCACGCCTTTTCATACTCCCCATATTTTTCACACCTTTTCAGGCTCCTCGTATTTTTCACACCTCTTCAGGCTCCTCATATTTTTCACACTCTTTCATGCTCCTCGTATTCTTTAGGCCTTTTCAGGCCCCTTGTATTTTTCACGCCTTTTCAAGCTCCTCGTATTTTTCATACCTTTTCATGCTCCTCGTATTTTTCAGGCCTTTTCATGCTCCTTGTATCTTTCAGGCGTTTTCAGGTTCCTAGTATTTTTCACACCTTTTCATGCTTCTCGTATTTTTCAGGCCATTTCATGCTCCTCGTATCTTTCAGGCGTTTTCAGGTTCCTAGCATTTTTCACACCTTTTCATGCTCCTCGTATTTTTCACGCCTTTTCAGGCTCCTCGTATTTTTCAAGCCTTTCAGGTTCCTAGTATTTTTCACACCTTTTCATGCTCCTCGTATTTTTCAGGCCTTTTCAGGCTGCTAGTATTTTTTACACCTTTTCAGGCTCCTCATATTTTTCACACCTTTTTAGGCTTCTGGTATTTTTCACACCTTTTCAAGCTCCTCGTATTTTTCAGGCCTTTTCATGCTCCTCGAATTTTTCACGCATTGTCAGGCTCCTCGTATTTTTCACACCTTTTCAGGCTCCTCATATTTTTCACACCCTTTCAGGGTCCTCGTATTTTTCACACCTTTTCAGGCTCCTCGTAATTTTCAGGCATTTCAGGGTCCTCGTATTTTTCACACCTTTTCAGGCTCCTCGTATTTTTCACACCTTTACATGCTCCTCGCATTTTTCACACCTTTTCAGGCTCCTCGTATTTTTCATACCTTTTCAGGCTCCTCGTACTTTTCACACCTCTTCATGCGACCCGTATTTTTCATACCTTTTCATGCTTCTCATATTTTTCAGGCCTTTTCATACTCCTCGTATTTTGCCGGCCTCTTCATGCTCCTCGTTTTTTTCAGGCCTTTTTATGCTCCTATTATTTCTCAGGCCTTTTCATGCTCCTCATATTTTTCAGTCCTTTTCATGCTCCTCGTATTTTTCAAACCTTTTCAGGCTCCTCGTTTTTTTCAGGCATTTTTATGCTCCTCTTATTTTTCAAGCCTTTTCATGCTCCTCATGTTTTTCAGGTCTTTTCATGCTCCTCGTATTTTCACACCATTTCAGGCTCCTCGTATTTTTCACACCTTTTCAGGCTCCTCGTATTTTTCACACCTTTTCAGGCTCCTCCTATTTTTCAGGGCTTTTCATGCTCCTTGTATTTTTCAGGCCTTTTCATGCTCCTCGAATTTTTCAGGATTTTTCATGCTCCTCGTAATTTTCATGCCTTTTCAGGCTCCTCGTATTTTTCAGGCCTTTTCAAGCTCCTCGTATTTTTCACACCTTATCAGGCTCCTCATATTTTTCACACCTTTTCAGGCTCCTCATATTTTTCAGACCTTATCAGGCTCCTCGTATTTTTCATACCTTTTCAGGCTCCTCGTATTTTTCAGGCCTTTTCAGGCTCCTCATATTTTTCACACCTTTTCATGATCCTTGTATTTTTCAGGCCTTTTCATGCTCCTCGTATATTTCACACCTTTTCAAGCTCCTCGTACTTTTCACACCTTTTCATGCTCCTCGTATTTTTCAGGCCTTTTTATGCTCCTCTTATTTTTCAGGCCTTTTCATGCTCCCTGTATTTTTCAGGCCATTCCAGGCTCCTCGTATTTTTCACACCTTTTCAAGCTCTTCGAACTTTTCATTCCTTTTCAGGCTCCTCGTAATTTTCACACATTCTCAGGCTCCTCGTATTTTTCACACCATTTCAGTCTCCTCATATTTTTCAGCCTCCTCGTATTTTTCAGACCTTTTCAGGCTCCTCGTATTTTTCAGGCCTTTTCAATCTCCTCGAATTTTTCACACCTTTTCTAGCTCCTCGTACTTTTCATTCTTTTTCAGGCTCCTCGTATTTTTCACACATTCTCAGGCTCCTCGTATTTTTCACACCTTTTCAGGCTCCTCGTATTTTTCAGGCCTTTTCATACTCCCCATATTTTTCACACATTTTCAGGCTCCTCGTATTTTTCACACCTTTTCAGGCTCCTCATATTTTTAACAGCCTTTCAGTCTCCTCATATTTTTCAGGCTCCTCGTATTTTTCAGACCTTTTCAGGCTCCTCATATTTTTCAGGCCTTTTCATGCTCCTCGTATTTTTCACACCTTTTCAAGCTCCGCATATTTTTCACACCTTTTCAGGCTCCTCATATTTTTCAGGCCTTTTCATGCTCCTCTATTTTTCAGGCCTTTTCATGCTCCTCGTATTTTTCAGGCATTTCCAAGCTCCTCGTATTTTTCACACATTTTCTAGCTCCTCGTATTTTTCATTCTTTTTCAGGCTCCTCGTATTTTTCACACCTTTTCAGGCTCCTCATATTTTTCAGGCCTTTTCATACTCCCCATATTCTTCACACATTTTCAGGCTCATCGTATTTTTCACACCTTTTCAGGCTCCTCATATTTTTCACACCCTTTCAGTCTCCTCGTATTTTTCAGGCTCCTCGTATTTTTAAGACCTTTTCAGGCTCCTTGTATTTTTCAGGCCTTTTCAGGCTCCTCGTATTTTTCACACGTTTTCAGGCTCCTCGTATATTTCAGGCGTTTTCAAGGTCCTCGTATTTTTCACACCTTTTCAGGCTCCTCGTTTTTTCAGGCCTTTTTATGCTCCTCTTATTTTTCAGGCCTTTTCAGGCTCCTCGTATTTTTCACACCTTTTCATGCTCCTCATATTTTTCACACCTTTTCAAGCTCCTCGTATTTTTCACACCTTTTCATGCTCTTCGTATTTTCAGGCCTTTTCAGGCTCCTCGTATTTTTCACACCTTCTCAGGCTCCTCGAATTTTTCGCACCTTTTCAGGCTCCTCGTATTTTTCACGCCTTTTCATACTCCCCATATTTTTCACACCTTTTCAGGCTCCTCGTATTTTTCACACCTCTTCAGGCTCCTCATATTTTTCACACTCTTTCATGCTCCTCGTATTCTTTAGGCCTTTTCAGGCCCCTTGTATTTTTCACGCCTTTTCAAGCTCCTCGTATTTTTCATACCTTTTCATGCTCCTCGTATTTTTCAGGCCTTTTCATGCTCCTTGTATCTTTCAGGCGTTTTCAGGTTCCTAGTATTTTTCACACCTTTTCATGCTTCTCGTATTTTTCAGGCCATTTCATGCTCCTCGTATCTTTCAGGCGTTTTCAGGTTCCTAGCATTTTTCACACCTTTTCATGCTCCTCGTATTTTTCACGCCTTTTCAGGCTCCTCGTATTTTTCAAGCCTTTCAGGTTCCTAGTATTTTTCACACCTTTTCATGCTCCTCGTATTTTTCAGGCGTTTTCAAGCTCCTCGTATTTTTCAGGCCTTTTCTGGCTCCTCGTATTTTTCACACTTTTCAGGCTCCTCGTATTTTGCAAGCCTTTCAGGTTCCTAGTATTTTTCACACCTTTTCATGCTCCTCGTATTTTTCACGCCTTTGCAGGCTCCTCGTATTTTTCAAGCCTTTTCAGGCTCCTCGTATTTTTCACACTTTTCATGCTCCTCGTATTTTTCAGGCCTTTTCAGGCTCCTCGTATTTTTCAGACCTTTTTAGGCTCCTCGTATTTTTTACACATTCTCAGGCTCCTCGTATTTTTCAGGTCTGTTCATGCTCCTCGTATTTTCACACCATTTCAGGCTCCTCGTATTTTTCACACTTTTTCAGGCTCCTCGTATTTTTCACACCTTTTCAGACTACTCGTAATTTTCACACCTTTTCATGCTCCTCGTATTTTTCAGGCCTTTTCATGCTCCTCGTATTTTTCAGGCCTTTTCATGCTCCTCGTATCTTTCAGGCGTTTTCATGCTCCTCGTATTTTTCAGGCCTTTTCGTGCTCGTCGTATTTTTCACACCATTTCATTCTCCTCGTATCTTTCAGGCGTTTTCAGGTTCCTAGTATTTTTCACACCTTTTCATGCTCCTCGTATTTTTCAGGCGTTTTCAAGCTCCTCGTATTTTTAAGGCCTTTTCTGGCTCCTCGTATTTTTCACACTTTTCATGCTCCTCTTATTTTTCACGCCTTTTCAGGCTCCTCGTATTTTTCAAGCCTTTTCAGGTTCCTAGTATTTTTCACACCTTTTCATGCTCCTCGTATTTTTCACGCCTTTTCAGGCTCCTCGTATTTTTCAAGCCTTTTCAGGCTCCTCGTATTTTTCACACTTTTCATGCTCCTCGTATTTTTCAGGCCTTTTCAGGCTCCTCATATTTTTCAGGCCTTTTTAGGCTCCTCATATTTTTCAGGCCTTTTTAGGCTCCTCGTATTTTTTGCACATTCTCAGGCTCCTCGAATTTTTCAGGTCTTTTCATGCTCCTCGTATTTTCACACCATTTCAGGCTCCTCGTATTTTTCACACTTTTTCAGGCTCCTCGTATTTTTCACACCTTTTCAGACTACTCGTATTTTTCACACCTTTTCATGCTCCTCGTATTTTTCAGGCCTTTTCATGCTCCTCGTATTTTTCACACCTTTTCAGGCTCCTCGTATTTTTCACACCTTTTCAGGCTCCTCGTGTTTTTCACACCTTTTCAGGCTCCTCGTGTTTTTCACACCTTTTCATGCTTCTCGTATTTCTCGGGCCTTTACATGCTCCTCATATTTTTCACACTTTTCATGCTCCTCGTATTTTTCAGGCCTTTTCAGGCTACTCGTATTTTTCACACCTTTTCATGCTCTTCGCATTTTTCAGGCCTTTTTATGCTCCTCTTATTTTTCAGGCCTTTTCATTCTCCTCATATTTTTCAGGCCTTTTCATACTCCTCGTATTTTTCACACCTCTTCAAGCTCCTCGTATTTTTCACACCTTTTCAGGCTCCTCATATTTTTCAGGCCTTTTTATGCTCCTCTTATTTTTCAAGACTTTTCATGCTCCTCGTATTTTTCAGGCATTTCCAGGTTCCTCGTATTTTTCACACCTTTTCTAGCTCCTCGTACTTTTCATTCTTTTTCAGGCTCCTCGTATTTTTCATACATTCTCAGGCTCCTCGTATTTTTCACACCTTTTCAAGCTCCTCGTATTTTTCAGTCCTTTTCATACTCCCCATATTTTTCACACATTTTCAGGCTCCTCGTATTTTTCACACCTTTTCAGGCTCCTCATATTTTTCACACCCTTTCAGTCTCCTCGTATTTTTCAGGCTCCTCGTATTTTTCATACCTTTTCAGGCTCCTCGTATTTTTCAGGCCTTTTCAGGCTCCTCATATTTTTCACACATTTTCATGATCCTTGTATTTTTCAGGCCTTTTCATGCTCCTCGTATTTTTCACACCTTTTCAAGCTCCTCGTACTTTTCACACCTTCATGCTCCTCGTATTTTTCAGGCCTTTTTATGCTCCTCTTATTTTTCAGGCCTTTTCATGCTCCCTGTATTTTTCAGGCCATTCCAGGCTCCTCGTATTTTTCACACCTTTTCAAGCTCTTCGAACTTTTCATTCCTTTTCAGGCTCCTCGTAATTTTCACACATTCTCAGGCTCCTCGTATTTTTCACACCTTTTCAGGCTCCTCGTATCTTTCAGGCCTTTTCATACTCCACATATTTTTCACACATTTTCAGGCTCCTCGTATTTTTCACACCTTTTCAGGCTCCTCATATTTTTCACACCATTTCAGTCTCCTCGTATTTTTCAGGCTCCTCGTATTTTTCAGACCTTTTCAGGCTCCTCGTATTTTTCAGGCCTTTTCAGGCTCCTCGTATTTTTCACACCTTTTCAAGCTCCTCGTATTTTTCACACCTTTTCAGGCTACACGTATATTTCACACCTTCTCATGCTCCTCGTATTTTTCAGGCCTTTTCATGCTCCTCGTATTTTTCAGGCCTTTTCATACTCCTTGTATTTTTCACACCTTTTCAGGCTCCTGGTATTTTTCAGGCCTTTTCAATCTCCTCGAATTTTTCACACCTTTTCTAGCTCCTCGTACTTTTCATTCTTTTTCAGGCTCGTCGTATTTTTCACACCTTTTCAGGCTCCTCGTATTTTTCAGGCCTTTTCATACTCCCCATATTTTTCACACATTTTCAGGCTCCTCGTATTTTTCACACCTTTTCAGGCTCCTCATATTTTTAACAGCCTTTCAGTCTCCTCATATTTTTCAGGCTCCTCGTATTTTTCACGCCTTTTCAGGCTCCTCGTATTTTTCAAGCCTTTTCAGGCTCCTCGTATTTTTCACACTTTTCATGCTCCTCGTATTTTTCAGGCCTTTTCAGGCTCCTCGTATTTTTCAGGCCTTTTTAGGCTCCTCGTATTTTTTACACATTCTCAGGCTCCTCGTATTTTTCAGGTCTTTTCATGCTCCTCGTATTTTCACACCATTTCAGGCTCCTCGTATTTTTCACACTTTTTCAGGCTCCTCGTATTTTTCACACCTTTTCAGTCTACTCGTATTTTTCACACCTTTTCATGCTCCTCGTATTTTTCAGGCCTTTTCATGCTCCTCGTATCTTTCAGGCGTTTTCAGGTTCCTAGTATTTTTCACACCTTTTCATGCTCCTCGTATTTTTCAGGCCTTTTCGTGCTCCTCGTATTTTTCACACCTTTTCAGGCTCCTCGTATTTTTCACACCTTTTCAGGCTCCTCGTGTTTTTCACACCTTTTCAGGCTCCTCGTGTTTTTCACACCTTTTCATGCTCCTCGTATTTTTCGGGCCTTTTCATGCTCCTCATATTTTTCACACCTTTTCATGCTCCTCGTATTTTTCACACCTCTTCAGGCTCCTCATATTTTTCACACTTTTCATGCTCCTCGTATTTTTCAGGCCTTTTCAGGCTACTCGTATTTTTCACACCTTTTCATGCTCTTCGTATTTTTCAGGCCTTTTTATGCTCCTCTTATTTTTCAGGCCTTTTCATTCTCCTCATATTTTTCAGGCCTTTTCATACTCCTCGTATTTTTCACATCTCTTCAAGCTCCTCGTATTTTTCAGGCCTTTTTATGCTCCTCTTATTTTTCAGGCCTTTTCATGCTCCTCGTATTTTTCAGGCATTTCAGGGTTCCTCGTATTTTTCACACCTTTTCTAGCTCCTCGTACTTTTCATTCTTTTTCAGGCTCCTCGTATTTTTCATACATTCTCAGGCTCCTCGTATTTTTCACACCTTTTCAAGCTCCTCGTATTTTTCAGTCCTTTTCAAACTCCCCATATTTTTCACACATTTTCAGGCTCCTCGTATTTTTCACACCTTTTCAGGCTCCTCATATTTTTCACACCCTTTCAGTCTCCTCGTATTTTTCAGGCTCCTCGTATTTTTCATACCTTTTCAGGCTCCTCGTATTTTTCAGGCCTTTTCAGGCTCCTCATATTTTTCACACCTTTTCATGATCCTTGTATTTTTCAGGCCTTTTCATGCTCCTCGTATTTTTCACACCTTTTCAAGCTCCTCGTACTTTTCACACCTTTTCATGCTCCTCGTATTTTTCAGGCCTTTTTATGCTCCTCTTATTTTTCAGGCCTTTTCATGCTCCCTGTATTTTTCAGGCCATTCCAGGCTCCTCGTATTTTTCACACCTTTTCAAGCTCTTCGAACTTTTCATTCCTTTTCAGGCTCCTCGTAATTTTCACACATTCTCAGGCTCCTCGTATTTTTCACACCTTTTCAGGCTCCTCGTATCTTTCAGGCCTTTTCATACTCCACATATTTTTCACACATTTTCAGGCTCCTCGTATTTTTCACACCTTTTCAGGCTCCTCATATTTTTCACACCATTTCAGTCTCCTCGTATTTTTCAGGCTCCTCGTATTTTTCAGTCCTTTTCAGGCTCCTCGTATTTTTCACACCTTTTCAAGCTCCTCTTATTTTTCACACCTTTTCAGGCTACACGTATATTTCACACCTTCTCATGCTCCTCGTATTTTTCAGGCCTTTTCATACTCCTCGTATTTTTCAGGCCTTTTCTTGCTCCTTGTATTTTTCACACCTTTTCAGGCTCCTGGTATTTTTTAGGCCTTTTCAATCTCCTCGAATTTTTCACACCTTTTCTAGCTCCTCGTACTTTTCATTCTTTTTCAGGCTCCTCGTATTTTTCACACATTCTCAGGCTCCTCGTATTTTTCACACCTTTTCAGGCTCCTCGTGTTTTTCAGGCCTTTTCATACTCCCCATATTTTTCACACATTTTCAGGCTCCTCGTATTTTTCACACCTTTTCAGACTCCTCATATTTTTAACAGCCTTTCAGTCTCCTCATATTTTTCAGGCTCCTCGTATTTTTCAGACCTTTTCAGGCTCCTCATATTTTTCAGGCCTTTTCATGCTCCTCGTATTTTTCACACCTTTTCAAGCTCCTCATATTTTTCACACCTTTTCAGGCTCCTCGTATTTTTCACACATTCTCAGGCTCCTCGTATTTTTCACACCTTTTCAGGCTCCTCGTATTTTTCAGGCCTTTTCATTCTCCCCATATTTTTCACACATTTTCAGGCTCCTCGTATTTTTCACACCTTTTCAGGCTCCTCATATTTTTCACACCTTTTCAGTCTCCTCGTATTTTTCACGCTCCTCGTATTTTTCAGAACTTTTCAGGCTCCTTGTATTTTTCAGGCCTTTTCAGGCTCCTCGTATTTTTCACACGTTTTCAGGCTCCTCGTATATTTCAGGCGTTTTCAGGGTCCTCGTATTTTTCACACCTTTTCAGGCTCCTCATTTTTTCAGGCCTTTTTATGCTCCTCTTATTTTTCAGGCCTTTTCAGGCTCCTCGTATTTTTCACACCTTTTCGTGCTCCTCATATTTTTCACACCTTTTCAGGCTCCTCGTATTTTTCACACCTTTTCATGCTCTTCGTATTTTCAGGCCTTTTCAGGCTCCTCGTATTTTTCACACCTTCTCAGATTCCTCGAATTATTCGCACCTTTTCAGGCTCCTCGTATTTTTCAGGCCTTTTCATACTCCTCGTATTTTTCACACCTTTTCAGGTTCCTCGTAGTTTTCACACCTTTTCATGCTCCTTGTATTTTTCAGGCCTTTTTATGCTCCTCGTATTTTTCACACCTTTTCAAGCTCCTCGTATTTTTCACACCTTTTCAGGCTCCTCGTATTTTTCAGGCCTTTTCATGCTCCTAGTATTTTTCAGGCATTTCCAGGCTCCTTGTATTTTTCACACCTTTTCTAGCTCCTCGTACTTTTCATTCTTTTTCAGGCTCCTCGTATTTTTCACACATTCCTAGGCTCCTCATATTTTTCACACCTTTTCAGGCTCCTCGTATTTTTCACACCTTTTTAGGCTCCTGATATTTTTCACACCCTTTCAGTCTCCTCGTATTTTTCAGGCTCCTCGTATTTTTCAGGCCTTTTCAGGTTCCTAGTATTTTTCACACCTTTTCATGCTCCTCGTATTTTTCAGGCCTTTTCATGCTCCTCGTATTTTTCAGGCCTTTTCAGGCTCCTCGTATTTTTCACACTTTTCATGCTCCTCGTATTTTTCAGGCCTTTTCAGGCTCCTCGTATTTTTCAGGCCTTTTCAGTTTCCTAGTATTTTTCACACCTTTTCATGCTTCTCGTATTTATCAGGCCTTTTCAGGCTCCTCGTATTTTTAGGGCTTTTCAGGCTCCTCGTATTTTTTACACCTTTTCAGGCTCCTCATATTTTTAACACCTTTTCAAGCTCCTCGTATTTTTCAGGCCTTTTCATGCTCCTCGTATTTTTCACACCTTTTCAGGTGACCCGTATTTTTCATACCTTTTCATGCTCCTTATATTTTTCACACCCTTTCAGTCTCCGCGTATTTTTCAGGCTCCTCATATTTTTCACACCTTTTTAGGCTCCTCGTAATTTTCAGGCTTTTTCAGAATCCTCGTATTTTTCACACCTTTTCAGGCCCCTCGTATTTTTCACACCTTTACATGCTCCTCGTATTTTTCACACCTTTTCAGGCTCCTCGTATTTTTCACACCTTTTCAGGCTCCTCGTGTTTTTCACACCTTTTCATGCTTTTTGCATTTTTGACACCTTTTGATGCTCCTCGTATTTTTCACACTGTTTCATGCTTCTCGTATTTTTCATACCTTTTCATGCTCCTCGTATTTTGCAACCTTTGCGTGCTCCTCGTATTTTTCAGTCCTTTTCGTGGTCTTCATATTTTTCACACCTTTTGTGCTCTTCGTATTTTTGAGACCTTTTCTGTCTCTTCATATTATTCAGACCTTTTCATGCTCCTCGTATTTTTCACATGTTTTCATGATCATAGTTTTCACAACTTTTCATGTTCCTCGAATTTTTCAGACGTTTTTATGCTGCTCCTATTTTTCAGGCCTTTTCATGCTCCACGTATTTTTCACACCTTTTCATGGTCCTCGTATTTTTCACACATTGCAGGCTCCTTGTATTTTTCACACATTTTTGTGCTCCTCGTATTTTTCACACCTTTTCGTGGTCCTCATAATTTTCAGACCTTTTCATGCTCCTCGTATTTTTCACACTTTTTCGTGCTCTTCATATTTTTCACACGTTTTCATGGTCCTCTTATTTTTCACACCTTTTCATGCTCCCCGTATTTTTCACACCTTTTCATGCTCCTCGTATTTTTCACATGTTTTCATGATCGTAGTTTTCACAACTTTTCATGTTCCTCGGATTTTTCAGACATTTTTATACTCCTCATATTTTTCAGGCCTTTTCATGCTCGTCGTATTTTTCACACCTTTTCATGCTCATCGTATTTTCACACGTTTTCATGCTCCTCGTATTTTTCACACATTTTCATGCTCCTCGTATTTTTCAGACCTTTTTATATTTCTCAGACCTTTTCATGCTTCTCGTATTTTTCACACCTTTTCATGCTCCTAATATTTTTCACACCTTTTTATGCTCCTCACATTTTTCATGCCTTTTCATGCTCCACGTTTTTTTCACACCTTTTCATGGTCCTCGTATTTTTCACACATTGCAGGCTCCTCCTATTCTTCACACATTTTTGTACTCCTTGTATTTTTCACACCTTTTCGTGGTCCTCATATTTTTCAGGCCTTTTCATGCTCTTCATATTTTTCACACCTTTTCAGGCTCCTCGTATGTTTCACACCTTTTCGTGCTATTCATATTTTTCACACGTTTTCATGCTCTTCGTATTTTTCACACCTTTTCATGCTCCTCGTATTTTTAATACCGTTTCATGCTCCCCGTATTTTTCAGACCTTTCATGCTCCTCGTATTTTTCATACCTTTTCATGCTTCTCATATTTTTCAGACCTTTTCGTGCTCTTCATATTTTTCACACCTTTTCGTGTTCTTCATATTTTTCACACGTTTTCATGCCCATCGTATTTTTCACACCTTATCGTGCGCCCCGTATTTTTCACACCTTTTCATGCTCCTCGTATTTTTCACACGTTTTCATGATCATAGTTTTCACAACTTTTCATGTTCCTCGAATTTTTCAGACGTTTTTATGCTCCTCCTATATTTCAGGCCTTTTCATGCTCCTTGTATTTTTCACAGCTTTTCATGCTCTTCGTTTTTTTCAGACTTTTTTATGCTCCTCCTATTTTTGATGCCTTTTCATGCTCGTCGTATTTTTCACACCTTTTCATGCTCATAGTATTTTCACACGTTTTCATGCTCCTCGTTTTTTTCACACCTTTTCATGCTCCTCATATTTTTCACACCCCTTCATGCTCCTCGTATTCTTCACACTTTGTCGTGCTCTTCGTATTTTTAAGAACGTTTCATGCTCCTCCTTTTTTCACGCCTTTTCATGCTCTTCCTACTTTTCAGACCTTTTCATGCTCCTAATATTTTTCAGACCTCTCCGTGCTCTTCGTATTTTTCATACCATTTCATGCTCCCCGTATTTTTCAGACCTTTTCATGCTCCTCGTATTTTTCAGACCTTTTCATTCTCTTTGTATTTTTGACACCTTTTCATGCTCTTCGTATTGTTCAGACCTTTTCATGCTCCTCGCATTTTTCACACCTTTTCATGCTCCTCAAAATTTTCACACCTTTTCATGCTTCTCGTATTTTTCACACATTTTCATACTCCTCGTATTTTTCACACCTTTTCATGCTCCACCTATTTTTCACACCTTTTCATTCTCCTCGTATTTTTCAGACCTTTTTATGTTCCTTCCATTTCTCAGACCTTTTCATGCTTCTCGTATTTTTCACACCTTTTCAAGCTCCTCTTATTTTTCACACCTTTTCAGGCTACACGTATATTTCACACCTTCTCATGCTCCTCGTATTTTTCAGGCCTTTTCATACTCCTCGTATTTTTCAGGCCTTTTCATGCTCCTTGTATTTTTCACACCTTTTCAGGCTCCTGGTATTTTTTAGGCCTTTTCAATCTCCTCGAATTTTTCACACCTTTTCTAGCTCCTCGTACTTTTCATTCTTTTTCAGGCTCCTCGTATTTTTCACACATTCTCAGGCTCCTCGTATTTTTCACACCTTTTCAGGCTCCTCGTGTTTTTCAGGCCTTTTCATACTCCCTATATTTTTCACACATTTTCAGGCTCCTCGTATTTTTCACACCTTTTCAGACTCCTCATATTTTTAACAGCCTTTCAGTCTCCTCATATTTTTCAGGCTCCTCGTATTTTTCAGACCTTTTCAGGCTCCTCATATTTTTCAGGCCTTTTCATGCTCCTCGTATTTTTCACACCTTTTCAAGCTCCTCATATTTTTCACACCTTTTCAGGCTCCTCGTATTTTTCACACATTCTCAGGCTCCTCGTATTTTTCACACCTTTTCAGGCTCCTCGTATTTTTCAGGCCTTTTCATTCTCCCCATATTTTTCACACATTTTCAGGCTCCTCGTATTTTTCACACCTTTTCAGGCTCCTCATATTTTTCACACCTTTTCAGTCTCCTCGTATTTTTCACGCTCCTCGTATTTTTCAGAACTTTTCAGGCTCCTTGTATTTTTCAGGCCTTTTCAGGCTCCTCGTATTTTTCACACGTTTTCAGGCTCCTCGTATATTTCAGGCGTTTTCAGGGTCCTCGTATTTTTCACACCTTTTCAGGCTCCTCATTTTTTCAGGCCTTTTTATGCTCCTCTTATTTTTCAGGCCTTTTCAGGCTCCTCGTATTTTTCACACCTTTTCGTGCTCCTCATATTTTTCACACCTTTTCAGGCTCCTCGTATTTTTCACACCTTTTCATGCTCTTCGTATTTTCAGGCCTTTTCAGGCTCCTCGTATTTTTCACACCTTCTCAGATTCCTCGAATTATTCGCACCTTTTCAGGCTCCTCGTATTTTTCAGGCCTTTTCATACTCCTCGTATTTTTCACACCTTTTCAGGTTCCTCGTATTTTTCACACCTTTTCAAGCTCCTCGTATTTTTCACACCTTTTCAGGCTCCTCGTATTTTTCAGGCCTTTTCATGCTCCTAGTATTTTTCAGGCATTTCCAGGCTCCTTGTATTTTTCACACCTTTTCTAGCTCCTCGTACTTTTCATTCTTTTTCAGGCTCCTCGTATTTTTCACACATTCCTAGGCTCCTCATATTTTTCACACCTTTTCAGGCTCCTCGTATTTTTCACACCTTTTTAGGCTCCTGATATTTTTCACACCCTTTCAGTCTCCTCGTATTTTTCAGGCTCCTCGTATTTTTCAGGCCTTTTCAGGTTCCTAGTATTTTTCACACCTTTTCATGCTCCTCGTATTTTTCAGGCCTTTTCATGCTCCTCGTATTTTTCAGGCCTTTTCAGGCTCCTCGTATTTTTCACACTTTTCATGCTCCTCGTATTTTTCAGGCCTTTTCAGGCTCCTCGTATTTTTCAGGCTTTTTCAGTTTCCTAGTATTTTTCACACCTTTTCATGCTTCTCGTATTTATCAGGCCTTTTCAGGCTCCTCGTATTTTTAGGGCTTTTCAGGCTCCTCGTATTTTTTACACCTTTTCAGGCTCCTCATATTTTTAACACCTTTTCAAGCTCCTCGTATTTTTCAGGCCTTTTCATGCTCCTCGTATTTTTCACACCTTTTCAGGTGACCCGTATTTTTCATACCTTTTCATGCTCCTTATATTTTTCACACCCTTTCAGTCTCCGCGTATTTTTCAGGCTCCTCATATTTTTCACACCTTTTTAGGCTCCTCGTAATTTTCAGGCTTTTTCAGGATCCTCGTATTTTTCACACCTTTTCAGGCCCCTCGTATTTTTCACACCTTTACATGCTCCTCATATTTTTCACACCTTTTCAGGCTCCTCGTATTTTTCACACCTTTTCAGGCTCCTCGTGTTTTTCACACCTTTTCATGCTTTTTGCATTTTTGACACCTTTTGATGCTCCTCGTATTTTTCACACTGTTTCATGCTTCTCGTATTTTTCATACCTTTTCATGCTCCTCGTATTTTGCAACCTTTGCGTGCTCCTCGTATTTTTCAGTCCTTTTCGTGGTCTTCATATTTTTCACACCTTTTGTGCTCTTCGTATTTTTGAGACATTTTCTGTCTCTTCATATTATTCAGACCTTTTCATGCTCCTCGTATTTTTCACATGTTTTCATGATCATAGTTTTCACAACTTTTCATGTTCCTCGAATTTTTCAGACGTTTTTATGCTGCTCCTATTTTTCAGGCCGTTTCATGCTCCACGTATTTTTCACACCTTTTCATGGTCCTCGTATTTTTCACACATTGCAGGCTCCTTGTATTTTTCACACATTTTTGTGCTCCTCGTATTTTTCACACCTTTTCGTGGTCCTCATAATTTTCAGACCTTTTCATGCTCTTCATATTTTTCACACCTTTTCAGGCTCTTCATATTTTTCAGACCTTTTCATGCTCCTCGTATTTTTCACACTTTTTCGTGCTCTTCATATTTTTCACACGTTTTCATGGTCCTCTTATTTTTCACACCTTTTCATGCTCCCCGTATTTTTCACACCTTTTCATGCTCCTCGTATTTTTCACATGTTTTCATGATCGTAGTTTTCACAACTTTTCATGTTCCTCGGATTTTTCAGACATTTTTATACTCCTCATATTTTTCAGGCCTTTTCATGCTCGTCGTATTTTTCACACCTTTTCATGCTCATCGTATTTTCACACGTTTTCATGCTCCTCGTATTTTTCACACATTTTCATGCTCCTCGTATTTTTCAGACCTTTTTATATTTCTCAGACCTTTTCATGCTTCTCGTATTTTTCACACCTTTTCATGCTCCTAATATTTTTCACACCTTTTTATGCTCCTCGTATTTTTCATGCCTTTTCATGCTCCACGTTTTTTTCACACCTTTTCATGCTCCTCATATTTTTCACACCCCTTCATGCTCCTCGTATTCTTCACACTTTGTCGTGCTCTTCGTATTTTTAAGAACGTTTCATGCTCCTCCTTTTTTCACACCTTTTCATGCTCTTCCTACTTTTCAGACCTTTTCATGCTCCTAATATTTTTCAGACCTTTCCGTGCTCTTCGTATTTTTCATACCATTTCATGCTCCCCGTATTTTTCAGACCTTTTCATGCTCCTCGTATTTTTCAGACCTTTTCATTCTCTTTGTATTTTTGACACCTTTTCATGCTCTTCGTATTGTTCAGACCTTTTCATGCTCCTCGCATTTTTCACACCTTTTCATGCTCCTCAAAATTTTCACACCTTTTCATGCTTCTCGTATTTTTCACACATTTTCATACTCCTCGTATTTTTCACACCTTTTCATGCTCCACCTATTTTTCACACCTTTTCATTCTCCTCGTATTTTTCAGACCTTTTTATGTTCCTTCCATTTCTCAGACCTTTTCATGCTTCTCGTATTTTTCACACCTTTTCATGCTCCGAATATTTTTCACAGCTTTTGATGCTCTTCGTATTTTTCATGCCTTTTCATGCTCCACATATTTTTCACACCTTTTCACGGTCCTGGTATTTTTCACACATTGCAGTCTCCTCATATTTTTCACACATTTTTGGGCTCCTCGTATGTTTCACACCTTTTCGTGGTCCTCATGTTTTTCAGACGTTTTCATGCTCTTCATATTTTTCACACCTTTTAACGCTCTTCATATTTTTCAGATCTTTTCATGCTCCTTGTATGTTTCACACCTTTTCGTGCTATTCATATTTTTCACACGTTTTCATGCTCCTCGTATTTTTCACACCTTTTTGTGCGCCCCGTATTTTTCACACCTTTTCATGCTCCTCGTATTTTTCATACCATTTCATGCTCCCCATATTTTTCAGACCTTTCATGCTCCTCGTATTTTTCAGACCTTTTCATGCTCCTCATATTTTTCAGACCTTTTCGTGCTCTTCATATTTTTCACACCTTTTCGTGATCTTCATATTTTTCAGAACTTTTCATGCTCCTCGTATTTTTCAGACCTTTTCATGTTCCTCGTATTTTTCAGACTTTTTTTTACCACTCCTATTTTTCAGGCCTTTTCATGCTGTTCATATTTTTCACACCTTTTCATGCTCCTGGTATTTTTCACACCTTTTCAAGCTCCTCGTATTTTTCACACGTTTGCGTGCTCCTCGTATTTTCCAGGCCTTTTCGTGCTCTTCATATTTTTCACAATTTTTCGTGCTCTTCATATTTTTGAGACCTTTCCTGTCTCTTCATATTTTTCAAACCTTTTCATGCTCCTCTTATTTTTCAGACTTTTTTGCCACTCCTATTTTTCAGGTCTTTTCATGCTCTTCATATTTTTCACACCTTTTCATGCTCCTGGTATTTTTCACACCTTTTCATGCTCCTTGCATTTTTCACACCTTTTGATGCTCCTCGTATTTTGCATGCCTTTTCATGCTCCACGTATTTTTCACACCTTTTCATGCTCCTCATATTTTTCACACATTTGCAGGCTCCTCATATTTTTCACACATTTTTGTTCTCCTCGTATTTTTCACACCTTTTTGTGGTCCTCATATTTTTCAGACCTTTTCGTGCTCTTCATATTTTTCACATTTTCGCGCTCTTCATAATTTTCAGACCTTTTCAGGCTCTTCATATTTTTCAGACCTTTTCATGCTCCTCATATTTTTCACACCTTTTCGTGCTCTTCATATTTTTCACACGTTTTCATGGTCCTCTTATTTTTCACACCTTTTCATGCTCCCCGTATTTTTCACACCTTTTCATGCTCCTCGTATTTTTCACATGTTTTCATGATCATAGTTTTCACAACTTTTCATGTTCCTCGAATTTTTCAGACGTTTTTATGCTCCTCCTATTTTTCAGGCCTTTTCATGCTCCTCGTATTTTTCAAACCTTTTCATGGTGCTCGTATTTTTCACACATTGCCGGCTCCTTGTATTTTTAACATATTTTTGTGCTCCTCGTATTTTTCACACCTTTTCGTGGTCCTCATATTTTTCAGACCTTTTCATGCTCTTCATATTTTTCACACCTTTTCAGGCTCTTCATATTTTTCAGGCCTTTTCTGGCTCCTCGTATTTTTCACACCTTTTCGTGCTCTTCATATTTTCACCTTTTCATGCTCCTCGTCTTTTTTTTTGGTCCTCGCATTTTTCACACCTTTTCATGCTCCTTGCATTTTTCACACCTTTTCATGCTCCTCGAATTTTTGACACCTTTTCATGCTCCTCAAAATTTTCACACCTTTTCATGCTCCTCGTATTTTTCACACCTTTTCATGTTCCTCGAATTTTTCACACCTTTTCATCCTCCTCGTGATTTTCACACTTTTCTTGCTCCTCGTATTTTCACACTTTTGATGCTCCTCTTATTTTCCCCGCTTTTCTGCTCCTCGTATTTTTCTGGTTTTTTTTTTTTTTGCTCCTTGTATTTTTTTCCCCTTTTCCTGCTCCTCGTGTTTTTCACACTTTTCTTGCTCCTTGTATTTTCACACTTTTGATGCTCCTCTTATTTTTCCCACTTTTCTGCTCCTTGTATTTTTCTTTCTTTTTTTTTTTTTTTGCTGCTTGTATTTTTCTCCTTTTTTTCTCCTCCTCGTGTTTTTCACACTTTTCTTGTTCCTCGTATTTTTACACTTTTGTTGATCCTCTTATTTTCCCCACTTTTCTGCTCCTCGTATTTTTCTGTTTTTTTTTTTTTTTTTTTTTTTTTTTGCTCTTCTTATTTTTTTCCCATTTTCCTGCTCCTGGGATTTTTCACACTTTTCTTACTACTCGCATTTTAACACTTTTGATGCTCCTCTTATTTTCCCCACTTTTCTGCTCCTCGTATTTTTCTGTTTTTTTTTCTTTTTCTTGCTCCTCGTATTTTTCTCCCCTTTTCCTGCTCCTCGTGTTTTTCACACTTTTCATGCTCCTCGTATTTTCACACTTTTAATGCTCCTCTTATTTTCCCCACTTTTCTGCTCCTCGTATTTTTCTTTTTTTTTTTTTTCTCCTGGTATTTTTCTCCCCTTTTCCTGCTCCTGGTATTTTTCACACTTTTCATGCTCCTCGCATTTGTCACACCTTTTCATGCTCCTCGTCTTTTTTTTTTTTTTGCTCCTCGCATTTTTCACACCTATTCATGCTCCTTGAATTTTTCACACCTTTTCATGCTCCTCGAATTTTTGACAACTTTTAATGCTCCTCAAAATTTTCACACCTTTTCATGCTCCTCGTATTTTTCACACCTTTTCATCCTCCTCGCATTTTTCACACCTTTTCATGCTCCTCGTCTTTTTTTTTTTTTTTAATCTTGGCATTTTTCACACCTTTTCATGCTCCTCGCATTTTTCACACCTTTTCATGCTCCTCGCATTTTTCACGCCTTTTCATGCTCCTCGTCTTTTTTTTTTGCTCCTCGCATTTTTCACACCTTTTCATGCTCCTTGCATTTTTTACACCATTTTATGCTCATCACATTTTTCACACCTTTTCATGCTCCTCGAATTTTTGACACCTTTTCATGCTCCTCACATTTTTCATACCTTTTCATGCTCCTTACATTTTTCACACCTTTTCATGCTCCTCGCATTTTTCACACCTTTTCATGCTCCTCGAATATTTCACACCTTTTCATGCTCCTCACATTTTTCACACCTTTTGATGCTACTCGTGTTTTTCACACTTTTCTTGCTCTTCGTATTTTCACACTTTTGATGCTCCTCTTATTTTCCCCACTTTTCTGCTCCTTGTATTTTTCTGTTTTGTTTTTTTTCTTGCTCCTCATATTTTTCTCCCCTTTTCCTGCTCCCCGTGTTTTTCACACTTTTCTTGCTCCTCGTATTTTAACACTTTTGATGCTCCTCTTATTTTCTCCACTTTTCTGCTCCTAGTATGTTTCTGTTTTTTTTTTTTTTTGCTCCTCATATTTTTCTCCCTTTTTTCTCCTCCTCTTGTTTTTCACACTATTCTTGCTCCTCGTATTTTCACACTTTTGATGCTCCTCTTATTTTCCCCACTGTTCTGCTCCTCCTATTTTTCTGGTATTTTTTTTTTTTTTGCTCCTCGTATTTTTCTCCCATTTCCGTTTCCTGGGATTTTTCACACTTTTCTTGCTCCTCGAATTTTCACACATTTGATGCTCCTCTTATTTCCCCACTTTTCTGCTCCTCCTATTTTTCTGTTTTTTTTTGTTTTGTTTTGTTTTGTTTCTCGTATTTTTCTCCCATTTTCCTGCTCCTGGGATTTTTTACACTTTTCTTGCTCCACGCATTTTCACACTTTTGATGCTGCTCTTATTTTCCCCACTTTTCTGCTCCTCGTACTTTTTTGTTTTTTTTTTCTCCTCGTATTTTTCTTCCATTTTCCTGCTCCTCGTGTTTTTCACACTTTTCTTGCTCCTCGTATTTTCACACTTTTGATGCTCCTCTTATTTTCCCCACTTTTCTGCTCCTCGTAATTTTTTGTTTTTTTTTTTCTCCTCGTATTTTTCTTCCATTTTCCTGCTCCTCGTGTTTTTCACACTTTTCTTGCTCCTCGAATTTTCACACATTTGATGCTCCTCTTATTTCCCCACTTTTCTGCTCCTGATATTTTTCTGTTTTTTTTTTTTTTTTTTTTTTTTTTGCTTCTCGTAATTTTCGCCCATTTTCCTGCTCCTGGGATTTTTGACACTTTTCTTGCTCCACGCATTTTCACACTTTTGATGCTCCTCTTATTTTCCCCACTTTTCTGCTCCTCGTATTTTTTTGTTTTTTTTTTTCTCCTCGTATTTTTCTCCCCTTTTCCTGCTCCTAGGGTTTTTAACACTATTCATGCTCCTCGCATTTTTCACACCTTTTCACGCTCTTCGAATTTTTGACACCTTTTCATGCTCCTCGCAATTTTCACAACTTTTCATGCTCCTCGCATTTTTCCCACCTTTTCATGCTCCTCGTATTTTTTTTTCCTACTCGCATTTTTCACACCTATTCATGCTCCTTGCATTTTTCACACCTTTTCATGTTCCTCGCATTTTTCACACCTTTTCATGCTCCTCGTCTTTTTTTTTTTTTTTACTCTTGGCATTTTTCACACCTTTTCATGCTCCTCGCATTTTTCACACCTTTTCATGCTCCTCACATTTTTCACGCCTTTTCATGCTCCTCGTCTTTTTTTTTTTTTGCTCCTCGCATTTTTGACAACTTTTCATGCTCCTTGCATTTTTCACACCTTTTTATGCTCGTCACATTTTTCACACCTTTTCATGCTCCTCGAATTTTTGACACCTTTTCATGCTCCTCACATTTTTCACACCTTTTCATGCTCCTTGCATTTTTCACACCTTTTCATGCTCCTCGCATTTTTCACACCTTTTCATGCTCCTCGAATTTTTCACACCTTTTCATGCTCCTCACATTTTTCAAACCTTTTCATGCTCCTCGCATTTTTAACACCTTTTCATGCTCCTCGCATTTTTCACACCTTTTCATGCTCCTTGCATTTTTCACACCTTTTCATGCTTCTCGCATTTTTCACACCTTTTCATGCTCCTTGTCTTTTTTTTTTTGCTCTTCGCATTTTTCACACCTTTTCATGTTCCTCGAATTTTTCACACCGTTTTATGCTCCCAACATTTTTCACACCTTTTGATGCTACTCGTGTTTTTCACACTTTTCTTGCTCCTCGTATTTTCACACTTTTGATGCTCCTCTTATTTTACCCACTGTTCTGCTCCTCCTATTTTTCTTATTTTATTTTATTTTGGTCCTCGTATTTTTCTCCCATTATTGTTTCCTGGGATTTTTCACACTTTTCTTGCTCCTCGCATTTTTCACACCTTTTCACGCTCCTTGAATTTTTGACACCTTTTCATGCTCCTCGAAATTTTCACAATTTTCCATGCTCCTCGCATTTTGCCCATCTTTTCATGCTCCTCGACTTTTTTTTTTTTGCTACTCACATTTTTCACACCTATTTATGCTTCTTACATTTTTCACACCTTTTCATGTTTCTCGCATTTTTCACACCTTTTCATGCTCCTCGTCTTTTTTTTTTTTTGCTCCTCGCATTTTTCACACCTTTTCATGTTCCTCGCATTTTTCACACCTTTTCATGCTCCTTGCATTTTTCACACCGTTTCATGGTCCTCGCATTTTTCACATCTTTTCATGCTAATCGAATTTTTCACACCTTTTCATGCTCCTCGTAATTTTTACACCTTTTCACGTTCCTCGCATTTTTCACACCTTTTCATGCTCCTCGCATTTTTCACACCTTTTCATGCTCCTCGCGGGAGAATTTTGAAAATATGAATAATGCGAGAAGCAAAAAAAAAAAAAAAAAGACGAGGAGCTTGAAAAGGTGTGAAAATTACAAGGAGCATGAATAGGTGTCAAAAATTCGAAGAGCATGAAAAGGTGTGAAAAATGCGAGGAGCATGAAAAGGTGTGAAAAATGCGAGGAGCATGAAAAGGTGGGAAAAAATGCGAGGAGCATGAAAAGGTGTGAAAAATGCGAGGAGCATGAAAAGGTGTGAAAAATGCGAGGAGCATGAAAAGGTGTGAAAAATGCGAGGAGCATGAAAAGGTGTGAAAAATGTGAGGAGCAAAAAGAAAAATGACGAGGAGCATGAAAAGGTGTGAAAAATACGAGGAGCATGAAAAGGTGTGAAAAATGCGAGGAGCATGAAAAGGTGTGAAAAATGCGAGGAGCATGAAAAGGTGTGAAATATTCGAGGAGCAAAAAAAAAAAAAAGACGAGGAGCATAAAATGGTGTGAAAAATTCGGGGAGCATGAAAAGGTGTGAAAAATACGAGGAGCATGAAAAGCTGAGAAAAATGCGAGGAGCAAAAAAAAAAAAAAAAAGACGAGGAGCATGAAAAGGTGTGAATAATACGAGGAGCGTGAAAAGGTGTGAAAAATGCGAGGAGCATGAACAGGTGTGAAAAATGCGAGGAGCAAGAAAAGGTGTGAAAATTACGAGGAGCATGAAAAGGTGTGAAAAATGAAGGAGCATAAAAATGTGTGAAAAATGTGGGGAGCAAAAAAAGGAGTAAAAAATTCGAGGAACATAAAAAGGTGTGAAAAATACGAGGAGCAGGAAAAGGTGTGAAAATTTTGAGGAGCATGAAAAGGTGTGAAAAATATGAGGAGTCTGAAAAGGTGTGAAAAATTTGAGGAACATGAAAAGGTGTCAAGTATTCGAGGAACATGAAAAGGAGTGAAAAATGCGAGGAGCATGAAAAGGTGTGAAAAATTCGAGGAGCATGAAAAGGTGTGAAAAATGCGAGGGGCAAGAAAATGTGTGAAAATTGAAAGGAGCCTGAAAAGGTGTGAAAAATGCAAGGAGCATGAAAAGTTGTGAAAAATGTGGGGAGCATAAAAAGGTGTGAAAAATGCAAAGAACATGAAAATGTGTGAAAATTGCGAGGGGCATGAATAGGTGTGAAAAATGTGAGGAGCATGAAAAAGAGTGAAAAATGCGAGGAGCAAAAAAAAAAAAAAGACGAGGAGCATGAAAAGGTGTGAAAAATGCAAGGAGCATGAAAAAGAGTGAAAAATGCGAGGAGCAAAAAAAAAAAAAAGACGAGGAGCATGAAAATGTGTGAAAAATGCCAGGAACATGAAAAGGTGTGAAAAATGCGAAGAGCAAAAAAAAAAAAAATGGACGAGGAGCATGAAAGGTGTGAAAAATACGAGGAGCATGAAAAGTTGTGTAAAATGCGAGGAGCATGAAAATGTGTCAAAAATTCTAGGAGCATGAAACGGTGTGAAAAATGCAAGGAGCATGAAAAGGTGTGAAAAGTGTGAGGAGGATGAAAAGGTGTGAAAAATACGAGGAGGATGAAAAGGTGTGAAAAATGCGAGGAGCATGAAAAGGTGTAAAATATGCGAGGAGCATTAAAAGGTGTGAAAAATGCGAGGAGCATGAAAAGCTGTGAAAAATGCGAAGAGTAAAAAAAAAAAGGCGAGGAGCATGAAAAGGTGTGCAAAATGAGAAGAGAAAAAAAAGACGAGGAGCATGAAAAGGTGTGAAAAATGCAAGGAGCATGAAAAGGTGTGAAAAATGTGAGGAGCATGAAAAGGTGTGGAAAATGAGAGGAGCATGAAAAGGTGTGAAAAATGTGTGGAGCATGAAAAGGTGAGAAAAATGCAAGGAACATGAAAAGGTGTGAAAAATGCAAGGAGCATGAAAAAGAGTGAAAAATGCGAGGAGCAAAAAAAAAAAAGACGAGGAGCATGAAAAGGTGTGCAAAATGCGAAGAGAAAAAAAAGACGAGGAGCATAAAAAGGTGTGAAAATGCGAAGAGTAAAAAAAAAAAAAGACGAGGAGCATGAAAAGATGTGAAAATTTCAAGGAGCATGAAAAGGTGTGAAAAATGCGAGGAGCATGAAAAGGTGTGAAAAATGCGAGGAGCATGAAAAGGTGTGAAAAATTCGAGGAACATAAAAAGGTGTGAAAAATGCGAAGAGCAAAAAAAAAAAGACAAGGAGCATGAAAAGGTGTGAAAAATGCGAGGAGCATGAAAATGTGTGAAAATTTCGAGGAGCATGAAAAGGTGTCAAAAATTCAAGGAGCATGAAAATGTGTGAAAAATGTGAGGAGCATGAAAAGGTGTGAAAAATTCGAGGAGCATGAAAAGGTGTGGAAAGTGCAAGGAGCATGAAAAGGTGTGAAAAATGTGAGGAGCATGAAAAGGTGTGAAATATCTGAGAAGCAAAAAAAAAAAATGCGAGGAGCATGAAAAGGTGTGAAAAATGCGAAGAGCAAAAACAAATAAAAAAGACAAGGAGCATGAAAAGCTGAGAAAAATGCGAGGAGCATGAAAAGGTGTGAAAAATGCGAGGAGCATGAAAATGTGTCAAAAATTCTAGGAGCATGAAAAGGTGTGAAAAATGTGAGGAGCATGAAAAGGGTGAAAAATGAGAGGAGCATGAAAAAGTGTGAAAAATTTGTGGAGCATAATAAGGTGAGAAAAATGCAAGGAGCATGAAAAAGAGTGAAAAATGCGAGGAGCAAAAAAAAAAATGGACGAGGAGCATCAAAGGTGTGAAAAATGCAAGGAGCATGAAAAGTCGTGTAAAATGCGAGGAGCATGAAAATGTGTCAAAAATTCTAGGAGCATGAAAATGTGTGAAAAATGCGAGGAGCATGAAAAGGTGTGAAAAATGCGAGGAGCATGAAAAGGTGTGAAAAATGTGAGGAGCATGAAAAGGTGTGAAAAATTCGAAGAGCATGAAAAGGTGTGAAAAATGCGTGGAGCATGAAAAGGTGTGAAAAATCCGAGGAGCATGAAAAGGTGTGAAAAGTGTGAGGAGGATGAAAAGGTGTGAAAAATACGAGGAGGATGATAAGGTGTGAAATTTATGAGGAGCATGAAAAGGTGTCAAAAATTCAAGGAGCATGAAGAGGTGTGAAAAATTCGAGGAGCATGAAAAGGTGTGAAAAATGCAAGGAGCATGAAAAGGTGTGAAAAATTCGAGGGACATGAAAAGGTGTGAAAAATGCGAAGAAAAAAAAAAAAGACGAGGAGCATGAAAAGGTGTGAAAAATGCGAGGAGCATGAAAAGGTGTAAAAATTTCGAGGAGCATGAAAAGGTGTGAAAAATACGAGGAGCATGAAAAGCTGAGAAAAATGCGAGGAGCAAAAAAAAAAAAAAAAAAGACGAGGAGCATGAAAAGGTGTGAATAATACGAGGAGCGTGAAAAGGTGTGAAAAATGCGAGGAGCATGAACAGGTGTGAAAAATGCGAGGAGCAAGAAAAGGTGTGAAAATTACGAGGAGCATGAAAAGGTGTGAAAAATGAAGGAGCATAAAAATGTGTGAAAAATGTGGGGAGCAAAAAAAGGAGTAAAAAATTCGAGGAACATAAAAAGGTGTGAAAAATACGAGGAGCAGGAAAAGGTGTGAAAATTTTGAGGAGCATGAAAAGGTGTGAAAAATATGAGGAGTCTGAAAAGGTGTGAAAAATTTGAGGAACATGAAAAGGTGTCAAGTATTCGAGGAACATGAAAAGGAGTGAAAAATGCGAGGAGCATGAAAAGGTGTGAAAAATTCGAGGAGCATGAAAAGGTGTGAAAAATGCGAGGGGCAAGAAAATGTGTGAAAATTGAAAGGAGCCTGAAAAGGTGTGAAAAATGCAAGGAGCATGAAAAGTTGTGAAAAATGTGGGGAGCATAAAAAGGTGTGAAAAATGCAAAGAACATGAAAATGTGTGAAAATTGCGAGGGGCATGAATAGGTGTGAAAAATGTGAGGAGCATGAAAAAGAGTGAAAAATGCGAGGAGCAAAAAAAAAAAAAGACGAGGAGCATGAAAAGGTGTGAAAAATGCAAGGAGCATGAAAAAGAGTGAAAAATGCGAGGAGCAAAAAAAAAAAAAAGACGAGGAGCATGAAAATGTGTGAAAAATGCCAGGAACATGAAAAGGTGTGAAAAATGCGAAGAGCAAAAAAAAAAAAAATGGACGAGGAGCATGAAAGGTGTGAAAAATGCAAGGAGCATGAAAAGTTGTGTAAAATGCGAGGAGCATGAAAATGTGTCAAAAATTCTAGGAGCATGAAACGGTGTGAAAAATGCAAGGAGCATGAAAAGGTGTGAAAAGTGTGAGGAGGATGAAAAGGTGTGAAAAATACGAGGAGGATGAAAAGGTGTGGAAAATGCGAGGAGCATGAAAAGGTGTAAAATATGCGAGGAGCATTAAAAGGTGTGAAAAATGCGAGGAGCATGAAAAGCTGTGAAAAATGCGAAGAGTAAAAAAAAAAGGCGAGGAGCATGAAAAGGTGTGCAAAATGAGAAGAGAAAAAAAAGACGAGGAGCATGAAAAGGTGTGAAAAATGCAAGGAGCATGAAAAGGTGTGAAAAATGTGAGGAGCATGAAAAGGTGTGGAAAATGAGAGGAGCATGAAAAGGTGTGAAAAATGTGTGGAGCATGAAAAGGTGAGAAAAATGCAAGGAACATGAAAAGGTGTGAAAAATGCAAGGAGCATGAAAAAGAGTGAAAAATGCGAGGAGCAAAAAAAAAAAAGACGAGGAGCATGAAAAGGTGTGCAAAATGCGAAGAGAAAAAAAAGACGAGGAGCATAAAAAGGTGTGAAAATGCGAAGAGTAAAAAAAAAAAAAGACGAGGAGCATGAAAAGATGTGAAAATTTCAAGGAGAATGAAAAGGTGTGAAAAATGCGAGGAGCATGAAAAGGTGTGAAAAATGCGAGGAGCATGAAAAGGTGTGAAAAATTCGAGGAACATAAAAAGGTGTGAAAAATGCAAAGAGCAAAAAAAAAAGACAAGGAGCATGAAAAGGTGTGAAAAATGCGAGGAGCATGAAAATGTGTGAAAATTTCGAGGAGCATGAAAAGGTGTCAAAAATTCAAGGAGCATGAAAATGTGTGAAAAATGTGAGGAGCATGAAAAGGTGTGAAAAATTCGAGGAGCATGAAAAGGTGTGCAAAGTGCAAGGAGCATGAAAAGGTGTGAAAAATGTGAGGAGCATGAAAAGGTGTGAAATATCTGAGAAGAAAAAAAAAAAAAATGCGAGGAGCATGAAAAGGTGTGAAAAATGCGAAGAGCAAAAACAAATAAAAAAGACAAGGAGCATGAAAAGCTGAGAAAAATGCGAGGAGCATGAAAAGGTGTGAAAAATGCGAGGAGCATGAAAATGTGTCAAAAATTCTAGGAGCATGAAAAGGTGTGAAAAATGTGAGGAGCATGAAAAGGGTGAAAAAAGAGAGGAGCATGAAAAAGTGTGAAAAATGTGTGGAGCATAATAAGGTGAGAAAAATGCAAGGAGCATGAAAAAGAGTGAAAAAAGCGAGGAGCAAAAAAAAAAAATGGACGAGGAGCATCAAAGGTGTGAAAAATGCAAGGAGCATGAAAAGTCGTGTAAAATGCGAGGAGCATGAAAATGTGTCAAAAATTCTAGGAGCATGAAAAGGTGTGAAAAATGCGAGGAGCATGAAAAGGTGTGAAAAATGCGAGGAGCATGAAAAGGTGTGAAAAATGTGAGGAGCATGAAAAGGTGTGAAAAATTCGAAGAGCATGAAAAGGTTTGAAAAATGCGTGGAGCATGAAAAGGTGTGAAAAATCCGAGGAGCATGAAAAGGTGTGAAAAGTGTGAGGAGGATGAAAAGGTGTGAAAAATACGAGGAGGATGATAAGGTGTGAAATTTACGAGGAGCATGAAAAGGTGTCAAAAATTCAAGGAGCATGAAGAGGTGTGAAAAATTCGAGGAGCATGAAAAGGTGTGAAAAATGCAAGGAGCATGAAAAGGTGTGAAAAATTCGAGGGACATGAAAAGGTGTGAAAAATGCGAAGAACAAAAAAAAAGACGAGGAGCATGAAAAGGTGTGAAAAATGCGAGGAGCATGAAAAGGTGTAAAAATTTCGAGGAGCATGAAAAGGTGTCAAAAATTCAAGGAGCATGTAAATGTGTGAAAAATGTGAGGAGCATGAAAAGGTGTGAAAAATTCGAGGAGCATGAAAAGGTGTGAAAAATGCGAGCAGCATGAAAACGTGTGAAAAATGCAAGGAGCATGAAAAGGTGTGAAAAATGTGAGGAGCATGAAAAGGTGTCAAAAATTCGAGGAGCATGAAAAGGTGTGAAAAATGTGACGAGCATAAAAAGGTGTGAAAAATGCAAGGAGCATTAAAAGGTGTGAAAAATGCGAGGAGCAAAAAAAAAAAAAAGACGAGGAGCCTGAAAAGGTATGCAAAATGCGAAGAGAAAAAAAAAAAAGACGAGGAGCATGAAAAGGTGTGAAAAATGAAAGGAGCATGAAAAAGTGTGTAAATTGCAAAGAGCAAAAAAAAATAAAAAAGACAAGGAGCATGAAAAGCTGCGAAAAATGCGAGGAGCATGAAAAGGTGTGAAAAATGCGAAGAGCAAAAAAAAATTAAAAAGACAAGGAGCATGAAAAGCTGCGAAAAATGCGAGGAGCATGAAAAGGTGTGAAAAATGCAAGGAGCATGAAAAGGTGTGAAAATTGCGAGGAGCATGAAAAGGTGTGAAAAATGCGAGGAGCATGAAAAGGTGTGAAAAATGTGGGGAGCATAAAAAGGTGTGAAAAATGCAAGGAGCATGAAAAGGTGTGAAAAAAGCGAGGAGCAAAAAAAAAAATAAAAAGAAGAGGAGCATGAAAAGGTGTGAAAAATTCGAGGAGCATGAAAAGGTGTGAAAAATGCAAGGAGCATGAAAAAGAGTGAAAAATGCGAGGAGCAAAAAAAAAAAAAGACGAGGAGCATGAAAAGGTGTGAAAAATGCCAGGAGCATGAAAAGGTGTGAAAAATGCGAAGAGCAAAAAAAACAAAAATGGACGAGGAGCATGAAAGGTGTGAAAAATGCAAGGAGCATGAAAAGTTGTGAAAAATGAGAGGAGCATGAAAAGGTGTGAAAAATGCGAGGAGCATGAAAAGGTGTGAAAAATGCGAAGAGCAAAAAAAAAAAAGACGAAGAGCATGAAAATGTGTGAATAATGCGAGGAGCATGAAAAGGTGTGAAAAATGCGAGGAGCATGAAAAGGTGTGAAAAATGCGAGGAGCAAAAAAAAAAAAAAAGACGAGGAGCATGAAAAGGTGTGAATAATGCGAGGAGCATGAAAAGGTGTCAAAAATCCGAGGAGCATGAAAAGGTGTCAAAAATGCGAGGAGCATGAAAAGGTGTGAAAAATGCGAGGAGCATGAAAAGGTGTGAAAAATGCGAGGAGCATGTAAAGGTGTGAAAAATGCGAGGAGCATGAAAAGGTGTGAAAAGTGTGAGGAGGATGAAAAGGTGTGAAAAATACGAGGAGGATGAAAAGGTGTGAAAAATGCGAAGAGTAAAAAAAAAAAGACGAGGAGCATGAAAAGGTGTGCAAAATGAAGGAGCATGAACAGGTGTGAAAAATGCGAGGAGCATGAAAATGTGTCAAAAATTCTAGGAGCATGAAAAGGTGTGAAAAATGTGAGGAGCATGAAAAGGTGTGAAAAATGCGAGGAGCATGAAAAGGTGTAAAAAATGCGATGAGCATGAAAAGGTATAAAAAATGCGAGGAGCATGAAAAGGTGTGAAAAATGTGGGGAGCATAAAAAGGCATGAAAAATGCAAAGAACATGAAAAAGTGTGAAAAATGCGAGGAGCATGAATTGGTGTGAAAAATGCCAGGAGCATGAAAAGGTGTGAAAAATGTGGGGAGCAAAAAAAAAAAAAAATACGAGGAGCATGAAAAGGTGTGAAAAATGCCAGGAGCATGAAAAGGTGTGAAAAATGCAAAGAGCAAAAAAAAAAAAAAGACGAGGAGCCTGAAAAGGTGTGCAAAATGCGAAGAGAAAAAAAAGATGAGGAGCATGAAAAGGTGTGAAAAATGAAAGGAGCATGAAAAGGTGTGAAAAATGCGAGGAGCATGAAAATGTGTCAAAAATTCTAGGAGATTGAAAAGGTGTGAAAAATGTGAGGAGCATGAAAAGGTGTGAAAAGTGTGAGGAGGATGAAAAGGTGTGAAAAATACGAGGAGGATGAAAAGGTGTGAAAAATGCGAAGAGCAAAAAAAAAAAGACGAGGAGCATGAAAAGGTGTGAAAAATGAGAGGAGCATGAAAAGGTGTGAAAAATGTGTGGAGCATAATAAGGTGAGAAAAATGCAAGGAATATGAAAAGGTGTGAAAAATGCAAGCAGCATGAAAAAGAGTGAAAAATGCGAGGAGCAAAAAAAAAATGGACGAGGAGCATGAAAGGTGTGAAAAATGCAAGGAGCATGAAAAGTTGTGTAAAATGCGAGGAGCATGAAAATGTGTCAAAAATTCTAGGAGCATGAAACGGTGTGAAAAATGCGAGGAGCAAAAAAAAAAAGACAAGGAGCCTGAAAAGATTCGAAAAATGCGAAGAGTAAAAAAAAAAAAAAGACGAGGAGCATGAAAAGTTGTGAAAAATGCGAGGAGCATGAAAAGATGTGAAATATCCGAGAAACAAAAGAAAAAGAAAAAGACGAGAAGCATGAAAAGGTGTGAAAAATGCGAGGAGCATGAAAATGAGTGAAAAATGCGAGGAGCAAAAAAAAAAAATACGAGGAGCATGAAAAGGTGTGAAAAATCCCAGGAGCATCAAAACGTGTGAAAAATGCGAAGAGCAAAAAAAAAAAGACGAGGAGCCTGAAAAGGTGTGCAAAATGCGAAGAGAAAAAAAAGACGAGGAGCATGAAAAGGTGGGAAAAATGAAAGGAGCATGAAAAGGTGTGAAAAATGCGAGGAGCATGAAAATGTGTCAAAAATTCTAGGAGCATGAAAAGGTGTGAAAAATGTGAGGAGCATGAAAAGGTGTGAAAAATGAGAGGAGCATGAAAAGGTGTGAAAATTGCAAGGAGCATGAAAAAGAGTGAAAAATGCGAGGAGCAAAAAAAAAAAAAAAGACGAGGAGCATGAAAAGGTGTGAAAAATGCCAGGAGCATGATAAGGTGTGAAAAATGCGAAGAGCAAAAAAAAAATGGACGAGGAGCATGAAAGGTGTGAAAAATGGAAGGAGCATGAAAAGTTGTGTAAAATGCGAGGAGCATGAAAATGTGTCAAAAATTCTAGGAGCATGAAACGGTGTGAAAATTGTGAGGAGCATGAAAAGGTGTGAAAAATGCCAGGAGCATGAAAAGGTGTGAAAAATGCGAAGAGTAAAAAAAAAAAAAGACGAGGAGCATGAAAAATTGTGAATAATGCGAGGAGCATGAAAAGGTGTGAAAAATGCGAGGAGCATGAAAGGTGTGAAAAATGCGAGGAGCATGAAAAGGTGTGAAAAATTCGAGGAGCATGAAAAGGTGTGAAAAATGCGAGGAGCATGAAAAGGTGTGAAAAGTGTGAGGAGGATGAAAAGGTGTGAAAAATACGAGGAGGATGAAAAGGTGTGGAAAATGCCAGGAGCATGAAAAGGTGTAGAAAATGCGAGGAGCATTAAAAGGTGTGAAAAATGCGAGGAGCATGAAAAGGTGTGAAAAATGCGAAGAGTAAAAAGAAAAAGGCGAGGAGCATGAAAAGGTGTGCAAAATGCGAAGAGAAAAAAAAGACGAGGAGCATGAAAAGGTGTGAAAAATGCAAGGAGCATGAAAAGGTGTGAAAAATGTGAGGAGCATGAAAAGGTGTGAAAAATGAGAGGAGCATGAAAATGTGTGAAAAATGTGTGGAGCATGAAAAGGTGAGAAAAATGCAAGGAACATGAAAAGGTGTGAAAAATGCAAGGAGCATGAAAAAGAGTGAAAAATGCGAGGAGCAAAAAAAAAAAAGACGAGGAGCATGAAAAGGTGTGCAAAATGCGAAGAGAAAAAAAAGACGAGGAGCATGAAAAGGTGTGAAAAATGCAAGGAGCATGAAAAGGTGTGAAAAATGCAAGGAGAATGAAAAGGTGTGAAAAATGTGAGGAGCATGAAAAGGTGTGAAATATCTGAGAAGCAAAAAAAAAAATGCGAGGAGCATGAAAAGCTGTGAAAAATGCGAAGAGCAAAAACAAATAAAAAAGACAAGGAGCATGAAAAGCTGCGAAAAATGCGAGGAGCATGAAAAGGTGTGAAAAATGCGAGGAGCATGAAAATGTGTCAAAAATTCTAGGAGCATGAAAAGGTGTGAAAAATGTGAGGAGCATGAAAAGGTGTGAAAAATGAGAGGAGCATGAAAAGGTGTGAAAAATGTGTGGAGCATAATAAGGTGAGAAAAATGCAAGGAGCATGAAAAAGTGAAAAATGCGAGGAGCAAAAAAAAAAAAAAGACGAGGAGCATGAAAAGGTGTGAAATATGCCAGGAGCTTGAAAAGGTGTGAAAAATGCGAAGAGCAAAAAAAAATAATGGACGAGGAGCATGAAAGGTGTGAAAAATGCAAGGAGCATGAAAGTTGTGTAAAATGCGAGGAGCATGAAAATGTGTCAAAAATTCTAGGAGCATGAAACGGTGTGAAAAATGCGAGGAGCAAAAAAAAAAAGACAAGGAGCCTGAAAAGGTGTAAAAAATGCGAAGAGTAAAAAAAAGAAAAAGACGAGGAGCATGAAAAGGTGTGAAAAATGCGAAGAGTAAAAAAAAAAAAAAGACGAGGAGCATGAAAAGGTGTGAAAAATGCGAAGAGTAAAAAAAAAAAAAAGACGAGGAGCATGAAAAGGTGTGAATAATGCGAGGAGCATGAAAAAGTGTGAAAAATGCGAGGAGCATGAAAAGGTGTGAAAAATGCGAGGAGCATGAAAAGGTGTGAAAAATGTGTGGAGAATAATAAGGTGAGAAAAATGCAAGGAGCATGAAAAAGAGTGAAAAATGCGAGGAGCAAAAAAAAAAAAAGACGAGGAGCATGAAAAGGTGTGAAATATGCCAGGAGCATGAAAAGGTGTGAAAAATGCGAAGAGCAAAAAAAAAAAATGGACGAGGAGCATGAAAGTTGTGAAAAATGCAAGGAGCATGAAAAAGTGTGAAAAATGTGAGGAGTATGAAAAGGTGTGAAAAATGCGAGGAGCATGAAAAGGTGTGAAAAATTGGAGGAGCATGAAAAGGTGTGAAAAATGCGAGGAGCAAAAAAAAAAAAAAGAAAGACCAGGAGCATGAAAAGGTGTGAAAAATGCGAGGAGCATGAAAAGGTGTGAAAAATGCGAGGAGCATGAAAAGGTGTGAAAAGTGTGAGGAGGATGAAAAGGTGTGAAAAATATGAGGAGGATGAAAAGGTGTGAAAAATACGAGGAGCATGAAAAGGTGAGAAAAATGCCAGGAGCATGAAAAGGTGTGAAAAATGCCAGGAGCATGAAAAGGTGTGAAAAATGCCAGGAGCATGAAAAGGTGTGAAAAATGCCAGGAGCATGAAAAGGTGTGAAAAATGCGAGGAGCATGAAAAGGTGTGAAAATGCGAAGAGCAAAAAAAAATTAAAAAGACAAGGAGCATGAAAAGCTGCGAAAAATGCGAGGAGCATGAAAAGGTGTGAAAAATGCGAAGAGTAAAAAAAAAAAAAGACGAGGAGCATGAAAAAGTGTGAATAATGCGAGGAGCATGAAAAGGTGTGAAAAATGCGAGGAGCATGAAAGGTGTGAAAAATGCGAGGAGCATGAAAAGGTGTGAAAAATTCGAGGAGCATGAAAAGGTGTGAAAAATGCGAGGAGCATGAAAAGGTGTGAAAAGTGTGAGGAGGATGAAAAGGTGTGAAAAATACGAGGAGGATGAAAAGGTGTGGAAAATGCCAGGAGCATGAAAAGGTGTAGAAAATGCGAGGAGCATTAAAAGGTGTGAAAAATGCGAGGAGCATGAAAAGGTGTGAAAAATGCGAAGAGTAAAAAAAAAAAGGCGAGGAGCATGAAAAGGTGTGCAAAATGCAAAGAGAAAAAAAAGACGAGGAGCATGAAAAGGTGTGAAAAATGCAAGGAGCATGAAAAGGTGTGGAAAATGTGAGGAGCATGAAAAGGTGTGAAAAATGAGAGGAGCATGAAAAGGTGTGAAAAATGTGTGGAGCATGAAAAGATGAGAAAAATGCAAGGAACATGAAAAGGTGGGAAAAATGCAAGGAGCATGAAAAAGAGTGAAAAATGCGAGGAGCAAAAAAAAAAAAGACGAGGAGCATGAAAAGGTGTGCAAAATGCGAAGAGAAAAAAAAGACGAGGAGCATGAAAAGGTGTGAAAAATGCAAGGAGCATGAAAAGGTGTGAAAAATGCAAGGAGCATGAAAAGGTGTGAAAAATGTGAGGAGCATGAAAAGGTGTGAAATATCTGAGAAGCAAAAAAAAAATGCGAGGAGCATGAAAAGCTGTGAAAAATGCGAAGAGCAAAAACAAATAAAAAAGACAAGGAGCATGAAAAGCTGCGAAAAATGCGAGGAGCATGAAAATGTGTCAAAAATTCTAGGAGCATGAAAAGGTGTGAAAAATGTGAGGAGCATGAAAAGGTGTGAAAAATGAGAGGAGCATGAAAAGGTGTGAAAAATGTGTGGAGCATAATAAGGTGAGAAAAACGCAAGGAGCATGAAAAGGTGTGAAAAATGCGAGGAGCAAAAAAAAAAAAAAGACGAGGAGCATGAAAAGGTGTGAAATATGCCAGGAGCATGAAAAGGTGTGAAAAATGCGAAGAGCAAAAAAAAAAAATGGACGAGGAGCATGAAAGGTGTGAAAAATGCAAGGAGCATGAAAGTTGTGTAAAATGCGAGGAGCATGAAAATGTGTCAAAAATTCTAGGAGCATGAAATGGTGTGAAAAATGCGAGGAGCAAAAAAAAAAAGACAAGGAGCCTGAAAAGGTGTGAATAATGCGAGGAGCATGAAAAAGTGTGAAAAATGCGAGGAGCATGAAAAGGTGTGAAAAATGCGAGGAGCATGAAAAGGTGTGAAAAATGTGTGGAGCATAATAAGGTGAGAAAAATGCAAGGAGCATGAAAAAGAGTGAAAAATGCGAGGAGCAAAAAAAAAAAAAAAGACGAGGAGCATGAAAAGGTGTGAAATATGCCAGGAGCATGAAAAGGTGTGAAAAATGCGAAGAGCAAAAAAAAAAAATGGACGAGGAGCATGAAAGGTGTGAAAAATGCAAGGAGCATGAAAAAGTGTGAAAAATGTGAGGAGCATGAAAAGGTGTGAAAAATGCGAGGAGCATGAAAAGGTGTGAAAAATTGGAGGAGCATGAAAAGGTGTGAAAAATGCGAGGAGCGAAAAAAAAAAAAAGAAAGACCAGGAGCATGAAAAGGTGTGAAAAATGCGAGGAGCATGAAAAGGTGTGAAAAATGCGAGGAGCATGAAAAGGTGTGAAAAGTGTGAGGAGGATGAAAAGGTGTGAAAAATATGAGGAGGATGAAAAGGTTTGAAAATTACGAGGAGCATGAAAAGGTGTCAAAAATTCAAGGAGCATGAAGAGGTGTGAAATATTCGAGGAACATGAAAAGGTGTGAAAAATGCGAGGAGCATGAAAAGGTGTGAAAAATGCCAGGAGCATGAAAAGGTGTGAAAAATGCCAGGAGCATGAAAAGGTGTGAAAAATGCAAGGAGCATGAAAAGGTGTGAAAATTGCAAAGAGCAAAAAAAAAAAAAAAAAGACAAGGAGCATGAAAAGCTGCGAAAAATGCGAGGAGCATGAAAAGGTGTGAAAATGCGAAGAGCAAAAAAAAATTAAAAAGACAAGGAGCATGAAAAGCTGCGAAAAATGCGAGGAGCATGAAAAGGTGTGAAAAATGCAAGGAGCATGAAAAGGTGTGAAAAATGCGAGGAGCATGAAAAGGTGTGAAAAATGCGAGGAGCATGAAAAGGTGTGAAAAATGTGGGGAGCATAAAAAGGTTTGAAAAATGTGGGGAGCATAAAAAGGTGTGAAAAATGCGAGGAGCATGAAAAAGAGTGAAAAATTGGAGGAGCAAAAAAAAAAAAAAAGACGAGGAGCATGAAAAGGTGTGAAAAATGCCAGGAGCATGAAAAGGTGTGAAAAATGCCAGGACCATGAAAAGGTGTGAAAAATGCAAGGAGCATAAAAGGGTGTGAAAAATGCGAGGAGCATGAAAAGGTGTGAAATATCTGAGAAGCCAAAAAAAAAAAAATGCGAGGAGCATGAAAAGGTGTGAAAAAAGCGAAGAGCAAAAAAACATAAAAAAGACAAGGAGCATGAAAAGCTAAGAAAAATGCGAGGAGCATGAAAAGGTGTGAAAAATGCAAGGAGCATAAAAGGGTGTGAAAATTGCGAGGAGCATGAAAAGGTGTGAAAAATGCGAGGAGCATGAAAAGGTGTGAAAAATGTGGGGAGCATAAAAAGGTTTGAAAAATATGGGGAGCATAAAAAGGTGTGAAAAATGCAAGGAGCATGAAAAGGTGTGAAAAAAGCGAGGAGCAAAAAAAAATAAAAAGAAGAGGAGCATGAAAAGGTGTTAAAAATTCGAGGAGCATGAAAAGGTGTGAAAAATGCAAGGAGCATGAAAAAGAGTGAAAAATGCGAGGAGCAAAAAAAAAAAAAAGACGAGGAGCATGAAAAGGTGTGAAAAATGCCAGGAGCATGAAAAGGTGTGAAAAATGCGAAGAGAAAAAAAAAACAAAAATGGACGAGGAGAATGAAAGGTGTGAAAAATGCAAGGAGCATGAAAAGTTGTTTAAAATGCGAGGAGCAAAAAAAAGAAAAAAGACAAGGATCATGAAAAGGTGTGAAAAATGCGAGGAGCATGAAAAGGTGTGAAAAATGCGCGGAGCATGAAAAGGTGTGAAAATTGCAAAGAGCAAAAAAAAATAAAAAAGACAAGGAGCATGAAAAGCTGCGAAAAATGCGAGGAGCATGAAAAGGTGTGAAAAATGCGAGGAACATGAAAAGGTGTGAAAAATGCGAAGAGCAAAAAAAAAAAAGTTGAAGAGCATGAAAATGTGTGAATAATGCGAGGAGCATGAAAAGGTGTGAAAAATGCGAGGAGCATGAAAAGGTGTGAAAAATGCGAGCAGCAAAAAAAAAAAAAAAAGACGAGGAGCATGAAAAGGTGTGAATAATGCGAGGAGCATGAAAAGGTGTCAAAAATGCGAGGAGCATGAAAAGGTGTGAAAAATGCGAGGAGCATGAAAAGGTGTGAAAAATGCGAGGAGCATGAAAATGTGTGAAAAATGCGAGGAGCATGAAAAGGTGTGAAAAATGCGAGGAGCATGAAAAGGTGTGAAAAGTGTGAGGAGGATGAAAAGGTGTGAAAAATACGAGGAGGATGAAAAGGTGTGAAAAATGCGAAGAGTAAAAAAAAAAAAAGACGAGGAGCATGAAAAGGTGTGCAAAATGAAAGGAGCATGAAAAGGTGTGAAAAATGCGAGGAGCATGAAAATGTGTCAAAAATTCTAGGAGCATGAAAAGGTGTGAAAAATGTGAGGAGCATGAAAAGGTGTGAAAAATGCGAGGAGCATGAAAAGGTGTGAAAAATGCAAGGAGCATGAAAAGGTGTGAAAAATTCGAGGAACATGAAAAGGTGTGAAAAATGCGAAGAGCAAAAAAAAAAGACGAGGAGCATGAAAAGGTGTGAAAAATGCAAGGAGCATGAAAAGGTGTGAAAATTGCAAAGAGCAAAAAAAAATAAAAAAGACAAGGAGCAGGAAAAGCTGCGAAAAATGCGAGGAGCAAGAAAAGGTGTGAAAATGCGAAGAGCAAAAAAAAATAAAAAAGACAAGGAGCATGAAAAGCTGCGAAAAATGCGAGGAGCATGAAAAGGTGTGAAAAAAGCGAGGCGCAAAAAAAAAAATAAAAGAAGAGGAGCATGAACGGGTGTGAAAAATTCGAGGAGCATGAAAAGGTGTGAAAAATGCAAGGAGCATGAAAAAGAGTGAAAAATTGGAGGAGCAAAAAAAAAAAAAGACGAGGAGCATGAAAAGGTGTGAAAAATGCCAGGAGCATGAAAAGGTGTGAAAAATGCCAGGAGCATGAAAAGGTGTGAAAAATGCAAGGAGCATGAAAAGGTGTGAAAAATGCGAGGAGCATGAAAAGCTGTGAAATATCTGAGAAGCAAAAAAAAAAATGCGAGGAGCATGAAAAGGTGTGAAAAATGCGAAGAGCAAAAAAAAATAAAAAAGACAAGGAGCATGAAAAGCTAAGAAAAATGCGAGGAGCATGAAAAGGTGTGAAAAATGTAAGGAGCATGAAAAGGTGTGAAAATTGCGAGGAGCATGAAAAGGTGTGAAAAATGCGAGGAGTATGAAAAGGTGTGAAAAATGTGGGGAGCATAAAAAGGTTTGAAAAATATGGGGAGCATAAAAAGCTGTGAAAAATGCAAGGAGCATGAAAAGGTGTGAAAAAAGCGAGGAGCAAAAAAAAAATAAAAAGAAGAGGAGCATGAAAAGGTGTGAAAAATGCCAGGAGCATGAAAAGGTGTGAAAAATGCAAGGAGCATGAAAAAGAGTGAAAAATGCGAGGAGCAAAAAAAAAAAAGACGAGGAGCATGAAAAGGTGTGAAAAATTCGAGGAGCATGAAAAGGTGTGAAAAATGCAAGGAGCATGAAAAGCTGTGTAAAATGCGAGGAGCAAAAAAAAAAAAGACGAAGAGCATGAAAATGTGTGAATAATGTGAGGAGCATGAAAAGGTGTGAAAAATGCGAGGAGCAAAAAAAAAAAAAAGACGAGGAGCATGAAAAGGTGTGAATAATGCGAGGAGCATGAAAAGGAGTCTAAAATGCGAGGAGCATGAAAAGGTGTCAAAAATGCGAGGAGCATGAAAAGGTGTGAAAAATGCGAGGAGCATGAAAAGGTGTGAAAAATGCGAGGAGCATGAAAAGGTGTGAAAAGTGTGAGGAGGATAAAAAGGTGTGAAAAATACGAGGAGCATGAAAAGGTGTGAAAAATGCGAAGAGTAAAAAAAAAAAAAGATGAGGAGCATGAAAAGGTGTGCAAAATGAAAGGAGCATGAAAAGGTGTGAAAAATGCGAGGAGCATGAAAATGTGTCAAAAATTCTAGGAGCATGAAAAGGTGTGAAAAATGTGAGGAGCATGAAATGGTGTGAAAAATGCGAGGAGCATGAAAAGGTGTGAAAAATGTGGGGAGCATAGAAAGGCGTGAAAAATGCAAAGAACATGAAAAGGTGTGAAAAATGCGAGGAGCATGAATTGGTGTGAAAAATGCCAGGAGCATGAAAATGAGTGAAAAATGCGAGGAGCAAAAAAAAAAAAAAGACGAGGAGCCTGAAAAGGTGTGAAAAATGCCAGGAGCATGAAAAGGTGTGAAAAATGCAAAGAGCAAAAAAAAAAAAAAGACGAGGAGCCTGAAAAGGTGTGCAAAATGCGAAGAGAAAAAAAAGACGAGGAGCATGAAAAGGTGTGAAAAATGAAAGGAGCATGAAAAGGTGTGAAAAATGCGAGGAGCATGAAAATGTGTCAAAAATTCTAGGAGCATGAAAAGATGTGAAAAATGTGAGGAGCATGAAAAGGTGTGACAAATGAGAGGAGCATGAAAAGGTGTGAAAAGTGTGAGGAGGATGAAAAGGTGTGAAAAATACGAGGAGGATGAAAAGGTGTGGAAAATGCGAGGAGCATGAAAAGGTGTAAAAAATGCGAGGAGCATTAAAAGGTGTGAAAAATGCGAGGAGCATGAAAAGGTGTGAAAAATGCAAAGAGTAAAAAAAAAAGGCGAGGAGCATGAAAAGGTGTGCAAAATGCGAAGAGAAAAAAAAGACGATGAGCATGAAAAGGTGTGAAAAATGCAAGGAGCATGAAAAGGTGTGGAAAATGTGAGGAGCATGAAAAGGTGTGAAAAATGAGAGGAGCATGAAAAGGTGTAAAAAATGTGAGGAGCATGAAAAGGTGTGAAATAAGCGAGGCGCAAAAAAAAAAATAAAAAGACCAGGAGCATGAAAAGGTGTGAAAAATGCGAGGAGCAAAAAAAAAAAAAAAAAGACCAGGAGCATGAAAAGGTGTGAAAAATGCGAGGAGCAAAAAAAAAAAAAAAGACCAGGAGCCTGAAAAGATGTGAAAAATGCGAGGAGCAAAAAAAAAAAAAAAGAAAGACCAGGAGCATGAAAAGGTGTGAAAAATGCGAAGAGCAAAAAAAAAAAAAAAAAAGACCAGGAACATGAAAAGGTGTAAAAAATGCGAGGAGCAAAAAAAAAAAAAGAAAGACCAGGAGCATGAAAAGGTGTGAAAAATGCGACGAGCATGAAAAGTTGTGAAAAATGCGAGGAGCATGAAGAGGTGTCAAAAATGCGAGGAGCATGAAAAGGTGTGAAAAATTTGAGGAGCAAAAAAAAAAAAAAAACCAGGAGCATGAAAAGGTGTGAAAAATGCGAGGAGCAAAAAAAAAAAAAGAAAGACCAGGAGCATGAAAAGGTGTGAAAAATGCGAGGAGCAAAAAAAAAAAAAGAAAGACCAGGAGCATGAAAAGGTGTGAAAAATGCGAGAAGCAAAAAAAAAAAAAAAAGACCAGGAACATGAAAAGGTGTAAAAAATGCGAGGAGCAAAAAAAAAAAAAGAAAGACCAGGAGCATGAAAAGGTGTGAAAAATGTGGGGAGCATAAAAAGGTTTGAAAAATATGGGGAGCATAAAAAGGTGTGAAAAGTGCAAGGAGCATGAAAAGGTGTGAAAAATGCAAGGAGCATGAAAAGGTGTGAAAATTGCGAGGAGCATGAAAAGGTGTGAAAAATGCGAGGAGCATGAAAAGGTGTGAAAAATGTGGGGAGCATAAAAAGGTGTGAAAAATATGAGGAGCATAAAAAGGTGTGAAAAATACGAGGAGCATGAAAAGGTGTGAAAAATGCGAAGAGCAAAAAAAAATAAAAAGGACAAGGAGCATGAAAAGCTGAGACAAATGCGAGGAGCATGAAAAGGTGTGAAAAATGCAAGGAGCATGAAAAGGTGTGAAAATTGCGAGGAGCATGAAAAGGTGTGAAAAATGCGAGGAGCATGAAAAGGTGTGCAAAATGTGGGGAGCATAAAAAGGTTTGAAAAATATGGGGAGCATAAAAAGGTGTGAAAAATGCGAGGAGCATGAAAAGGTGTGAAAAATACGAGTAGCAAAAAAAAAAAAAAAAAAGACCAGGAGCATAAAAAGGTGTGAAAAATGCGAAGAGCAAAAAAAAAAAAAAAAGACCAGGAACATGAAAAGGTGTAAAAAATGCGAGGAGCAAAAAAAAAAAAGAAAGACCAGGAGCATGAAAAGGTGTGAAAAATGCGACGAGCATGAAAAGTTGTGAAAAATGCGAGGAGCATGAAGAGGTGTCAAAAATGCGAGGAGCATGAAGAGGTGTGAATAATTTGAGGAGCAAAAAAAAAAAAAAACCAGGAGCATGAAAAGGTGTGAAAAATGCGAGGAGCAAAAAAAAAAAAAAAAAGAAAGAAATAAAGACCAGGAGCATGAAAAGGTGTGAAAAATGCGAGGAGCAAAAAAAAAAAAAGAAAGACCAGGAGCATGAAAAGGTGTGAAAAATGCGAGGAGCAAAAAAAAAAAAAGAAAGACCAGGAGCATGAAAAGGTGTGAAAAATGCGAGAAGCAAAAAAAAAAAAAAAAGACCAGGAACATGAAAAGGTGTAAAAAATGCGAGGAGCAAAAAAAAAAAAAGAAAGACCAGGAGCATGAAAAGGTGTGAAAAATGTGGGGAGCATAAAAAGGTTTGAAAAATATGGGGAGCATAAAAAGGTGTGAAAAGTGCAAGGAGCATGAAAAGGTGTGAAAAATGCAAGGAGCATGAAAAGGTGTGAAAATTGCGAGGAGCATGAAAAGGTGTGAAAAATGCGAGGAGCATGAAAAGGTGTGAAAAATGTGGGGAGCATAAAAAGGTTTGAAAAATATGGGGAGCATAAAAAGGTGTGAAAAATGCAAGGAGCATGAAAAGGTGTGAAAAATGCGAGGAGCATGAAAAGGTGTGAAAAATGCAAGGAGCATGAAAAAGAGTGAAAAATGCGAGGAGCAAAAAAAAAAAAAAGACGAGGAGCATGAAAAGGTGTGAAAAATGCCAGGAGCAAAAAAAAACAAAAATGGACGAGGAGCAAGAAAGGTGTGAAAAATGCAAGGAGCATGAAAAGTTGTTTAAAATGCGAGGAGCAAAAAAAAGAAAAAAGACAAGGATCATGAAAAGGTGTGAAAAATGCGAGGAGCATGAAAAGGTGTGAAAAATGCGCGGAGCATGAAAAGGTGTGAAAATTGCAAAGAGCAAAAAAAAATAAAAAAGACAAGGAGCATGAAAAGCTGCGAAAAATGCGAGGAGCATGAAAAGGTGTGAAAAATGCGAGGAACATGAAAAGGTGTGAAAAATGCGAAGAGCAAAAAAAAAAAAGTTGAAGAGCATGAAAATGTGTGAATAATGCGAGGAGCATGAAAAGGTGTGAAAAATGCGAGGAGCATGAAAAGGTGTGAAAAATGCGAGGAGCAAAAAAAAAAAAAAAAGACGAGGAGCATGAAAAGGTGTGAATAATGCGAGGAGCATAAAAAGGTGTCAAAAATGCGAGGAGCATGAAAAGGTGTGAAAAATGCGAGGAGCATGAAAAGGTGTGAAAAATGCGAGGAGCATGAAAATGTGTGAAAAATGCGAGGAGCATGAAAAGGTGTGAAAAATGCGAGGAGCATGAAAAGGTGTGAAAAGTGTGAGGAGGATGAAAAGGTGTGAAAAATACGAGGAGGATGAAAAGGTGTGAAAAATGCGAAGAGTAAAAAAAAAAAAAGACGAGGAGCATGAAAAGGTGTGCAAAATGAAAGGAGCATGAAAAGGTGTGAAAAATGCGAGGAGCATGAAAATGTGTCAAAAATTCTAGGAGCATGAAAAGGTGTGAAAAATGTGAGGAGCATGAAAAGGTGTGAAAAATGCGAGGAGCATGAAAAGGTGTGAAAAATGCAAGGAGCATGAAAAGGTGTGAAAAATTCGAGGAACATGAAAAGGTGTGAAAAATGCGAAGAGCAAAAAAAAAAGACGAGGAGCATGAAAAGGTGTGAAAAATGCAAGGAGCATGAAAAGGTGTGAAAATTGCAAAGAGCAAAAAAAAATAAAAAAGACAAGGAGCAGGAAAAGCTGCGAAAAATGCGAGGAGCAAGAAAAGGTGTGAAAATGCGAAGAGCAAAAAAAAATAAAAAAGACAAGGAGCATGAAAAGCTGCGAAAAATGCGAGGAGCATGAAAAGGTGTGAAAAAAGCGAGGCGCAAAAAAAAAATAAAAGAAGAGGAGCATGAACGGGTGTGAAAAATTCGAGGAGCATGAAAAGGTGTGAAAAATGCAAGGAGCATGAAAAAGAGTGAAAATTGGAGGAGCAAAAAAAAAAAAAAGACGAGGAGCATGAAAAGGTGTGAAAAATGCCAGGAGCATGAAAAGGTGTGAAAAATGCCAGGAGCATGAAAAGGTGTGAAAAATGCAAGGAGCATGAAAAGGTGTGAAAAATGCGAGGAGCATGAAAAGCTGTGAAATATCTGAGAAGCAAAAAAAAAAATGCGAGGAGCATGAAAAGGTGTGAAAAATGCGAAGAGCAAAAAAAAATAAAAAAGACAAGGAGCATGAAAAGCTAAGAAAAATGCGAGGAGCATGAAAAGGTGTGAAAAATGTAAGGAGCATGAAAAGGTGTGAAAATTGCGAGGAGCATGAAAAGGTGTGAAAAATGCGAGGAGTATGAAAAGGTGTGAAAAATGTGGGGAGCATAAAAAGGTTTGAAAAATATGGGGAGCATAAAAAGCTGTGAAAAATGCAAGGAGCATGAAAAGGTGTGAAAAAAGCGAGGAGCAAAAAAAAAAAAAAAAGACGAGGAGCATGAAAAGGTGTGAATAATGCGAGGAGCATGAAAAGGTGTCAAAAATGCGAGAAGCAAAAAAAAAAAAAAAAAAAAAAGACGAGGAGCATGAAAAGGTGTGAAAAATGCGAGGAGCATGAAAAGGTGTGAAAAATGTGAGGAGCAAAAAAAAAAAAAAAAAAGACCAGGAGCATGAAAAGGTGTGAAAAATGCGAGGAGCAAAAAAAAAAAAAAAAAAAGACCAGTAGCATGAAAAGATGTGAAAAATGCAAGGAGCATGAAAAGGTGTGAAAAATGCGAGGAGCATGAAAAGTTGTGAAAAATGCAAGGAGCATGAAAAGGTGTGAAAAATGCAAGGAGCATGAAAAGGTGTGAAAAATGCGAGGAGCAAAAAAAAAAAAGAAAGAAAGAAAGAAAGACCAGGAGCATGAAAAGGTGTGAAAAATGCGAGGAGCAAAAAAAAAAAAAAAAGAAAGAAAGAAAAACCAGGAGCATGAAAAGGTGTGAAAAATGCGAGGAGCAAAAAAAAAAAAGAAAAAAAGACCAGGAGCATGAAAAGGTGTGAAAAATTCGAGGAGCAAAAAAAAAAAAAAAAAAAGACCAGGAGCATGAAAAGGTGTGAAAAATGCAAGGAGCATGAAAAGGTGTGAAAAATGCAAGGAGCATGAAAAGGTGTGAAAAATGCGAAGAGCAAAAAAAAAAAAGAAAGAAAGAAAGTAAGACCAGGAGCATGAAAAGGTGTGAAAAACGCGAGGAGCAAAAAAAAAAAAAAGAAAGACCAGGAGCATGAAAAGGTGTGAAAAATGCGACGAGCATGAAAAGTTGTGAAAAATGCGAGGAGCATGAAGAGGTGTGAAAAATGCGAGGAGCATGAAAAGGTGTGAAAAATGCGAGGAGCAAAAAAAAAAAAAAAGAAAGACCAGGAGCATGAAAAGGTGTGAAAAATGCGAGGAGCAAAAAAAAAAAAAAAGACCAGGAGCATGAAAAGGTGTGAAAATTGCGAGGAGCAAAAAAAAAAAAAAAGACCAGGAGCATGAAAAGGTGTGAAAAACGCGAGGAGCAAAAAAAAAAATAAAAAGAAGAGGAGCATGAAAAGGTGTGAAAAATTCGAGGAGCATGAAAAGGTGTGAAAAATGCAAGGAGCATGAAAAAGAGTGAAAAATGCGAGGAGCAAAAAAAAAAAAAGACGAGGAGCATGAAAAGGTGTGAAAAATGCCAGGAGCATGAAAAGGTGTGAAAAATGCGAAGAGCAAAAAAAACAAAAATGGACGAGGAGCATGAAAGGTGTGAAAAATGCAAGGAGCATGAAAAGTTGTGAAAAATGAGAGGAGCATGAAAAGGTGTGAAAAATGCGAGGAGCATGAAAAGGTGTGAAAAATGCGAAGAGCAAAAAAAAAAAAGACGAAGAGCATGAAAATGTGTGAATAATGCGAGGAGCATGAAAAGGTGTGAAAAATGCGAGGAGCATGAAAAGGTGTGAAAAATGCGAGGAGCAAAAAAAAAAAAAAAGACGAGGAGCATGAAAAGGTGTGAATAATGCGAGGAGCATGAAAAGGTGTCAAAAATCCGAGGAGCATGAAAAGGTGTCAAAAATGCGAGGAGCATGAAAAGGTGTGAAAAATGCAAGGAGCATGAAAAGGTGTGAAAAATGCGAGGAGCATGAAAAGGTGTGAAAAATGCGAGGAGCATGAAAAGGTGTGAAAAGTGTGAGGAGGATGAAAAGGTGTGAAAAATACGAGGAGGATGAAAAGGTGTGAAAAATGCGAAGAGTAAAAAAAAAAAGACGAGGAGCATGAAAAGGTGTGCAAAATGAAGGAGCATGAACAGGTGTGAAAAATGCGAGGAGCATGAAAATGTGTCAAAAATTCTAGGAGCATGAAAAGGTGTGAAAAATGTGAGGAGCATGAAAAGGTGTGAAAAATGCGAGGAGCATGAAAAGGTGTAAAAAATGCGATGAGCATGAAAAGGTATAAAAAATGCGAGGAGCATGAAAAGGTGTGAAAAATGTGGGGAGCATAAAAAGGCATGAAAAATGCAAAGAACATGAAAAAGTGTGAAAAATGCGAGGAGCATGAATTGGTGTGAAAAATGCCAGGAGCATGAAAATGAGTGAAAAATGCGAGGAGCAAAAAAAAAAAAAAATACGAGGAGCATGAAAAGGTGTGAAAAATGCCAGGAGCATGAAAAGGTGTGAAAAATGCAAAGAGCAAAAAAAAAAAAAGACGAGGAGCCTGAAAAGGTGTGCAAAATGCGAAGAGAAAAAAAAGATGAGGAGCATGAAAAGGTGTGAAAAATGAAAGGAGCATGAAAAGGTGTGAAAAATGCGAGGAGCATGAAAATGTGTCAAAAATTCTAGGAGATTGAAAAGGTGTGAAAAATGTGAGGAGCATGAAAAGGTGTGAAAAGTGTGAGGAGGATGAAAAGGTGTGAAAAATACGAGGAGGATGAAAAGGTGTGAAAAATGCGAAGAGTAAAAAAAAAAAGACGAGGAGCATGAAAAGGTGTGAAAAATGCGAGGAGCATGAAAAGGTGTGAAAAATGTGTGGAGCATAATAAGGTGAGAAAAATGCAAGGAATATGAAAAGGTGTGAAAAATGCAAGCAGCATGAAAAAGAGTGAAAAATGCGAGGAGCAAAAAAAAAATGGACGAGGAGCATGAAAGGTGTGAAAAATGCAAGGAGCATGAAAAGTTGTGTAAAATGCGAGGAGCATGAAAATGTGTCAAAAATTCTAGGAGCATGAAACGGTGTGAAAAATGCGAGGAGCAAAAAAAAAAAGACAAGGAGCCTGAAAAGATTCGAAAAATGCGAAGAGTAAAAAAAAAAAAAAGACGAGGAGCATGAAAAGTTGTGAAAAATGCGAGGAGCATGAAAAGATGTGAAATATCCGAGAAACAAAAGAAAAAGAAAAAGACGAGAAGCATGAAAAGGTGTGAAAAATGCGAGGAGCATGAAAATGAGTGAAAAATGCGAGGAGCAAAAAAAAAAAATACGAGGAGCATGAAAAGGTGTGAAAAATCCCAGGAGCATCAAAACGTGTGAAAAATGCGAAGAGCAAAAAAAAAAAGACGAGGAGCCTGAAAAGGTGTGCAAAATGCGAAGAGAAAAAAAAGACGAGGAGCATGAAAAGGTGTGAAAAATGAAAGGAGCATGAAAAGGTGTGAAAAATGCGAGGAGCATGAAAATGTGTCAAAAATTCTAGGAGCATGAAAAGGTGTGAAAAATGTGAGGAGCATGAAAAGGTGTGAAAAATGAGAGGAGCATGAAAAGGTGTGAAAATTGCAAGGAGCATGAAAAAGAGTGAAAAATGCGAGGAGCAAAAAAAAAAAAAAAGACGAGGAGCATGAAAAGGTGTGAAAAATGCCAGGAGCATGAAAAGGTGTGAAAAATGCGAAGAGCAAAAAAAAAATGGACGAGGAGCATGAAAGGTGTGAAAAATGGAAGGAGCATGAAAAGTTGTGTAAAATGCGAGGAGCATGAAAATGTGTCAAAAATTCTAGGAGCATGAAACGGTGTGAAAATTGCGAGGAGCATGAAAAGGTGTGAAAAATGCGAGGAGCATGAAAGGTGTGAAAAATGCGAGGAGCATGAAAAGGTGTGAAAAATTCGAGGAGCATGAAAAGGTGTGAAAAATGCGAGGAGCATGAAAAGGTGTGAAAAGTGTGAGGAGGATGAAAAGGTGTGAAAAATACGAGGAGGATGAAAAGGTGTGGAAAATGCCAGGAGCATGAAAAGGTGTAGAAAATGTGAGGAGCATTAAAAGGTGTGAAAAATGCGAGGAGCATGAAAAGGTGTGAAAAATGCGAAGAGCAAAAAAAAAAAGGCGAGGAGCATGAAAAGGTGTGCAAAATGCGAAGAGAAAAAAAAGACGAGGAGCATGAAAAGGTGTGAAAAATGCAAGGAGCATGAAAAGGTGTGAAAAATGTGAGGAGCATGAAAAGGTGTGAAAAATGAGAGGAGCATGAAAAGGTGTGAAAAATGTGTGGAGCATGAAAAGGTGAGAAAAATGCAAGGAACATGAAAAGGTGTGAAAAATGCAAGGAGCATGAAAAAGAGTGAAAAATGCGAGGAGCAAAAAAAAAAAAAGACGAGGAGCATGAAAAGGTGTGCAAAATGTGAAGAGAAAATAAAGACGAGGAGCATGAAAAGGTGTGAAAAATGCAAGGAGCATGAAAAGGTGTGAAAAATGCAAGGAGCATGAAAAGGTGTGAAAAATGTGAGGAGCATGAAAAGGTGTGAAATATCTGAGAAGCAAAAAAAAAAAATGCGAGGAGCATGAAAAGCTGTGAAAAATGCGAAGAGCAAAAACAAATAAAAAAGACAAGGAGCATGAAAAGCTGCGAAAAATGCGAGGAGCATGAAAAGGTGTGAAAAATGCAAGGAGCATGAAAATGTGTCAAAAATTCTAGGAGCATGAAAAGGTGTGAAAAATGTGAGGAGCATGAAAAGGTGTGAAAAATGAGAGGAGCATGAAAAGGTGTGAAAAATGTGTGGAGCATAATAAGGTGAGAAAAATGCAAGGAGCATGAAAAAGAGTGAAAAATGCGAGGAGCAAAAAAAAAAAAAGACGAGGAGCATGAAAAGGTGTGAAATATGCCAGGAGCATGAAAAGGTGTGAGAAATGCGAAGAGCAAAAAAAAAAAAATGGACGAGGAGCATGAAAGGTGTGAAAAATGCAAGGAGCATGAAAGTTGTGTAAAATGCGAGGAGCATGAAAATGTGTCAAAAATTCTAGGAGTATGAAACGGTGTGAAAAATGCGAGGAGCAAAAAAAAAAAGACAAGGAGCCTGAAAAGGGGTGAAAAATGCGAAGAGTAAAAAAAAGAAAAAGACGAGGAGCATGAAAAGGTGTGAAAAATGCGAAGAGTAAAAAAAAAAAAAAAAGACGAGGAGCATGAAAAGGTGTGAAAAATGCGAAGAGTAAAAAAAAAAAAAAAGACGAGGAGCATGAAAAGGTGTGAATAATGCGAGGAGCATGAAAAACTGTGAAAAATGTGAGGAGCATGAAAAGGTGTGAAAAATGCGAGGAGCATGAAAAGGTGTGAAAAATGTGTGGAGCATAATAAGGTGAGAAAAATGCAAGGAGCATGAAAAAGAGTGAAAAATGCGAGGAGCAAAAAAAAAAAAAAAGACGAGGAGCATGAAAAGGTGTGAAATATGCCAGGAGCATGAAAAGGTGTGAAAAATGCGAAGAGCAAAAAAAAAAAATGGACGAGGAGCATGAAAGGTGTGAAAAATGGAAGGAGCATGAAAAGTTGTGTAAAATGCGAGGAGCATGAAAATGTGTCAAAAATTCTAGGAGCATGAAACGGTGTGAAAATTGCGAGGAGCATGAAAAGGTGTGAAAAATGCCAGGAGCATGAAAAGGTGTGAAAAATGCGAAGAGTAAAAAAAAAAAAAGACGAGGAGCATGAAAAAGTGTGAATAATGCGAGGAGCATGAAAAGGTGTGAAAAATGCGAGGAGCATGAAAGGGGTGAAAAATGCGAGGAGCATGAAAAGGTGTGAAAAATTCGAGGAGCATGAAAAGGTGTGAAAAATGCGAGGAGCATGAAAAGGTGTGAAAAGTGTGAGGAGGATGAAAAGGTGTGAAAAATACGAGGAGGATGAAAAGGTGTGGAAAATGCCAGGAGCATGAAAAGGTGTAGAAAATGCGAGGAGCATTAAAAGGTGTGAAAATTGCGAGGAGCATGAAAAGGTGTGAAAAATGCGAAGAGTAAAAAGAAAAAGGCGAGGAGCATGAAAAGGTGTGCAAAATGCGAAGAGAAAAAAAAGACGAGGAGCATGAAAAGGTGTGAAAAATGCAAGGAGCATGAAAAGGTGTGAAAAATGTGAGGAGCATGAAAAGGTGTGAAAAATGAGAGGAGCATGAAAAAGTGTGAAAAATGTGTGGAGCATGAAAAGGAGAGAAAAATGCAAGGAGCATGAAAAGGTGTGAAAAATGCAAGGAGAATGAAAAAGAGTGAAAAATGCGAGGAGCAAAAAAAAAAAAGACGAGGAGCATGAAAAGGTGTGCAAAATGCGAAGAGAAAAAAAAGACGAGGAGCATGAAAAGGTGTGAAAAATGCAAGGAGCATGAAAAGGTGTGAAAAATGCAAGGAGAATGAAAAGGTGTGAAAAATGTGAGGAGCATGAAAAAGTGTGAAATATCTGAGAAGCAAAAAAAAAAATGCGAGGAGCATGAAAAGCTGTGAAAAATGCGAAGAGCAAAAACAAATAAAAAAGACAAGGAGCATGAAAAGCTGCGAAAAATGCGAGGAGCATGAAAAGGTGTGAAAAATGCGAGGAGCATGAAAATGTGTCAAAAATTCTAGGAGCATGAAAAGGTGTGAAAAATGTGAGGAGCATGAAAAGGTGTGAAAAATGAGAGGAGCATGAAAAGGTGTGAAAAATGTGTGGAGCATAATAAGGTGAGAAAAATGCAAGGAGCATGAAAAAGAGTGAAAAATGCGAGGAGCAAAAAAAAAAAAAAGACGAGGAGCATGAAAAGGTGTGAAATATGCCAGGAGCATGAAAAGGTGTGAAAAATGCGAGGAGCAAAAAAAAAAAGACAAGGAGCCTGAAAAGGTGTGAAAAATGCGAAGAGTAAAAAAAAGAAAAAGACGAGGAGCATGAAAAGGTGTGAAAAATGCGAAGAGTAAAAAAAAAAAAAAAGACGAGGAGCATGAAAAGGTGTGAAAAATGCGAAGAGTAAAAAAAAAAAAAAAGACGAGGAGCATGAAAAGGTGTGAATAATGCGAGGAGCATGAAAAAGTGTGAAAAATGCGAGGAGCATGAAAAGGTGTGAAAAATGCGAGGAGCATGAAAAGGTGTGAAAAATGTGTGGAGCATAATAAGGTGAGAAAAATGCAAGGAGCATGAAAAAGAGTGAAAAATGCGAGGAGCAAAAAAAAAAAAAGACGAGGAGCATGAAAAGGTGTGAAATATGCCAGGAGCATGAAAAGGTGTGAAAAATGCGAAGAGCAAAAAAAAAAAATGGACGAGGAGCATGAAAGGTGTGAAAAATGCAAGGAGCATGAAAAAGTGTGAAAAATGTGAGGAGCATGAAAAGGTGTGAAAAATGCGAGGAGCATGAAAAGGTGTGAAAAATTGGAGGAGCATGAAAAGGTGTGAAAAATGCCAGGAGCAAAAAAAAAAAAAAGAAAGACCAGGAGCATGAAAAGGTGTGAAAAATGCGAGGAGCATGAAAAGGTGTGAAAAATGCGAGGAGCATGAAAAGGTGTGAAAAGTGTGAGGAGGATGAAAAGGTGTGAAAAATATGAGGAGGATGAAAAGGTGTGAAAATTACGAGGAGCATGAAAAGGTGTCAAAAATTCAAGGAGCATGAAGAGGTGTGAAATATTCGAGGAACATGAAAAAGTGTGAAAAATGCCAGGAGCATGAAAAGGTGTGAAAAATGCCAGTAGCATGAAAAGGTGTGAAAAATGCAAGGAGCATGAAAAGGTGTGAAAATTGCAAAGAGCAAAAAAAAATAAAAAAGGCAAGGAGCATGAAAAGCTGCGAAAAATGCGAGGAGCATGAAAAGGTGTGAAAATGCGAAGAGCAAAAAAAAATTAAAAAGACAAGGAGCATGAAAAGCTGCGAAAAATGCGAGGAGCATGAAAAGGTGTGAAAAATGCGAAGAGTAAAAAAAAAAAAAGACGAGGAGCATGAAAAAGTGTGAATAATGCGAGGAGCATGCAAAGGTGTGAAAAATGCGAGGAGCATGAAAGGTGTGAAAAATGCGAGGAGCATGAAAAGGTGTGAAATATCCGAGAAACAAAAGAAAAAGAAAAAGACGAGAAGCATGAAAAGGTGTGAAAAATGCGAGGAGCATGAAAATGAGTGAAAAATGCGAGGAGCAAAAAAAAAAAATACGAGGAGCATGAAAAGGTGTGAAAAATCCCAGGAGCATCAAAACGTGTGAAAAATGCGAAGAGCAAAAAAAAAAAGACGAGGAGCCTGAAAAGGTGTGCAAACTGCGAAGAGAAAAAAAAGATGAGGAGCATGAAAAGGTGTGAAAAATGAAAGGAGCATGAAAAGGTGTGAAAAATGCGAGGAGCATGAAAATGTGTCAAAAATTCTAGGAGCATGAAAAGGTGTGAAAAATGTGAGGAGCATGAAAAGGTGTGAAAAATGAGAGGAGCATGAAAAGGTGTGAAAATTGCAAGGAGCATGAAAAAGAGTGAAAAATGCGAGGAGCAAAAAAAAAAAAAAAGACGAGGAGCATGAAAAGGTGTGAAAAATGCCAGGAGCATGAAAAGGTGTGAAAAATGCGAAGAGCAAAAAAAAAAATGGACGAGGAGCATGAAAGGTGTGAAAAATGGAAGGAGCATGAAAAGTTGTGTAAAATGCGAGGAGCATGAAAATGTGTCAAAAATTCTAGGAGCATGAAACGGTGTGAAAATTGCGAGGAGCATGAAAAGGTGTGAAAAATGCGAGGAGCATGAAAGGTGTGAAAAATGCGAGGAGCATGAAAAGGTGTGAAAAATTCGAGGAGCATGAAAAGGTGTGAAAAATGCGAGGAGCATGAAAAGGTGTGAAAAGTGTGAGGAGGATGAAAAGGTGTGAAAAATACGAGGAGGATGAAAAGGTGTGGAAAATGCCAGGAGCATGAAAAGGTGTAGAAAATGTGAGGAGCATTAAAAGGTGTGAAAAATGCGAGGAGCATGAAAAGGTGTGAAAAATGCGAAGAGTAAAAAAAAAAAGGCGAGGAGCATGAAAAGGTGTGCAAAATGCGAAGAGAAAAAAAAGACGAGGAGCATGAAAAGGTGTGAAAAATGCAAGGAGCATGAAAAGGTGTGAAAAATGTGAGGAGCATGAAAAGGTGTGAAAAATGAGAGGAGCATGAAAAGGTGTGAAAAATGTGTGGAGCATGAAAAGGTGAGAAAAATGCAAGGAACATGAAAAGGTGTGAAAAATGCAAGGAGCATGAAAAAGAGTGAAAAATGCGAGGAGCAAAAAAAAAAAAAGACGAGGAGCATGAAAAGGTGTGCAAAATGTGAAGAGAAAAAAAAGACGAGGAGCATGAAAAGGTGTGAAAAATGCAAGGAGCATGAAAAGGTGTGAAAAATGCAAGGAGCATGAAAAGGTGTGAAAAATGTGAGGAGCATGAAAAGGTGTGAAATATCTGAGAAGCAAAAAAAAAAAATGCGAGGAGCATGAAAAGCTGTGAAAAATGCGAAGAGCAAAAACAAATAAAAAAGACAAGGAGCATGAAAAGCTGCGAAAAATGCAAGGAGCATGAAAAGGTGTGAAAAATGCGAGGAGCATGAAAATGTGTCAAAAATTCTAGGAGCATGAAAAGGTGTGAAAAATGTGAGGAGCATGAAAAGGTGTGAAAAATGAGAGGAGCATGAAAAGGTGTGAAATATGTGTGGAGCATAATAAGGTGAGAAAAATGCAAGGAGCATGAAAAAGAGTGAAAAATGCGAGGAGCAAAAAAAAAAAAAGACGAGGAGCATGAAAAGGTGTGAAATATGCCAGGAGCATGAAAAGGTGTGAGAAATGCGAAGAGCAAAAAAAAAAAAATGGACGAGGAGCATGAAAGGTGTGAAAAATGCAAGATGCATGAAAGTTGTGTAAAATGCGAGGAGCATGAAAATGTGTCAAAAATTCTAGGAGTATGAAACGGTGTGAAAAATGCGAGGAGCAAAAAAAAAAGACAAGGAGCCTGAAAAGGTGTGAAAAATGCGAAGAGTAAAAAAAAGAAAAAGACGAGGAGCATGAAAAGGTGTGAAAAATGCGAAGAGTAAAAAAAAAAAAAAAAAGACGAGGAGCATGAAAAGGTGTGAAAAATGCGAAGAGTAAAAAAAAAAAAAAAAGACGAGGAGCATGAAAAGGTGTGAATAATGCGAGGAGCATGAAAAAGTGTGAAAAATGCGAGGAGCATGAAAAGGTGTGAAAAATGCGAGGAGCATGAAAAGGTGTGAAAAATGTGTGGAGCATAATAAGGTGAGAAAAATGCAAGGAGCATGAAAAAGAGTGAAAAATGCGAGGAGCAAAAAAAAAAAAAAGACGAGGAGCATGAAAAGGTGTGAAATATGCCAGGAGCATGAAAAGGTGTGAAAAATGCGAAGAGCAAAAAAAAAAAATGGACGAGGAGCATGAAAGGTGTGAAAAATGGAAGGAGCATGAAAAGTTGTGTAAAATGCGAGGAGCATGAAAATGTGTCAAAAATTCTAGGAGCATGAAACGGTGTGAAAATTGTGAGGAGCATGAAAAGGTGTGAAAAATGCCAGGAGCATGAAAAGGTGTGAAAAATGCGAAGAGTAAAAAAAAAAAAAGACGAGGAGCATGAAAAAGTGTGAATAATGCGAGGAGCATGAAAAGGTGTGAAAAATGCGAGGAGCATGAAAGGTGTGAAAAATGCGAGGAGCATGAAAAGGTGTGAAAAATTCGAGGAGCATGAAAAGGTGTGAAAAATGCGAGGAGCATGAAAAGGTGTGAAAAGTGTGAGGAGGATGAAAAGGTGTGAAAAATACGAGGAGGATGAAAAGGTGTGGAAAATGCCAGGAGCATGAAAAGGTGTAGAAAATGCGAGGAGCATTAAAAGGTGTGAAAAATGCGAGGAGCATGAAAAGGTGTGAAAAATGCGAAGAGTAAAAAGAAAAAGGCGAGGAGCATGAAAAGGTGTGCAAAATGCGAAGAGAAAAAAAAGACGAGGAGCATGAAAAGGTGTGAAAAATGCAAGGAGCATGAAAAGGTGTGAAAAATGTGAGGAGCATGAAAAGGTGTGAAAAATGAGAGGAGCATGAAAATGTGTGAAAAATGTGTGGAGCATGAAAAGGTGAGAAAAATGCAAGGAACATGAAAAGGTGTGAAAAATGCAAGGAGCATGAAAAAGAGTGAAAAATGCGAGGAGCAAAAAAAAAAAAGACGAGGAGCATGAAAAGGTGTGCAAAATGCGAAGAGAAAAAAAAGACGAGGAGCATGAAAAGGTGTGAAAAATGCCAGGAGCATGAAAAGGTGTGAAAAATGCAAGGAGAATGAAAAGGTGTGAAAAATGTGAGGAGCATGAAAAGGTGTGAAATATCTGAGAAGCAAAAAAAAAAATGCGAGGAGCATGAAAAGCTGTGAAAAATGCGAAGAGCAAAAACAAATAAAAAAGACAAGGAGCATGAAAGCTGCGAAAAATGCGAGGAGCATGAAAAGGTGTGAAAAATGCGAGGAGCATGAAAATGTGTCAAAAATTCTAGGAGCATGAAAAGGTGTGAAAAATGTGAGGAGCATGAAAAGGTGTGAAAAATGAGAGGAGCATGAAAAGGTGTGAAAAATGTGTGGAGCATAATAAGGTGAGAAAAATGCAAGGAGCATGAAAAAGTGAAAAATGCGAGGAGCAAAAAAAAAAAAAAGACGAGGAGCATGAAAAGGTGTGAAATATGCCAGGAGCTTGAAAAGGTGTGAAAAATGCGAAGAGCAAAAAAAAATAATGGACGAGGAGCATGAAAGGTGTGAAAAATGCAAGGAGCATGAAAGTTGTGTAAAATGCGAGGAGCATGAAAATGTGTCAAAAATTCTAGGAGCATGAAACGGTGTGAAAAATGCGAGGAGCAAAAAAAAAAAGACAAGGAGCCTGAAAAGGTGTAAAAAATGCGAAGAGTAAAAAAAAGAAAAAGACGAGGAGCATGAAAAGGTGTGAAAAATGCGAAGAGTAAAAAAAAAAAAAAGACGAGGAGCATGAAAAGGTGTGAAAAATGCGAAGAGTAAAAAAAAAAAAAGACGAGGAGCATGAAAAGGTGTGAATAATGCGAGGAGCATTAAAAAGTGTGAAAAATGCGAGGAGCATGAAAAGGTGTGAAAAATGCGAGGAGCATGAAAAGGTGTGAAAAATGTGTGGAGCATAATAAGGTGAGAAAAATGCAAGGAGCATGAAAAAGAGTGAAAAATGCGAGGAGCAAAAAAAAAAAAAGACGAGGAGCATGAAAAGGTGTGAAATATGCCAGGAGCATGAAAAGGTGTGAAAAATGGGAAGAGCAAAAAAAAAAAATGGACGAGGAGCATGAAAGTTGTGAAAAATGCAAGGAGCATGAAAAAGTGTGAAAAATGTGAGGAGTATGAAAAGGTGTGAAAAATGCGAGGAGCATGAAAAGGTGTGAAAAATGGGAGGAGCATGAAAAGGTGTGAAAAATGCGAGGAGAAAAAAAAAAAAAAAGAAAGACCAGGAGCATGAAAAGGTGTGAAAAATGCGAGGAGCATGAAAAGGTGTGAAAAATGCGAGGAGCATGAAAAGGTGTGAAAAGTGTGAGGAGGATGAAAAGGTGTGAAAAATATGAGGAGGATGAAAAGGTGTGAAAATTACGAGGAGCATGAAAAGGTGTGAAAAATGCCAGGAGCATGAAAAGTTGTGAAAAATGCCAGGAGCATGAAAAGGTGTGAAAAATGCCAGGAGCATGAAAAGGTGTGAAAAATGCCAGGAGCATGAAAAGGTGTGAAAAATGCGAGGAGCATGAAAAGGTGTGAAAATGCGAAGAGCAAAAAAAAATTAAAAAGACAAGGAGCATGAAAAGCTGCGAAAAATGCGAGGAGCATGAAAAGGTGTGAAAAATGCGAAGAGTAAAAAAAAAAAAAGACGAGGAGCATGAAAAAGTGTGAATAATGCGAGGAGCATGAAAAGGTGTGAAAAATGCGAGGAGCATGAAAGGTGTGAAAAATGCGAGGAGCATGAAAAGGTGTGAAAAATTCGAGGAGCATGAAAAGGTGTGAAAAATGCGAGGAGCATGAAAAGGTGTGAAAAGTGTGAGGAGGATGAAAAGGTGTGAAAAATACGAGGAGGATGAAAAGGTGTGGAAAATGCCAGGAGCATGAAAAGGTGTAGAAAATGCGAGGAGCATTAAAAGGTGTGAAAAATGCGAGGAGCATGAAAAGGTGTGAAAAATGCGAAGAGTAAAAAAAAAAGGCGAGGAGCATGAAAAGGTGTGCAAAATGCAAAGAGAAAAAAAAGACGAGGAGCATGAAAAGGTGTGAAAAATGCAAGGAGCATGAAAAGGTGTGGAAAATGTGAGGAGCATGAAAAGGTGTGAAAAATGAGAGGAGCATGAAAAGGTGTGAAAAATGTGTGGAGCATGAAAAGATGAGAAAAATGCAAGGAACATGAAAAGGTGTGAAAAATGCAAGGAGCATGAAAAAGAGTGAAAAATGCGAGGAGCAAAAAAAAAAAAGACGAGGAGCATGAAAAGATGTGAAAAATGCGAAGAGAAAAAAAAGACGAGGAGCATGAAAAGGTGTGAAAAATGCAAGGAGCATGAAAAGGTGTGAAAAATGCAAGGAGCATGAAAAGGTGTGAAAAATGTGAGGAGCATGAAAAGGTGTGAAATATCTGAGAAGCAAAAAAAAAATGCGAGGAGCATGAAAAGCTGTGAAAAATGCGAAGAGCAAAAACAAATAAAAAAGACAAGGAGCATGAAAAGCTGCGAAAAATGCGAGGAGCATGAAAATGTGTCAAAAATTCTAGGAGCATGAAAAGGTGTGAAAAATGTGAGGAGCATGAAAAGGTGTGAAAAATGAGAGGAGCATGAAAAGGTGTGAAAAATGTGTGGAGCATAATAAGGTGAGAAAAACGCAAGGAGCATGAAAAGGTGTGAAAAATGCGAGGAGCAAAAAAAAAAAAAAGACGAGGAGCATGAAAAGGTGTGAAATATGCCAGGAGCATGAAAAGGTGTGAAAAATGCGAAGAGTAAAAAAAAAAAAAAAAAGACGAGGAGCATGAAAAGGTGTGAAAAATGCGAAGAGTAAAAAAAAAAAAAAAGACGAGGAGCATGAAAAGGTGTGAATAATGCGAGGAGCATGAAAAAGTGTGAAAAATGCGAGGAGCATGAAAAGGTGTGAAAAATGCGAGGAGCATGAAAAGGTGTGAAAAATGTGTGGAGCATAATAAGGTGAGAAAAATGCAAGGAGCATGAAAAAGAGTGAAAAATGCGAGGAGCAAAAAAAAAAAAAAGACGAGGAGCATGAAAAGGTGTGAAAAATGCCAGGAGCATGAAAAGGTGTGAAAAATGCGAAGAGCAAAAAAAAAAAATGGACGAGGAGCATGAAAGGTGTGAAAAATGGAAGGAGCATGAAAAGTTGTGTAAAATGCGAGGAGCATGAAAATGTGTCAAAAATTCTAGGAGCATGAAACGGTGTGAAAATTGTGAGGAGCATGAAAAGGTGTGAAAAATGCCAGGAGCATGAAAAGGTGTGAAAAATGCGAAGAGTAAAAAAAAAAAAAGACGAGGAGCATGAAAAAGTGTGAATAATGCGAGGAGCATGAAAAGGTGTGAAAAATGCGAGGAGCATGAAAGGTGTGAAAAATGCGAGGAGCATGAAAAGGTGTGAAAAATTCGAGGAGCATGAAAAGGTGTGAAAAATGCGAGGAGCATGAAAAGGTGTGAAAAGTGTGAGGAGGATGAAAAGGTGTGAAAAATACGAGGAGGATGAAAAGGTGTGGAAAATGCCAGGAGCATGAAAAGGTGTAGAAAATGCGAGGAGCATTAAAAGGTGTGAAAAATGCGAGGAGCATGAAAAGGTGTGAAAAATGCGAAGAGTAAAAAGAAAAAGGCGAGGAGCATGAAAAGGTGTGCAAAATGCGAAGAGAAAAAAAAGACGAGGAGCATGAAAAGGTGTGAAAAATGCAAGGAGCATGAAAAGGTGTGAAAAATGTGAGGAGCATGAAAAGGTGTGAAAAATGAGAGGAGCATGAAAATGTGTGAAAAATGTGTGGAGCATGAAAAGGTGAGAAAAATGCAAGGAACATGAAAAGGTGTGAAAAATGCAAGGAGCATGAAAAAGAGTGAAAAATGCGAGGAGCAAAAAAAAAAAAGACGAGGAGCATGAAAAGGTGTGCAAAATGCGAAGAGAAAAAAAAGACGAGGAGCATGAAAAGGTGTGAAAAATGCAAGGAGCATGAAAAGGTGTGAAAAATGCAAGGAGAATGAAAAGGTGTGAAAAATGTGAGGAGCATGAAAAGGTGTGAAATATCTGAGAAGCAAAAAAAAAAATGCGAGGAGCATGAAAAGCTGTGAAAAATGCGAAGAGCAAAAACAAATAAAAAAGACAAGGAGCATGAAAAGCTGCGAAAAATGCGAGGAGCATGAAAAGGTGTGAAAAATGCGAGGAGCATGAAAATGTGTCAAAAATTCTAGGAGCATGAAAAGGTGTGAAAAATGTGAGGAGCATGAAAAGGTGTGAAAAATGAGAGGAGCATGAAAAGGTGTGAAAAATGTGTGGAGCATAATAAGGTGAGAAAAATGCAAGGAGCATGAAAAAGTGAAAAATGCGAGGAGCAAAAAAAAAAAAAAGACGAGGAGCATGAAAAGGTGTGAAATATGCCAGGAGCTTGAAAAGGTGTGAAAAATGCGAAGAGCAAAAAAAAATAATGGACGAGGAGCATGAAAGGTGTGAAAAATGCAAGGAGCATGAAAGTTGTGTAAAATGCGAGGAGCATGAAAATGTGTCAAAAATTCTAGGAGCATGAAACGGTGTGAAAAATGCGAGGAGCAAAAAAAAAAAGACAAGGAGCCTGAAAAGGTGTAAAAAATGCGAAGAGTAAAAAAAAGAAAAAGACGAGGAGCATGAAAAGGTGTGAAAAATGCGAAGAGTAAAAAAAAAAAAAAGACGAGGAGCATGAAAAGGTGTGAAAAATGCGAAGAGTAAAAAAAAAAAAAGACGAGGAGCATGAAAAGGTGTGAATAATGCGAGGAGCATTAAAAAGTGTGAAAAATGCGAGGAGCATGAAAAGGTGTGAAAAATGCGAGGAGCATGAAAAGGTGTGAAAAATGTGTGGAGCATAATAAGGTGAGAAAAATGCAAGGAGCATGAAAAAGAGTGAAAAATGCGAGGAGCAAAAAAAAAAAAAGACGAGGAGCATGAAAAAGTGTGAAATATGCCAGGAGCATGAAAAGGTGTGAAAAATGGGAAGAGCAAAAAAAAAAAATGGACGAGGAGCATGAAAGTTGTGAAAAATGCAAGGAGCATGAAAAAGTGTGAAAAATGTGAGGAGTATGAAAAGGTGTGAAAAATGCGAGGAGCATGAAAAGGTGTGAAAAATTGGAGGAGCATGAAAAGGTGTGAAAAATGCGAGGAGCAAAAAAAAAAAAAAGAAAGACCAGGAGCATGAAAAGGTGTGAAAAATGCGAGGAGCATGAAAAGGTGTGAAAAATGCGAGGAGCATGAAAAGGTGTGAAAAGTGTGAGGAGGATGAAAAGGTGTGAAAAATATGAGGAGGATGAAAAGGTGTGAAAATTACGAGGAGCATGAAAAGGTGTGAAAAATGCCAGGAGCATGAAAAGTTGTGAAAAATGCCAGGAGCATGAAAAGGTGTGAAAAATGCCAGGAGCATGAAAAGGTGTGAAAAATGCCAGGAGCATGAAAAGGTGTGAAAAATGCGAGGAGCATGAAAAGGTGTGAAAATGCGAAGAGCAAAAAAAAATTAAAAAGACAAGGAGCATGAAAAGCTGCGAAAAATGCGAGGAGCATGAAAAGGTGTGAAAAATGCGAAGAGTAAAAAAAAAAAAAGACGAGGAGCATGAAAAAGTGTGAATAATGCGAGGAGCATGAAAAGGTGTGAAAAATGCGAGGAGCATGAAAGGTGTGAAAAATGCGAGGAGCATGAAAAGGTCTGAAAAATTCGAGGAGCATGAAAAGGTGTGAAAAATGCGAGGAGCATGAAAAGGTGTGAAAAGTGTGAGGAGGATGAAAAGGTGTGAAAAATACGAGGAGGATGAAAAGGTGTGGAAAATGCCAGGAGCATGAAAAGGTGTAGAAAATGCGAGGAGCATTAAAAGGTGTGAAAAATGCGAGGAGCATGAAAAGGTGTGAAAAATGCGAAGAGTAAAAAAAAAAGGCGAGGAGCATGAAAAGGTGTGCAAAATGCAAAGAGAAAAAAAAGACGAGGAGCATGAAAAGGTGTGAAAAATGCAAGGAGCATGAAAAGGTGTGGAAAATGTGAGGAGCATGAAAAGGTGTGAAAAATGAGAGGAGCATGAAAAGGTGTGAAAAATGTGTGGAGCATGAAAAGATGAGAAAAATGCAAGGAACATGAAAAGGTGTGAAAAATGCAAGGAGCATGAAAAAGAGTGAAAAATGCGAGGAGCAAAAAAAAAAAAGACGAGGAGCATGAAAAGGTGTGAAAAATGCGAAGAGAAAAAAAAGACGAGGAGCATGAAAAGGTGTGAAAACTGAAAGGAGCATGAAAAGGTGTGAAAAATGCAAGGAGCATGAAAAGGTGTGAAAAATGTGAGGAGCATGAAAAGGTGTGAAATATCTGAGAAGCAAAAAAAAAATGCGAGGAGCATGAAAAGCTGTGAAAAATGCGAAGAGCAAAAACAAATAAAAAAGACAAGGAGCATGAAAAGCTGCGAAAAATGCGAGGAGCATGAAAATGTGTCAAAAATTCTAGGAGCATGAAAAGGTGTGAAAAATGTGAGGAGCATGAAAAGGTGTGAAAAATGAGAGGAGCATGAAAAGGTGTGAAAAATGTGTGGAGCATAATAAGGTGAGAAAAACGCAAGGAGCATGAAAAGGTGTGAAAAATGCGAGGAGCAAAAAAAAAAAAAAGACGAGGAGCATGAAAAGGGGTGAAATATGCCAGGAGCATGAAAAGGTGTGAAAAATGCGAAGAGCAAAAAAAAAAAATGGACGAGGAGCATGAAAGGTGTGAAAAATGCAAGGAGCATGAAAGTTGTGTAAAATGCGAGGAGCATGAAAATGTGTCAAAATTCTAGGAGCATGAAATGGTGTGAAAAATGCGAGGAGCAAAAAAAAAAAGACAAGGAGCCTGAAAAGGTGTGAATAATGCGAGGAGCATGAAAAAGTGTGAAAAATGCGAGGAGCATGAAAAGGTGTGAAAAATGCGAGGAGCATGAAAAGGTGTGAAAAATGTGTGGAGCATAATAAGGTGAGAAAAATGCAAGGAGCATGAAAAAGAGTGAAAAATGCGAGGAGCAAAAAAAAAAAAAAAAGACGAGGAGCATGAAAAGGTGTGAAATATGCCAGGAGCATGAAAAGGTGTGAAAAATGCGAAGAGCAAAAAAAAAAAATGGACGAGGAGCATGAAAGGTGTGAAAAATGCAAGGAGCATGAAAAAGTGTGAAAAATGTGAGGAGCATGAAAAGGTGTGAAAAATGCGAGGAGCATGAAAAGGTGTGAAAAATTGGAGGAGCATGAAAAGGTGTGAAAAATGCGAGGAGCGAAAAAAAAAAAAAAGAAAGACCAGGAGCATGAAAAGGTGTGAAAAATGCGAGGAGCATGAAAAGGTGTGAAAAATGCGAGGAGCATGAAAAGGTGTGAAAAGTGTGAGGAGGATGAAAAGGTGTGAAAAATATGAGGAGGATGAAAAGGTTTGAAAATTACGAGGAGCATGAAAAGGTGTCAAAAATTCAAGGAGCATGAAGAGGTGTGAAATATTCGAGGAACATGAAAAGGTGTGAAAAATGCGAGGAGCATGAAAAGGTGTGAAAAATGCCAGGAGCATGAAAAGGTGTGAAAAATGCCAGGAGCATGAAAAGGTGTGAAAAATGCAAGGAGCATGAAAAGGTGTGAAAATTGCAAAGAGCAAAAAAAAAATAAAAAAGACAAGGAGCATGAAAAGCTGCGAAAAATGCGAGGAGCATGAAAAGGTGTGAAAATGCGAAGAGCAAAAAAAAATTAAAAAGACAAGGAGCATGAAAAGCTGCGAAAAATGCGAGGAGCATGAAAAGGTGTGAAAAATGCAAGGAGCATGAAAAGGTGTGAAAAATGCGAGGAGCATGAAAAGGTGTGAAAAATGCGAGGAGCATGAAAAGGTGTGAAAAATGTGGGGAGCATAAAAAGGTTTGAAAAATGTGGGGAGCATAAAAAGGTGTGAAAAATGCGAGGAGCATGAAAAAGAGTGAAAAATTGGAGGAGCAAAAAAAAAAAAAAAGACGAGGAGCATGAAAAGGTGTGAAAAATGCCAGGAGCATGAAAAGGTGTGAAAAATGCCAGGACCATGAAAAGGTGTGAAAAATGCAAGGAGCATAAAAGGGTGTGAAAAATGCGAGGAGCATGAAAAGGTGTGAAATATCTGAAAAGCCAAAAAAAAAAAAATGCGAGGAGCATGAAAAGGTGTGAAAAAAGCGAAGAGCAAAAAAACATAAAAAAGACAAGGAGCATGAAAAGCTAAGAAAAATGCGAGGAGCATGAAAAGGTGTGAAAAATGCAAGGAGCATGAAAAGGTGTGAAAATTGCGAGGAGGATGAAAAGGTGTGAAAAATGCGAGGAGCATGAAAAGGTGTGAAAAATGTGGGGAGCATAAAAAGGTTTGAAAAATATGGGGAGCATAAAAAGGTGTGAAAAATGCAAGGAGCATGAAAAGGTGTGAAAAAAGCGAGGAGCAAAAAAAAATAAAAAGAAGAGGAGCATGAAAAGGTGTTAAAAATTCGAGGAGCATGAAAAGGTGTGAAAAATGCAAGGAGAATGAAAAAGAGTGAAAAATGCGAGGAGCAAAAAAAAAAAAAAGACGAGGAGCATGAAAAGGTGTGAAAAATGCCAGGAGCATGAAAAGGTGTGAAAAATGCGAAGAGCAAAAAAAAACAAAAATGGACGAGGAGCATGAAAGGTGTGAAAAATGCAAGGAGCATGAAAAGTTGTTTAAAATGCGAGGAGCAAAAAAAAGAAAAAAGACAAGGAGCATGAAAAGGTGTGAAAAATGCGAGGAGCATGAAAAGGTGTGAAAAATGCGCGGAGCATGAAAAGGTGTGAAAATTGCAAAGAGCAAAAAAAAATAAAAAAGACAAGGAGCATGAAAAGCTGCGAAAAATGCGAGGAGCATGAAAAGGTGTGAAAAATGCGAGGAACATGAAAAGGTGTGAAAAATGCGAAGAGCAAAAAAAAAAAAGTTGAAGAGCATGAAAATGTGTGAATAATGCGAGGAGCATGAAAAGGTGTGAAAAATGCGAGGAGCAGGAAAAGGTGTGAAAAATGCGAGGAGCAAAAAAAAAAAAAAAAGACGAGGAGCATGAAAAGGTGTGAATAATGCGAGGAGCATGAAAAGGTGTCAAAAATGCGAGGAGCATGAAAAGGTGTGAAAAATGCGAGGAGCATGAAAAGGTGTGAAAAATGCGAGGAGCATGAAAATGTGTGAAAAATGCGAGGAGCATGAAAAGGTGTGAAAAATGCGAGGAGCATGAAAAGGTGTGAAAAGTGTGAGGAGGATGAAAAGGTGTGAAAAATACGAGGAGGATGAAAAGGTGTGAAAAATGCGAAGAGTAAAAAAAAAAAAAAGACGAGGAGCATGAAAAGGTGTGCAAAATGAAAGGAGCATGAAAAGGTGTGAAAAATGCGAGGAGCATGAAAATGTGTCAAAAATTCTAGGAGCATGAAAAGGTGTGAAAAATGTGAGGAGCATGAAAAGGTGTGAAAAATGCGAGGAGCATGAAAAGGTGTGAAAAATGCAAGGAGCATGAAAAGGTGTGAAAAATTCGAGGAACATGAAAAGGTGTGAAAAATGCGAAGAGCAAAAAAAAAAGACGAGGAGCATGAAAAGGTGTGAAAAATGCAAGGAGCATGAAAAGGTGTGAAAATTGCAAAGAGCAAAAAAAAATAAAAAAGACAAGGAGCAGGAAAAGCTGCGAAAAATGCGAGGAGCAAGAAAAGGTGTGAAAATGCGAAGAGCAAAAAAAAATAAAAAAGACAAGGAGCATGAAAAGCTGCGAAAAATGCGAGGAGCATGAAAAGGTGTGAAAAAAGCGAAGCGCAAAAAAAAAAATAAAAGAAGAGGAGCATGAACGGGTGTGAAAAATTCGAGGAGCATGAAAAGGTGTGAAAAATGCAAGGAGCATGAAAAAGAGTGAAAAATTGGAGGAGCAAAAAAAAAAAAAGACGAGGAGCATGAAAAGGTGTGAAAAATGCCAGGAGCATGAAAAGGTGTGAAAAATGCCAGGAGCATGAAAAGGTGTGAAAAATGCAAGGAGCATGAAAAGGTGTGAAAAATGCGAGGAGCATGAAAAGCTGTGAAATATCTGAGAAGCAAAAAAAAAATGCGAGGAGCATGAAAAGGTGTGAAAAATGCGAAGAGCAAAAAAAAATAAAAAAGACAAGGAGCATGAAAAGCTAAGAAAAATGCGAGGAGCATGAAAAGGTGTGAAAAATGTAAGGAGCATGAAAAGGTGTGAAAATTGCGAGGAGCATGAAAAGGTGTGAAAAATGCGAGGAGAATGAAAAGGTGTGAAAAATGTGGGGAGCATAAAAAGGTTTGAAAAATATGGGGAGCATAAAAAGCTGTGAAAAATGCAAGGAGCATGAAAAGGTGTGAAAAAAGCGAGGAGTAAAAAAAAAATAAAAAGAAGAGGAGCATGAAAAGGTGTGAAAAATGCCAGGAGCATGAAAAGGTGTGAAAAATGCAAGGAGCATGAAAAAGAGTGAAAAATGCGAGGAGCAAAAAAAAAAAAGACGAGGAGCATGAAAAGGTGTGAAAAATTCGAGGAGCATGAAAAGGTGTGAAAAATGCAAGGAGCATGAAAAGCTGTGTAAAATGCGAGGAGCAAAAAAAAAGAAAAAAGACAAGGATCATGAAAAGGTGTGAAAAATGCGAGGAGCATGAAAAGGTGTGAAAAATGCGAGGAGCATGAAAAGGTGTGAAAAATGCGAAGAGCAAAAAAAAAAAAGACGAAGAGCATGAAAATGTGTGAATAATGCGAGGAGCATGAAAAGGTGTGAAAAATGCAAGGAGCATGAAAAGGTGTGAAAATTGCGAGGAGCATGAAAAGGTGTGAAAAATGCGAGGAGCATGAAAAGGTGTGCAAAATGTGGGGAGCATAAAAAGGTTTGAAAAATATGGGGAGCATAAAAAGGTGTGAAAAATGCGAGGAGCATGAAAAGGTGTGAAAAATACGAGTAGCAAAAAAAAAAAAAAGAAAGACCAGGAGCATGAAAAGGTGTGAAAAATGCGAGGAGCAAAAAAAAAAAAAAGAAAGACCAGGAGCATGAAAAGGTGTGAAAAATGCGAGAAGCAAAAAAAAAAAAAAAAGACCAGGAAAATGAAAAGGTGTAAAAAATGCGAGGAGCAAAAAAAAAAAAAGAAAGACCAGGAGCATGAAAAGGTGTGAAAAATGTGGGGAGCATAAAAAGGTTTGAAAAATATGGGGAGCATAAAAAGGTGTGAAAAGTGCAAGGAGCATGAAAAGGTGTGAAAAATGCAAGGAGCATGAAAAGGTGTGAAAATTGCGAGGAGCATGAAAAGGTGTGAAAAATGCGAGGAGCATGAAAAGGTGTGAAAAATGTGGGGAGCATAAAAAGGTTTGAAAAATATGGGGAGCATAAAAAGGTGTGAAAAATACAAGGAGCATGAAAAGGTGTGAAAAAAGCGAGGAGCATGAAAAGGTGTGAAAAATGCAAGGAGCATGAAAAAGAGTGAAAAATGCGAGGAGCAAAAAAAAAAAAAAGACGAGGAGCATGAAAAGGTGTGAAAAATGCCAGGAGCATGAAAAGGTGTGAAAAATGCGAAGAGCAAAAAAAAACAAAAATGGACGAGGAGCATGAAAGGTGTGAAAAATGCAAGGAGCATGAAAAGTTGTTTAAAATGCGAGGAGCAAAAAAAAGAAAAAAGACAAGGATCATGAAAAGGTGTGAAAAATGCGAGGAGCATGAAAAGGTGTGAAAAATGCGCGGAGCATGAAAAGGTGTGAAAATTGCAAAGAGCAAAAAAAAATAAAAAAGACAAGGAGCATGAAAAGCTGCGAAAAATGCGAGGAGCATGAAAAGGTGTGAAAAATGCGAGGAACATGAAAAGGTGTGAAAAATGCGAAGAGCAAAAAAAAAAAAGTTGAAGAGCATGAAAATGTGTGAATAATGCGAGGAGCATGAAAAGGTGTGAAAAATGCGAGGAGCATGAAAAGGTGTGAAAAATGCGAGGAGCAAAAAAAAAAAAAAAAGACGAGGAGCATGAAAAGGTGTGAATAATGCGAGGAGCATGAAAAGGTGTCAAAAATGCGAGGAGCATGAAAAGGTGTGAAAAATGCGAGGAGCATGAAAAGGTGTGAAAAATGCGAGGAGCATGAAAATGTGTGAAAAATGCGAGGAGCATGAAAAGGTGTGAAAAATGCGAGGAGCATGAAAAGGTGTGAAAAGTGTGAGGAGGATGAAAAGGTGTGAAAAATACGAGGAGGATGAAAAGGTGTGAAAAATGCGAAGAGTAAAAAAAAAAAAAGACGAGGAGCATGAAAAGGTGTGCAAAATGAAAGGAGCATGAAAAGGTGTGAAAAATGAGAGGAGCATGAAAATGTGTCAAAAAATCTAGGAGCATGAAAAGGTGTGAAAAATGTGAGGAGCATGAAAAGGTGTGAAAAATGCGAGGAGCATGAAAAGGTGTGAAAAATGCAAGGAGCATGAAAAGGTGTGAAAAATTCGAGGAACATGAAAAGGTGTGAAAAATGCGAAGAGCAAAAAAAAAAGACGAGGAGCATGAAAAGGTGTGAAAAATGCAAGGAGCATGAAAAGGTGTGAAAATTGCAAAGAGCAAAAAAAAATAAAAAAGACAAGGAGCAGGAAAAGCTGCGAAAAATGCGAGGAGCAAGAAAAGGTGTGAAAATGCGAAGAGCAAAAAAAAATAAAAAAGACAAGGAGCATGAAAAGCTGCGAAAAATGCGAGGAGCATGAAAAGGTGTGAAAAAAGCGAGGCGCAAAAAAAAAAATAAAAGAAGAGGAGCATGAACGGGTGTGAAAAATTCGAGGAGCATGAAAAGGTGTGAAAAATGCAAGGAGCATGAAAAAGAGTGAAAAATTGGAGGAGCAAAAAAAAAAAAAGACGAGGAGCATGAAAAGGTGTGAAAAATGCCAGGAGCATGAAAAGGTGTGAAAAATGCCAGGAGCATGAAAAGGTGTGAAAAATGCAAGGAGCATGAAAAGGTGTGAAAAATGCGAGGAGCATGAAAAGCTGTGAAATATCTGAGAAGCAAAAAAAAAAATGCGAGGAGCATGAAAAGGTGTGAAAAATGCGAAGAGCAAAAAAAAATAAAAAAGACAAGGAGCATGAAAAGCTAAGAAAAATGCGAGGAGCATGAAAAGGTGTGAAAAATGTAAGGAGCATGAAAAGGTGTGAAAATTGCGAGGAGCATGAAAAGGTGTGAAAAATGCGAGGAGTATGAAAAGGTGTGAAAAATGTGGGGAGCATAAAAAGGTTTGAAAAATATGGGGAGCATAAAAAGCTGTGAAAAATGCAAGGAGCATGAAAAGGTGTGAAAAAAGCGAGGAGCAAAAAAAAAATAAAAAGAAGAGGAGCATGAAAAGGTGTGAAAAATGCCAGGAGCATGAAAAGGTGTGAAAAATGCAAGGAGCATGAAAAAGAGTGAAAAATGCGAGGAGCAAAAAAAAAAAAGACGAGGAGCATGAAAAGGTGTGAAAAATTCGAGGAGCATGAAAAGGTGTGAAAAATGCAAGGAGCATGAAAAGCTGTGTAAAATGCGAGGAGCAAAAAAAAGAAAAAAGACAAGGAGCATGAAAAGGTGTGAAAAATGCGAGGAGCATGAAAAGGTGTGAAAAATGCGAGGAGCATGAAAAGGTGTGAAAAATGCGAAGAGCAAAAAAAAAAAAGACGAAGAGCATGAAAATGTGTGAATAATGCGAGGAGCATGAAAAGGTGTGAAAAATGCGAGGAGCAAAAAAAAAAAAAAGACGAGGAGCATGAAAAGGTGTGAATAATGCGAGGAGCATGAAAAGGTGTCTAAAATGCGAGGAGCATGAAAAGGTGTCAAAAATGCGAGGAGCATGAAAAGGTGTGAAAAATGCGAGGAGCATGAAAAGGTGTGAAAAATGCGAGGAGCATGAAAAGGTGTGAAAAGTGTGAGGAGGATAAAAAGGTGTGAAAAATACGAGGAGCATGAAAAGGTGTGAAAAATGCGAAGAGTAAAAAAAAAAAAAGATGAGGAGCATGAAAAGGTGTGCAAAATGAAAGGAGCATGAAAAGGTGTGAAAAATGCGAGGAGCATGAAAATGTGTCAAAAATTCTAGGAGCATGAAAAGGTGTGAAAAATGTGAGGAGCATGAAATGGTGTGAAAAATGCGAGGAGCATGAAAAGGTGTGAAAAATGTGGGGAGCATAGAAAGGCGTGAAAAATGCAAAGAACATGAAAAGGTGTGAAAAATGCGAGGAGCATGAATTGGTGTGAAAAATGCCAGGAGCATGAAAATGAGTGAAAAATGCGAGGAGCAAAAAAAAAAAAAAGACGAGGAGCCTGAAAAGGTGTGAAAAATGCCAGGAGCATGAAAAGGTGTGAAAAATGCAAAGAGCAAAAAAAAAAAAAAGACGAGGAGCCTGAAAAGGTGTGCAAAATGCGAAGAGAAAAAAAAGACGAGGAGCATGAAAAGGTGTGAAAAATGAAAGGAGCATGAAAAGGTGTGAAAAATGCGAGGAGCATGAAAATGTGTCAAAAATTCTAGGAGCATGAAAAGATGTGAAAAATGTGAGGAGCATGAAAAGGTGTGACAAATGAGAGGAGCATGAAAAGGTGTGAAAAGTGTGAGGAGGATGAAAAGGTGTGAAAAATACGAGGAGGATGAAAAGGTGTGGAAAATGCGAGGAGCATGAAAAGGTGTAAAAAATGCGAGGAGCATTAAAAGGTGTGAAAAATGCGAGGAGCATGAAAAGGTGTGAAAAATGCAAAGAGTAAAAAAAAAAGGCGAGGAGCATGAAAAGGTGTGCAAAATGCGAAGAGAAAAAAAAGACGATGAGCATGAAAAGGTGTGAAAAATGCAAGGAGCATGAAAAGGTGTGGAAAATGTGAGGAGCATGAAAAGGTGTGAAAAATGAGAGGAGCATGAAAAGGTGTAAAAAATGTGAGGAGCATGAAAAGGTGTGAAATAAGCGAGGCGCAAAAAAAAAAATAAAAAGACCAGGAGCATGAAAAGGTGTGAAAAATGCGAGGAGCAAAAAAAAAAAAAAAAAGACCAGGAGCATGAAAAGGTGTGAAAAATGCGAGGAGCAAAAAAAAAAAAAAAGACCAGGAGCCTGAAAAGATGTGAAAAATGCGAGGAGCAAAAAAAAAAAAAAAGAAAGACCAGGAGCATGAAAAGGTGTGAAAAATGCGAAGAGCAAAAAAAAAAAAAAAAAAGACCAGGAACATGAAAAGGTGTAAAAAATGCGAGGAGCAAAAAAAAAAAAAGAAAGACCAGGAGCATGAAAAGGTGTGAAAAATGCGACGAGCATGAAAAGTTGTGAAAAATGCGAGGAGCATGAAGAGGTGTCAAAAATGCGAGGAGCATGAAAAGGTGTGAAAAATTTGAGGAGCAAAAAAAAAAAAAAAAACCAGGAGCATGAAAAGGGGTGAAAAATGCGAGGAGCAAAAAAAAAAAAAGAAAGACCAGGAGCATGAAAAGGTGTGAAAAATGCGAGGAGAAAAAAAAAAAAAGAAAGACCAGGAGCATGAAAAGGTGTGAAAAATGCGAGAAGCAAAAAAAAAAAAAAAAAGACCAGGAACATGAAAAGGTGTAAAAAATGCGAGGAGCAAAAAAAAAAAAAGAAAGACCAGGAGCATGAAAAGGTGTGAAAAATGTGGGGAGCATAAAAAGGTTTGAAAAATATGGGGAGCATAAAAAGGTGTGAAAAGTGCAAGGAGCATGAAAAGGTGTGAAAAATGCAAGGAGCATGAAAAGGTGTGAAAATTGCGAGGAGCATGAAAAGGTGTGAAAAATGCGAGGAGCATGAAAAGGTGTGAAAAATGTGGGGAGCATAAAAAGGTTTGAAAAATATGAGGAGCATAAAAAGGTGTGAAAAATGCAAGGAGCATGAAAAGGTGTGAAAAATGCGAAGAGCAAAAAAAAATAAAAAGGACAAGGAGCATGAAAAGCTAAGAAAAATGCGAGGAGCATGAAAAGGTGTGAAAAATGCAAGGAGCATGAAAAGGTGTGAAAATTGCGAGGAGCATGAAAAGGTGTGAAAAATGCGAGGAGCATGAAAAGGTGTGCAAAATGTGGGGAGCATAAAAAGGTTTGAAAAATATGGGGAGCATAAAAAGGTGTGAAAAATGCGAGGAGCATGAAAAGGTGTGAAAAATACGAGTAGCAAAAAAAAAAAAAAGAAAGACCAGGAGCATGAAAAGGTGTGAAAAATGCGAAGAGCAAAAAAAAAAAAAAAAAGACCAGGAACATGAAAAGGTGTAAAAAATGCGAGGAGCAAAAAAAAAAAAGAAAGACCAGGAGCATGAAAAGGTGTGAAAAATGCGACGAGCATGAAAAGTTGTGAAAAATGCGAGGAGCATGAAGAGGTGTCAAAAATGCGAGGAGCATGAAGAGGTGTGAATAATTTGAGGAGCAAAAAAAAAAAAAAACCAGGAGCATGAAAAGGTGTGAAAAATGCGAGGAGCAAAAAAAAAAAAAAAAAGAAAGAAAGAAAGACCAGGAGCATGAAAAGGTGTGAAAAATGCGAGGAGCAAAAAAAAAAAAAGAAAGACCAGGAGCATGAAAAGGTGTGAAAAATGCGAGGAGCAAAAAAAAAAAAAGAAAGACCAGGAGCATGAAAAGGTGTGAAAAATGCGAGAAGCAAAAAAAAAAAAAAAAGACCAGGAACATGAAAAGGTGTAAAAAATGCGAGGAGCAAAAAAAAAAAAAGAAAGACCAGGAGCATGAAAAGGTGTGAAAAATGTGGGGAGCATAAAAAGGTTTGAAAAATATGGGGAGCATAAAAAGGTGTGAAAAGTGCAAGGAGCATGAAAAGGTGTGAAAAATGCAAGGAGCATGAAAAGGTGTGAAAAATGCGAGGAGCATGAAAAGGTGTGAAAAATGCGAGGAGCATGAAAAGGTGTGAAAAATGTGGGGAGCATAAAAAGGTTTGAAAAATATGGGGAGCATAAAAAGGTGTGAAAAATGCAAGGAGCATGAAAAGGTGTGAAAAATGCGAGGAGCATGAAAAGGTGTGAAAAATGCAAGGAGCATGAAAAAGAGTGAAAAATGCGAGGAGCAAAAAAAAAAAAAAGACGAGGAGCATGAAAAGGTGTGAAAAATGCCAGGAGCATGAAAAGGTGTGAAAAATGCGAAGAGCAAAAAAAAACAAAAATGGACGAGGAGCATGAAAGGTGTGAAAAATGCAAGGAGCATGAAAAGTTGTTTAAAATGCGAGGAGCAAAAAAAAGAAAAAAGACAAGGATCATGAAAAGGTGTGAAAAATGCGAGGAGCATGAAAAGGTGTGAAAAATGCGCGGAGCATGAAAAGGTGTGAAAATTGCAAAGAGCAAAAAAAAATAAAAAAGACAAGGAGCATGAAAAGCTGCGAAAAATGCGAGGAGCATGAAAAGGTGTGAAAAATGCGAGGAACATGAAAAGGTGTGAAAAATGCGAAGAGCAAAAAAAAAAAAGTTGAAGAGCATGAAAATGTGTGAATAATGCGAGGAGCATGAAAAGGTGTGAAAAATGCGAGGAGCATGAAAAGGTGTGAAAAATGCGAGGAGCAAAAAAAAAAAAAAAGACGAGGAGCATGAAAAGGTGTGAATAATGCGAGGAGCATGAAAAGGTGTCAAAAATGCGAGGAGCATGAAAAGGTGTGAAAAATGCGAGGAGCATGAAAAGGTGTGAAAAATGCGAGGAGCATGAAAATGTGTGAAAAATGCGAGGAGCATGAAAAGGTGTGAAAAATGCGAGGAGCATGAAAAGGTGTGAAAAGTGTGAGGAGGATGAAAAGGTGTGAAAAATACGAGGAGGATGAAAAGGTGTGAAAAATGCGAAGAGTAAAAAAAAAAAAAGACGAGGAGCATGAAAAGGTGTGCAAAATGAAAGGAGCATGAAAAGGTGTGAAAAATGCGAGGAGCATGAAAATGTGTCAAAAATTCTAGGAGCATGAAAAGGTGTGAAAAATGTGAGGAGCATGAAAAGGTGTGAAAAATGCGAGGAGCATGAAAAGGTGTGAAAAATGCAAGGAGCATGAAAAGGTGTGAAAAATTCGAGGAACATGAAAAGGTGTGAAAAATGCGAAGAGCAAAAAAAAAAAGACGAGGAGCATGAAAAGGTGTGAAAAATGCAAGGAGCATGAAAAGGTGTGAAAATTGCAAAGAGCAAAAAAAAATAAAAAAGACAAGGAGCAGGAAAAGCTGCGAAAAATGCGAGGAGCAAGAAAAGGTGTGAAAATGCGAAGAGCAAAAAAAAATAAAAAAGACAAGGAGCATGAAAAGCTGCGAAAAATGCGAGGAGCATGAAAAGGTGTGAAAAAAGCGAGGCGCAAAAAAAAAAATAAAAGAAGAGGAGCATGAACGGGTGTGAAAAATTCGAGGAGCATGAAAAGGTGTGAAAAATGCAAGGAGCATGAAAAAGAGTGAAAAATTGGAGGAGCAAAAAAAAAAAAAGACGAGGAGCATGAAAAGGTGTGAAAAATGCCAGGAGCATGAAAAGGTGTGAAAAATGCCAGGAGCATGAAAAGGTGTGAAAAATGCAAGGAGCATGAAAAGGTGTGAAAAATGCGAGGAGCATGAAAAGCTGTGAAATATCTGAGAAGCAAAAAAAAAAATGCGAGGAGCATGAAAAGGTGTGAAAAATGCGAAGAGCAAAAAAAAATAAAAAAGACAAGGAGCATGAAAAGCTAAGAAAAATGCGAGGAGCATGAAAAGGTGTGAAAAATGTAAGGAGCATGAAAAGGTGTGAAAATTGCGAGGAGCATGAAAAGGTGTGAAAAATGCGAGGAGTATGAAAAGGTGTGAAAAATGTGGGGAGCATAAAAAGGTTTGAAAAATATGGGGAGCATAAAAAGCTGTGAAAAATGCAAGGAGCATGAAAAGGTGTGAAAAAAGCGAGGAGCAAAAAAAAAATAAAAAGAAGAGGAGCATGAAAAGGTGTGAAAAATGCCAGGAGCATGAAAAGGTGTGAAAAATGCAAGGAGCATGAAAAAGAGTGAAAAATGCGAGGAGCAAAAAAAAAAAAGACGAGGAGCATGAAAAGGTGTGAAAAATTCGAGGAGCATGAAAAGGTGTGAAAAATGCAAGGAGCATGAAAAGCTGTGTAAAATGCGAGGAGCAAAAAAAAGAAAAAAGACAAGGATCATGAAAAGGTGTGAAAAATGCGAGGAGCATGAAAAGGTGTGAAAAATGCGAGGAGCATGAAAAGGTGTGAAAAATGCGAAGAGCAAAAAAAAAAAAGACGAAGAGCATGAAAATGTGTGAATAATGCGAGGAGCATGAAAAGGTGTGAAAAATGCGAGGAGCAAAAAAAAAAAAAAGACGAGGAGCATGAAAAGGTGTGAATAATGCGAGGAGCATGAAAAGGTGTCTAAAATGCGAGGAGCATGAAAAGGTGTCAAAAATGCGAGGAGCATGAAAAGGTGTGAAAAATGCGAGGAGCATGAAAAGGTGTGAAAAATGCGAGGAGCATGAAAAGGTGTGAAAAGTGTGAGGAGGATAAAAAGGTGTGAAAAATACGAGGAGCATGAAAAGGTGTGAAAAATGCGAAGAGTAAAAAAAAAAAGATGAGGAGCATGAAAAGGTGTGCAAAATGAAAGGAGCATGAAAAGGTGTGAAAAATGCGAGGAGCATGAAAATGTGTCAAAAATTCTAGGAGCATGAAAAGGTGTGAAAAATGTGAGGAGCATGAAATGGTGTGAAAAATGCGAGGAGCATGAAAAGGTGTGAAAAATGTGGGGAGCATAGAAAGGCGTGAAAAATGCAAAGAACATGAAAAGGTGTGAAAAATGCGAGGAGCATGAATTGGTGTGAAAAATGCCAGGAGCATGAAAATGAGTGAAAAATGCGAGGAGCAAAAAAAAAAAAAAGACGAGGAGCCTGAAAAGGTGTGAAAAATGCCAGGAGAATGAAAAGGTGTGAAAAATGCAAAGAGCAAAAAAAAAAAAAAAGACGAGGAGCCTGAAAAGGTGTGCAAAATGCGAAGAGAATAAAAAGACGAGGAGCATGAAAAGGTGTGAAAAATGAAAGGAGCATGAAAAGGTGTGAAAAATGCGAGGAGCATGAAAATGTGTCAAAAATTCTAGGAGCATGAAAAGATGTGAAAAATGTGAGGAGCATGAAAAGGTGTGACAAATGAGAGGAGCATGAAAAGGTGTGAAAAGTGTGAGGAGGATGAAAAGGTGTGAAAAATACGAGGAGGATGAAAAGGTGTGGAAAATGCGAGGAGCATGAAAAGGTGTAAAAAATGCGAGGAGCATTAAAAGGTGTGAAAAATGCGAGGAGCATGAAAAGGTGTGAAAAATGCAAAGAGTAAAAAAAAAAGGCGAGGAGCATGAAAAGGTGTGCAAAATGCGAAGAGAAAAAAAAGACGATGAGCATGAAAAGGTGTGAAAAATGCAAGGAGCATGAAAAGGTGTGGAAAATGTGAGGAGCATGAAAAGGTGTGAAAAATGAGAGGAGCATGAAAAGGTGTAAAAAATGTGAGGAGCATGAAAAGGTGTGAAATAAGCGAGGCGCAAAAAAAAAATAAAAAGACCAGGAGCATGAAAAGGTGTGAAAAATGCGAGGAGCAAAAAAAAAAAAAAAAAAAGACCAGGAGCATGAAAAGGTGTGAAAAATGCGAGGAGCAAAAAAAAAAAAAAAGACCAGGAGCCTGAAAAGATGTGAAAAATGCGAGGAGCAAAAAAAAAAAAAAAGAAAGACCAGGAGCATGAAAAGGTGTGAAAAATGTGAGGAGCATGAAAAGGTGTGAAAAATGCGAGGAGCATGAAAAGGTGTGAAAAATGCAAGGAGCATGAAAAGGTGTGAAAAATTCGAGGAACATGAAAAGGTGTGAAAAATGCGAAGAGCAAAAAAAAAAGACGAGGAGCATGAAAAGGTGTGAAAAATGCAAGGAGCATGAAAAGGTGTGAAAATTGCAAAGAGCAAAAAAAAATAAAAAAGACAAGGAGCAGGAAAAGCTGCGAAAAATGCGAGGAGCAAGAAAAGGTGTGAAAATGCGAAGAGCAAAAAAAAATAAAAAAGACAAGGAGCATGAAAAGCTGCGAAAAATGCGAGGAGCATGAAAAGGTGTGAAAAAAGCGAGGCGCAAAAAAAAAAATAAAAGAAGAGGAGCATGAACGGGTGTGAAAAATTCGAGGAGCATGAAAAGGTGTGAAAAATGCAAGGAGCATGAAAAAGAGTGAAAAATTGGAGGAGCAAAAAAAAAAAAAGACGAGGAGCATGAAAAGGTGTGAAAAATGCCAGGAGCATGAAAAGGTGTGAAAAATGCCAGGAGCATGAAAAGGTGTGAAAAATGCAAGGAGCATGAAAAGGTGTGAAAAATGCGAGGAGCATGAAAAGCTGTGAAATATCTGAGAAGCAAAAAAAAAAATGCGAGGAGCATGAAAAGGTGTGAAAAATGCGAAGAGCAAAAAAAAATAAAAAAGACAAGGAGCATGAAAAGCTAAGAAAAATGCGAGGAGCATGAAAAGGTGTGAAAAATGTAAGGAGCATGAAAAGGTGTGAAAATTGCGAGGAGCATGAAAAGGTGTGAAAAATGCGAGGAGTATGAAAAGGTGTGAAAAATGTGGGGAGCATAAAAAGGTTTGAAAAATATGGGGAGCATAAAAAGCTGTGAAAAATGCAAGGAGCATGAAAAGGTGTGAAAAAAGCGAGGAGCAAAAAAAAAATAAAAAGAAGAGGAGCATGAAAAGGTGTGAAAAATGCCAGGAGCATGAAAAGGTGTGAAAAATGCAAGGAGCATGAAAAAGAGTGAAAAATGCGAGGAGCAAAAAAAAAAAAGACGAGGAGCATGAAAAGGTGTGAAAAATTCGAGGAGCATGAAAAGGTGTGAAAAATGCAAGGAGCATGAAAAGCTGTGTAAAATGCGAGGAGCAAAAAAAAGAAAAAAGACAAGGATCATGAAAAGGTGTGAAAAATGCGAGGAGCATGAAAAGGTGTGAAAAATGCGAGGAGCATGAAAAGGTGTGAAAAATGCGAAGAGCAAAAAAAAAAAAGACGAAGAGCATGAAAATGTGTGAATAATGCGAGGAGCATGAAAAGGTGTGAAAAATGCGAGGAGCAAAAAAAAAAAAAAGACGAGGAGCATGAAAAGGTGTGAATAATGCGAGGAGCATGAAAAGGTGTCTAAAATGCGAGGAGCATGAAAAGGTGTCAAAAATGCGAGGAGCATGAAAAGGTGTCAAAAATGCGAGGAGCATGAAAAGGTGTGAAAAATGCGAGGAGCATGAAAAGGTGTGAAAAGTGTGAGGAGGATAAAAAGGTGTGAAAAATACGAGGAGCATGAAAAGGTGTGAAAAATGCGAAGAGTAAAAAAAAAAAAGATGAGGAGCATGAAAAGGTGTGCAAAATGAAAGGAGCATGAAAAGGTGTGAAAAATGCGAGGAGCATGAAAATGTGTCAAAAATTCTAGGAGCATGAAAAGGTGTGAAAAATGTGAGGAGCATGAAATGGTGTGAAAAATGCGAGGAGCATGAAAAGGTGTGAAAAATGTGGGGAGCATAGAAAGGCGTGAAAAATGCAAAGAACATGAAAAGGTGTGAAAAATGCGAGGAGCATGAATTGGTGTGAAAAATGCCAGGAGCATGAAAATGAGTGAAAAATGCGAGGAGCAAAAAAAAAAAAAGACGAGGAGCCTGAAAAGGTGTGAAAAATGCCAGGAGCATGAAAAGGTGTGAAAAATGCAAAGAGCAAAAAAAAAAAAAAAGACGAGGAGCCTGAAAAGGTGTGCAAAATGCGAAGAGAATAAAAAGACGAGGAGCATGAAAAGGTGTGAAAAATGAAAGGAGCATGAAAAGGTGTGAAAAATGCGAGGAGCATGAAAATGTGTCAAAAATTCTAGGAGCATGAAAAGATGTGAAAAATGTGAGGAGCATGAAAAGGTGTGACAAATGAGAGGAGCATGAAAAGGTGTGAAAAGTGTGAGGAGGATGAAAAGGTGTGAAAAATACGAGGAGGATGAAAAGGTGTGGAAAATGCGAGGAGCATGAAAAGGTGTAAAAAATGCGAGGAGCATTAAAAGGTGTGAAAAATGCGAGGAGCATGAAAAGGTGTGAAAAATGCAAAGAGTAAAAAAAAAAGGCGAGGAGCATGAAAAGGTGTGCAAAATGCGAAGAGAAAAAAAAGACGATGAGCATGAAAAGGTGTGAAAAATGCAAGGAGCATGAAAAGGTGTGGAAAATGTGAGGAGCATGAAAAGGTGTGAAAAATGAGAGGAGCATGAAAAGGTGTAAAAAATGTGAGGAGCATGAAAAGGTGTGAAATAAGCGAGGCGCAAAAAAAAAATAAAAAGACCAGGAGCATGAAAAGGTGTGAAAAATGCGAGGAGCAAAAAAAAAAAAAAAAAGACCAGGAGCATGAAAAGGTGTGAAAAATGCGAGGAGCAAAAAAAAAAAAAAAGACCAGGAGCCTGAAAAGATGTGAAAAATGCGAGGAGCAAAAAAAAAAAAAAAGAAAGACCAGGAGCATGAAAAGGTGTGAAAAATGCGAAGAGCAAAAAAAAAAAAAAAAAAGACCAGGAACATGAAAAGGTGTAAAAAATGCGAGGAGCAAAAAAAAAAAAAGAAAGACCAGGAGCATGAAAAGGTGTGAAAAATGCGACGAGCATGAAAAGTTGTGAAAAATGCGAGGAGCATGAAGAGGTGTCAAAAATGCGAGGAGCATGAAAAGGTGTGAAAAATTTGAGGAGCAAAAAAAAAAAAAAAACCAGGAGCATGAAAAGGTGTGAAAAATGCGAGGAGCAAAAAAAAAAAAAGAAAGACCAGGAGCATGAAAAGGTGTGAAAAATGCGAGGAGCAAAAAAAAAAAAAGAAAGACCAGGAGCATGAAAAGGTGTGAAAAATGCGAGAAGCAAAAAAAAAAAAAAAAGACCAGGAACATGAAAAGGTGTAAAAAATGCGAGGAGCAAAAAAAAAAAAAGAAAGACCAGGAGCATGAAAAGGTGTGAAAAATGTGGGGAGCATAAAAAGGTTTGAAAAATATGGGGAGCATAAAAAGGTGTGAAAAGTGCAAGGAGCATGAAAAGGTGTGAAAAATGCAAGGAGCATGAAAAGGTGTGAAAATTGCGAGGAGCATGAAAAGGTGTGAAAAATGCGAGGAGCATGAAAAGGTGTGAAAAATGTGGGGAGCATAAAAAGGTTTGAAAAATATGGGGAGCATAAAAAGGTGTGAAAAATGCAAGGAGCATGAAAAGGTGTGAAAAATGCGAGGAGCATGAAAAGGTGTGAAAAATGCGCGGAGCATGAAAAGGTGTGAAAATTGCAAAGAGCAAAAAAAAATAAAAAAGACAAGGAGCATGAAAAGCTGCGAAAAATGCGAGGAGCATGAAAAGGTGTGAAAAATGCGAGGAACATGAAAAGGTGTGAAAAATGCGAAGAGCAAAAAAAAAAAAGTTGAAGAGCATGAAAATGTGTGAATAATGCGAGGAGCATGAAAAGGTGTGAAAAATGCGAGGAGCATGAAAAGGTGTGAAAAATGCGAGGAGCAAAAAAAAAAAAAAAAAGACGAGGAGCATGAAAAGGTGTGAATAATGCGAGGAGCATGAAAAGGTGTCAAAAATGCGAGGAGCATGAAAAGGTGTGAAAAATGCGAGGAGCATGAAAAGGTGTGAAAAATGCGAGGAGCATGAAAATGTGTGAAAAATGCGAGGAGCATGAAAAGGTGTGAAAAATGCGAGGAGCATGAAAAGGTGTGAAAAGTGTGAGGAGGATGAAAAGGTGTGAAAAATACGAGGAGGATGAAAAGGTGTGAAAAATGCGAAGAGTAAAAAAAAAAAAAGACGAGGAGCATGAAAAGGTGTGCAAAATGAAAGGAGCATGAAAAGGTGTGAAAAATGCGAGGAGCATGAAAATGTGTCAAAAATTCTAGGAGCATGAAAAGGTGTGAAAAATGTGAGGAGCATGAAAAGGTGTGAAAAATGCGAGGAGCATGAAAAGGTGTGAAAAATGCAAGGAGCATGAAAAGGTGTGAAAAATTCGAGGAACATGAAAAGGTGTGAAAAATGCGAAGAGCAAAAAAAAAAGACGAGGAGCATGAAAAGGTGTGAAAAATGCAAGGAGCATGAAAAGGTGTGAAAATTGCAAAGAGCAAAAAAAAATAAAAAAGACAAGGAGCAGGAAAAGCTGCGAAAAATGCGAGGAGCAAGAAAAAGTGTGAAAATGCGAAGAGCAAAAAAAAATAAAAAAGACAAGGAGCATGAAAAGCTGCGAAAAATGCGAGGAGCATGAAAAGGTGTGAAAAAAGCGAGGCGCAAAAGAAAAAATAAAAGAAGAGGAGCATGAACGGGTGTGAAAAATTCGAGGAGCATGAAAAGGTGTGAAAAATGCAAGGAGCATGAAAAAGAGTGAAAAATTGGACGAGCAAAAAAAAAAAAAGACGAGGAGCATGAAAAGGTGTGAAAAATGCCAGGAGCATGAAAAGGTGTGAAAAATGCCAGGAGCATGAAAAGGTGTGAAAAATGCAAGGAGCATGAAAAGGTGTGAAAAATGCGAGGAGCATGAAAAGCTGTGAAATATCTGAGAAGCAAAAAAAAAATGCGAGGAGCATGAAAAGGTGTGAAAAATGCGAAGAGCAAAAAAAAATAAAAAAGACAAGGAGCATGAAAAGCTAAGAAAAATGCGAGGAGCATGAAAAGGTGTGAAAAATGTAAGGAGCATGAAAAGGTGTGAAAATTGCGAGGAGCATGAAAAGGTGTGAAAAATGCGAGGAGTATGAAAAGGTGTGAAAAATGTGGGGAGCATAAAAAGGTTTGAAAAATATGGGGAGCATAAAAAGCTGTGAAAAATGCAAGGAGCATGAAAAGGTGTGAAAAAAGCGAGGAGCAAAAAAAAAATAAAAAGAAGAGGAGCATGAAAAGGTGTGAAAAATGCCAGGAGCATGAAAAGGTGTGAAAAATGCAAGGAGCATGAAAAAGAGTGAAAAATGCGAGGAGCAAAAAAAAAAAAGACGAGGAGCATGAAAAGGTGTGAAAAATTCGAGGAGCATGAAAAGGTGTGAAAAATGCAAGGAGCATGAAAAGCTGTGTAAAATGCGAGGAGCAAAAAAAAGAAAAAAGACAAGGATCATGAAAAGGTGTGAAAAATGCGAGGAGCATGAAAAGGTGTGAAAAATGCGAGGAGCATGAAAAGGTGTGAAAAATGCGAAGAGCAAAAAAAAAAAAGACGAAGAGCATGAAAATGTGTGAATAATGCGAGGAGCATGAAAAGGTGTGAAAAATGCGAGGAGCAAAAAAAAAAAAAAGACGAGGAGCATGAAAAGGTGTGAATAATGCGAGGAGCATGAAAAGGTGTCTAAAATGCGAGGAGCATGAAAAGGTGTCAAAAATGCGAGGAGCATGAAAAGGTGTGAAAAATGCGAGGAGCATGAAAAGGTGTGAAAAATGCGAGGAGCATGAAAAGGTGTGAAAAGTGTGAGGAGGATAAAAAGGTGTGAAAAATACGAGGAGAATGAAAAGGTGTGAAAAATGCGAAGAGTAAAAAAAAAAAAAGACGAGGAGCATGAAAAGGTGTGCAAAATGAAAGGAGCATGAAAAGGTGTGAAAAATGCGAGGAGCATGAAAATGTGTCAAAAATTCTAGGAGCATGAAAAGGTGTGAAAAATGTGAGGAGCATGAAATGGTGTGAAAAATGCGAGGAGCATGAAAAGGTGTGAAAAATGTGGGGAGCATAGAAAGGCGTGAAAAATGCAAAGAACATGAAAAGGTGTGAAAAATGCGAGGAGCATGAATTGGTGTGAAAAATGCCAGGAGCATGAAAATGAGTGAAAAATGCGAGGAGCAAAAAAAAAAAAAAGACGAGGAGCCTGAAAAGGTGTGAAAAATGCCAGGAGCATGAAAAGGTGTGAAAAATGCAAAGAGCAAAAAAAAAAAAAGACGAGGAGCCTGAAAAGGTGTGCAAAATGCGAAGAGAAAAAAAAGACGAGGAGCATGAAAAGGTGTGAAAAATGAAAGGAGCATGAAAAGGTGTGAAAAATGCGAGGAGCATGAAAATGTGTCAAAAATTCTAGGAGCATGAAAAGATGTGAAAAATGTGAGGAGCATGAAAAGGTGTGACAAATGAGAGGAGCATGAAAAGGTGTGAAAAGTGTGAGGAGGATGAAAAGGTGTGAAAAATACGAGGAGGATGAAAAGGTGTGGAAAATGCGAGGAGCATGAAAAGGTGTAAAAAATGCGAGGAGCATTAAAAGGTGTGAAAAATGCGAGGAGCATGAAAAGGTGTGAAAAATGCAAAGAGTAAAAAAAAAAGGCGAGGAGCATGAAAAGGTGTGCAAAATGCGAAGAGAAAAAAAAGACGATGAGCATGAAAAGGTGTGAAAAATGCAAGGAGCATGAAAAGGTGTGGAAAATGTGAGGAGCATGAAAAGGTGTGAAAAATGAGAGGAGCATGAAAAGGTGTAAAAAATGTGAGGAGCATGAAAAGGTGTGAAATAAGCGAGGCGCAAAAAAAAAAATAAAAAGACCAGGAGCATGAAAAGGTGTGAAAAATGCGAGGAGCAAAAAAAAAAAAAAAAAGACCAGGAGCATGAAAAGGTGTGAAAAATGCGAGGAGCAAAAAAAAAAAAAAAGACCAGGAGCCTGAAAAGATGTGAAAAATGCGAGGAGCAAAAAAAAAAAAAAAGAAAGACCAGGAGCATGAAAAGGTGTGAAAAATGCGAAGAGCAAAAAAAAAAAAAAAAAAGACCAGGAACATGAAAAGGTGTAAAAAATGCGAGGAGCAAAAAAAAAAAAAGAAAGACCAGGAGCATGAAAAGGTGTGAAAAATGCGACGAGCATGAAAAGTTGTGAAAAATGCGAGGAGCATGAAGAGGTGTCAAAAATGCGAGGAGCATGAAAAGGTGTGAAAAATTTGAGGAGCAAAAAAAAAAAAAAAACCAGGAGCATGAAAAGGTGTGAAAAATGCGAGGAGCAAAAAAAAAAAAAGAAAGACCAGGAGCATGAAAAGGTGTGAAAAATGCGAGGAGCAAAAAAAAAAAAAGAAAGACCAGGAGCATGAAAAGGTGTGAAAAATGCGAGAAGCAAAAAAAAAAAAAAAAGACCAGGAACATGAAAAGGTGTAAAAAATGCGAGGAGCAAAAAAAAAAAAAGAAAGACCAGGAGCATGAAAAGGTGTGAAAAATGTGGGGAGCATAAAAAGGTTTGAAAAATATGGGGAGCATAAAAAGGTGTGAAAAGTGCAAGGAGCATGAAAAGGTGTGAAAAATGCAAGGAGCATGAAAAGGTGTGAAAATTGCGAGGAGCATGAAAAGGTGTGAAAAATGCGAGGAGCATGAAAAGGTGTGAAAAATGTGGGGAGCATAAAAAGGTTTGAAAAATATGAGGAGCATAAAAAGGTGTGAAAAATGCAAGGAGCATGAAAAGGTGTGAAAAATGCGAAGAGCAAAAAAAAATAAAAAGGACAAGGAGCATGAAAAGCTAAGAAAAATGCGAGGAGCATGAAAAGGTGTGAAAAATGCAAGGAGCATGAAAAGGTGTGAAAATTGCGAGGAGCATGAAAAGGTGTGAAAAATGCGAGGAGCATGAAAAGGTGTGCAAAATGTGGGGAGCATAAAAAGGTTTGAAAAATATGGGGAGCATAAAAAGGTGTGAAAAATGCGAGGAGCATGAAAAGGTGTGAAAAATACGAGTAGCAAAAAAAAAAAAAGAAAGACCAGGAGCATGAAAAGGTGTGAAAAATGCGAAGAGCAAAAAAAAAAAAAAAAAGACCAGGAACATGAAAAGGTGTAAAAAATGCGAGGAGCAAAAAAAAAAAAGAAAGACCAGGAGCATGAAAAGGTGTGAAAAATGCGACGAGCATGAAAAGTTGTGAAAAATGCGAGGAGCATGAAGAGGTGTCAAAAATGCGAGGAGCATGAAGAGGTGTGAATAATTTGAGGAGCAAAAAAAAAAAAAAACCAGGAGCATGAAAAGGTGTGAAAAATGCGAGGAGCAAAAAAAAAAAAAAAAAGAAAGAAAGAAAGACCAGGAGCATGAAAAGGTGTGAAAAATGCGAGAAGCAAAAAAAAAAAAAAAAGACCAGGAACATGAAAAGGTGTAAAAAATGCGAGGAGCAAAAAAAAAAAAAGAAAGACCAGGAGCATGAAAAGGTGTGAAAAATGTGGGGAGCATAAAAAGGTTTGAAAAATATGGGGAGCATAAAAAGGTGTGAAAAGTGCAAGGAGCATGAAAAGGTGTGAAAAATGCAAGGAGCATGAAAAGGTGTGAAAATTGCGAGGAGCATGAAAAGGTGTGAAAAATGCGAGGAGCATGAAAAGGTGTGAAAAATGTGGGGAGCATAAAAAGGTTTGAAAAATATGGGGAGCATAAAAAGGTGTGAAAAATGCAAGGAGCATGAAAAGGTGTGAAAAATGCGAGGAGCATGAAAAGGTGTGAAAAATGCGAGGAGCAAAAAAAAAAAAAAAAAAAAAAAAAGAGACCAGGAACATGAAAAGGTGTGAAAAATGCGAGGAGCAAAAAAAAAAAAAAAAAAAAGAAAGGCCAGGAGCATGAAAAGGTGTGAAAAATGCGACGAGCATGAAGTTGTGAAAAATGCGAGGAGCATGAAGAGGTGTGAAAAATGCGAGGAGCATGAAAAGGTGTGAAAAATTTGAGGAGCAAAAAAAAAAAAAAAAGGAAAGACCAGGAGCAGGAAAAGGTGTGAAAAATGCGACGAGCAAAAAAAAAAAAAAAAAAAACAAGACCAGGAACATGAAAAGGTGTGAAAAATGCAGGAGCAAAAAAAAAAAAAAAAAAAAAAAAAGAGACCAGGAACATGAAAAGGTGTGAAAAATGCGAGGAGAAAAAAAAAAAAAAAAAAAAAAGAAAGACCAGGAGCATGAAAAGGTGTGAAAAATGCGATGACAATGAAAAGTTGTGAAAAATGCGAGGAGCATGAAGAGGTGTGAAAAATGCGAGGAGCATGAAAAGGTGTGAAAAATTTGAGGAGCAAAAAAAAAAAAAAAAGGAAAGACCAGGAGCAGGAAAAGGTGTGAAAAATGCGAGAGGCAAAAAAAAAAAAAAAAAAAAGAAAGACCAGGAGCATGAAAAGGTGTGAAAAATGCGACGAGCATGAAAAGTTGTGAAAAATGCGAGGAGCATGAAGAGGTGTGAAAAATGCGAGGAGCATGAAAAGGTGTGAAAAATTTGAGGAGCAAAAAAAAAAAAAAAAGGAAAGACCAGGAGCAGGAAAAGGTGTGAAAAATGCGACGAGCAAATAAAAAAAAAAAAACAAGACCAGGAACATGAAAAGGTGTAAAAATGCGAGGAGCAAAAAAAAAAAAAAAAAAAAGACCAGGAGCATGAAAAGGTGTGAAAAATGCGAGGAGCAAAAAAAAAAAAAAAAGACCAGGAGCATGAAAAGGTGTGAAAAATGCGAGGAGCAAAAAAAAAAAAAAAAGAGACCAGGAACATGAAAAGGTGTGAAAAATGCGAGGAGCAAAAAAAAATAAAAAAAAAGAAAGACCAGGAGCATGAAAAGGTGTGAAAAATGCGGGGAGCAAAAAAAAAAAAAAAGAAAGACCAGGAGCATGAAAAGGTGTGAAAAATGCGAAGAGCAAAAAAAAAAAAAAAAAAAAGACCAGGAACAGGAAAAGGTGTAAAAAATGCGAGGAGAAAAAAAAAAAAAAGAAAGACCAGGAGCATGAAAAGGTGTGAAAAATGCGACGAGCATGAAAAGTTGTGAAAAATGCGAGGAGCATGAAGAGGTGTCAAAAATGCGAGGAGCATGAAAAGGTGTGAAAAATTTGAGGAGCAAAAAAAAAAAAAACCAGGAGCATGAAAAGGTGTGAAAAATGCGAGGAGCCAAAAAAAAAAAAAAAAGAAAGAAAGAAAGACCAGGAGCATGAAAAGGTGTGAAAAATGCGAGGAGCAAAAAAAAAAAAAGAAAGACCAGGAGCATGAAAAGGTGTGAAAAATGCGAGGAGCAAAAAAAAAAAAAGAAAGACCAGGAGCATGAAAAGGTGTGAAAAATGCGAGAAGCAAAAAAAAAAAAAAAAGACCAGGAACATGAAAAGGTGTAAAAAATGCGAGGAGCAAAAAAAAAAAAAAAAAGAAAGAAAGAAAGACCAGGAGCATGAAAAGGTGTGAAAAATGCGAGGAGCAAAAAAAAAAAAAGAAAGACCAGGAGCATGAAAAGGTGTGAAAAATGCGAGGAGCAAAAAAAAAAAAAGAAAGACCAGGAGCATGAAAAGGTGTGAAAAATGCGAGAAGCAAAAAAAAAAAAAAAAGACCAGGAGCCTGAAAAGCTGTGAAAAATGCGAGGAGCATTAAGAGGTGTGAAAAATGCGATGAATATGAAAAGGTGTGAAAAATGCGAGGAGCGTGAAAAGGTGTGAAAAAAGCGAGGAGCATGAAAAGGTGTGAAAAATGCGAGGAGCATGAAAAGGTGTGAAAAATGCAAGGAGCATGAAAAGGTGTGAAAAATGTGAGGAGCAAAAAAAAAAATAGAAAGTCCAGGAGCATGAAAAGGTGTGAAAAATGCGAGAAGCAAAAAAAAAAAAAAAAAAAAGACCAGGAGCATGAAAAGGTGTGAAAAAAGCGAGGAGGAAAAAAAAAAAAAAAAAAAAAAGACCAGGAGCATGAAAAGGTGTGAAAAATGCGAGGAGCAAAAAAAAAAAAAAGAAGAGGAGCATGAAAAGTTGTGAAAAATGCGAGGAGCAAAAAAAAAAAAAAAAAAAAAGAAAGACCAGGAGCATGAAAAGGTGTGAAAAATGCGATGAACATGAAAAGGTGTGAAAAATGCGAGGAGCATGAAAAGCTGTGAAAAATGCGAGGAGCAAAAAAAAAAAAAAGACCAGGAGCATGAAAAGGTGTGAAAAATGCGATGAACATGAAAAGGTGTGAAAAATGCGATGAGCATGAAAAGCTGTGAAAAATGCGAGGAGCATTAAGAGGTGTGAAAAATGCGATGAATATGAAAAGGTGTGAAAAATGCGATGAGCATGAAAAGCTGTGAAAAATGCGAGGAGCATTAAGAGGTGTGAAAAATGCGATGAATATGAAAAGTTGTGAAAAATGCGAGGAGCATGAAGAGGTGTGAAAAATGCGAGGAGCATGAAAAGGTGTGAAAAATTCGAGGAGCAAAAAAAAAAAAAAAAAAAGAAAGACCAGGAGCATGAAAAGGTGTGAAAAATCCGGGGAGCAAAAAAAAAAAAAAGAAAGACCAGGAGCATGAAAAGGTGTGAAAAATGCGACGAGCATGAAAAGTTGTGAAAAATGCGAGGAGCATGAAGAGGTGTCAAAAATGCGAGGAGCATGAAAAGGTGTGAAAAATTCGAGGAGCAAAAAAAAAAAAGACCAGGAGCATGAAAAGGTGTGAAAAATTCGAGGAGCAAAAAAAAAAAAAAAGAAAGAAAGAAAGACCAGGAGCATGAAAAGGTGTGAAAAATGCGAGGAGCAAAAAAAAAAAAGAAAAAAAGAAAGACCAGGAGCATGAAAAGGTGTGAAAAATGCGAGGAGCAAAAAAAAAAAATGAAAGACCAGAAGCATGAAAAGGTGTGAAAAATGCGAAGAGCAAAAAAAAAAAAACAAAGACCAGGAGCATGAAAAGGTGTGAAAAATGCGAGGAGCAAAAAAAAAAAAAAGACCAGGAGCATGAAAAGGTGTGAAAAATGCGAGGAGCAAAAAAAAAAAAAAGACCAGGAGCATGAAAAGGTGTGAAAAATGCGAGAAGCAAAAAAAAAAAGAAAAAAAGAAAGACCAGGAGCATGAGAAGGTGTGAAAAATGCGGGGAGAAAAAAAAAAAAAAAAAAAGACCAGGAGCATGAAAAGGTGTGAAAAATGCGGGGAGAAAAAAAAAAAAAAAGAAAGACCAGGAGCATGAAAAGGTGTGAAAAATGCGACGAGCATGAAAAGTTGTGAAAAATGCGAGGAGCATGAAGAGGTGTGAAATGCGAGGAGCATGAAAAGGTGTGAAAAATTCGAGGAGCAAAAAAAAAAAAAAGAAAAGACCAGGAGGATGAAAAGGTGTGAAAAATGCAAGGAGCATGAAAAGGTGTGAAAAATGTGAGGAGCAAAAAAAAAAATAGAAAGTCCAGGAGCATGAAAAGGTGTGAAAAATGCGAGGAGCAAAAAAAAAAAAAAGACGAGGAGCATGAAAAGGTGTGAAAAATGCAAGGAGCAAAAAAAAAAAAAGAAAGACCAGGAGCATGAAAAGGTGTGAAAAATGCGATGAACATGAAAAGGTGTGAAAAATGCGAGGAGCATGAAAAGGTGTGAAAAATGCGAGGAGCAAAAAAAAAAAAAGACCAGGAGCATGAAAAGGTGTGAAAAATGCGAGGAGCATGAAAAGGTGAGAAAAATGCGAGGAGAAAAAAAAAAAAAAAAAAAAAAGACCAGGAACATGAAAAGGTGTGAAAAATGCGAAGAGCAAAAAAAAAAAAAAAAAAAAGAAAGACCAGGAACATGAAAAGGTGTGAAAAATGCGGGGAGCATGAAAAGGTGTGAAAAATGCGAGGAGCAAAAAAAAAAAAAAGACCAGGAGCATGAAAAGGTGTGAAAAACGCGAGGAGCAAAAAAAAAAAAAAGACCAGGAGCATGAAAAGGTGTGAAAAATGCGAGGAGCATGAAGAGGTGTGAAAAATGCGAGGAGCATGAAAAGGTGTGAAAAATACGAGGAGCAAAAAAAAAAAAAAAAAAAAGAAAGACCAGGAGCATGAAAAGGGGTGAAAAAAGCGGGGAGCAAAAAAAAAAAAAAAAAAAAAGAAAGACCAGGAGCATGAAAAGGTGTAAAAAATGCGGGTAGCAAAAAAAAAAAAAAAGACCAGGAGCATGAAAAGGTGTGAAAAATGCGAGGAGCAAAAAAAAAAAAAAAGACCAGGAGCATGAAAACGTGTGAAAAATGCGAGGAGCAAAAAAAAAAAAAAGACCAGGAGCATGAAAAGGTGTGAAAAATGCGAGGAGCAAAAAAAAAAATAAAAGACCAGGAGCATGAAAAGGTGTGAAAAATGCGAGGAGCAAAAAAAAAAAAAAAAAAAAAGAGACCAGGAGCATGAAAAGGTGTGAAAAATGCGAGGAGCAAAAAAAAAAAAAAAAAGACCAGGAGCATGAAAAGGTGTGAAAAATGCGAGGAGCAAAAAAAAAAAAAAAAAGACCAGGAGCATGAAAAGGTGTGAAAAATGCGAGGAGCAAAAAAAAAAAAAGAAAGACCAGGAGCATGAAAAGGTGTGAAAAATGCAAGGAGCATGAAAAGGTGTGAAAAATGCGAGGAGCATGAAAAGTTGTGAAAAATGCAAGGAGCATGAAAAGGTGTGAAAAATGCGAGGAGCAAAAAAAAAAAAAAAAAAAGAAAGACCAGGAGCATGAAAAGGTGTGAAAAATGCGAGGAGCAAAAAAAAAAAAAAGACCAGGAGCATGAAAAGGTGTGAAAAATGCGAGGAGCAAAAAAAAAAAAAAAGACAGACCAGGAGCATGAAAAGGTGTGAAAAATGCGGGGAGCAAAAAAAAAGAAAGATCAGGAGCATGAAAAGGTGTGAAAAATGCGAGAAGCAAAAAAAAAAAAAAAAAAAAAAAGACGAGGAGCATGAAAAGGTGTGAAAAATGCGAGGAGCATGAAAAGGTGTGAAAAATGTGAGGAGCAAAAAAAAAAAAAAAAAAAACCAGGAGCAAGAAAAGGTGTGAAAAATGCGAGGAGCAAAAAAAAAAAAAAAAAAAAAGACCAGTAGCATGAAAAGATGTGAAAAATGCAAGGAGCATGAAAAGGTGTGAAAAATGCGAGGAGCATGAAAAGTTGTGAAAAATGCAAGGAGCATGAAAAGGTGTGAAAAATGCAAGGAGCATGAAAAGGTGTGAAAAATGCGAGGAGCAAAAAAAAAAAAAAAAAAAAGAAAAAAAGACCAGGAGCATGAAAAGGTGTGAAAAATGCGAGGAGCAAAAAAAAAAAAGAAAGAAAGAAAGAAAAACCAGGAGCATGAAAAGGTGTGAAAAATGCGAGGAGCAAAAAAAAAAAAAAAAAAAAGACCAGGAGCATGAAAAGGTGTGAAAAATTCGAGGAGCAAAAAAAAAAAAAAAAAAAGACCAGGAGCATGAAAAGGTGTGAAAAATGCAAGGAGCATGAAAAGGTGTGAAAAATGCAAGGAGCATGAAAAGGTGTGAAAAATGCGAAGAGCAAAAAAAAAAAAGAAAGAAAGAAAGTAAGACCAGGAGCATGAAAAGGTGTGAAAAACGCGAGGAGCAAAAAAAAAAAAAAGAAAGACCAGGAGCATGAAAAGGTGTGAAAAATGCGACGAGCATGAAAAGTTGTGAAAAATGCGAGGAGCATGAAGAGGTGTGAAAAATGCGAGGAGCATGAAAAGGTGTGAAAAATGCGAGGAGCAAAAAAAAAAAAAAAAAAAAAGACCAGGAGCATGAAAAGGTGTGAAAAATGCGAGGAGCAAAAAAAAAAAAAAGAAAGACCAGGAGCATGAAAAGGTGTGAAAATTGCGAGGAGCAAAAAAAAAAAAAAAGACCAGGAGCATGAAAAGGTGTGAAAATTGCGAGGAGCAAAAAAAAAAAAAAAGACCAGGAGCATGAAAAGGTGTGAAAAACGCGAGGAGCAAAAAAAAAAAAAAGAAAGACCAGGAGCATGAAAAGGTGTGAAAAATGCGACGAGCATGAAAAGTTGTGAAAAATGCGAGGAGCATGAAGAGGTGTGAAAAATGCGAGGAGCAAAAAAAAAAAAAAGACCAGGAGCATGAAAAGGTGTGAAAAATGCGACGAGCATGAAAAGTTGTGAAAAATGCGAGGAGCATGAAGAGGTGTGAAAAATGCGAGGAGCATGAAAAGGTGTGAAAAATACGAGGAGCAAAAAAAAAAAAAAAAAAAAAAAAGGCCAGGAGCATGAAAAGGTGTAAAAAATGCGGGGAGCAAAAAAAAAAAAAAAAAAAGAAATACCAGGAGCATGAAAAGGTGTGAAAAATACGAGGAGCAAAAAAAAAAAAAAGACCAGGAGCATGAAAAGGTGTGAAAAATGCGACGAGCATGAAATGTTGTGAAAAATGCGAGGAGCATGAAGAGGTGTGAAAAATGCGAGGAGCATGAAAAGGTGTGAAAAATACGAGGAGCAAAAAAAAAAAAAAAAAAGAAAGACCAGGAGCATGAAAAGGTGTGAAAAATGCGAGGAGCAAAAAAAAAAAAAAAAAAAAGAAAGACCAGGAGCATGAAAAGGTGTAAAAAATGCGGGGAGCAAAAAAAAAAAAAATTAAAAAAGACAGACCAGGAGCATGAAAAGGTGTGAAAAATGCGGGGAGCAAAAAAAAAAAAAGAAAGATCAGGAGCATGAAAAGGTGTGAAAAATGCGAGGAGCAAAAAAAAAAAAAAAAAAAAGACCAGGAGCATGAAAAGGTGTGAAAAATGCGAGGAGCAAAAAAAAAAAAAAAGACCAGGAGCATGAAAAGGTGTGAAAAATGCGAGGAGCAAAAAAAAAAAAAGAAAGACCAGGAGCATGAAAAGGTGTGAAAAATGCAAGGAGCATGAAAAGGTGTGAAAAATGCGAGGAGCATGAAAAGTTGTGAAAAATGCAAGGAGCATGAAAAGGTGTGAAAAATGCGAGGAGCAAAAAAAAAAAAAAAAAAAGAAAGACCAGGAGCATGAAAAGGTGTGAAAAATGCGAGGAGCAAAAAAAAAAAAAAGACCAGGAGCATGAAAAGGTGTGAAAAAGGCGAGGAGCAAAAAAAAAAAAAAAAAGACAGACCAGGAGCATGAAAAGGTGTGAAAAATGCGGGGAGCAAAAAAAAAGAAAGATCAGGAGCATGAAAAGGGGTGAAAAATGCGAGGAGCAAAAAAAAAAAAAAAAAAAAAAGACGAGGAGCATGAAAAGGTGTGAAAAATGCGAGGAGCATGAAAAGGTGTGAAAAATGTGAGGAGCAAAAAAAAAAAAAAAAAAAAACCAGGAGCATGAAAAGGTGTGAAAAAAGCGAGGAGCAAAAAAAAAAAAAAAAAAAAGACCAGTAGCATGAAAAGATGTGAAAAATGCAAGGAGCATGAAAAGGTGTGAAAAATGCGAGGAGCATGAAAAGTTGTGAAAAATGCAAGGAGCATGAAAAGGTGTGAAAAATGCAAGGAGCATGAAAAGGTGTGAAAAATGCGAAGAGCAAAAAAAAAAAAGAAAGAAAGAAAGAAAGACCAGGAGCATGAAAAGGTGTGAAAAACGCGAGGAGCAAAAAAAAAAAAAAGAAAGACCAGGAGCATGAAAAGGTGTGAAAAATGCGACGAGCATGAAAAGTTGTGAAAAATGCGAGGAGCATGAAGAGGTGTGAAAAATGCGAGGAGCATGAAAAGGTGTGAAAAATGCGAGGAGCAAAAAAAAAAAAAAAAAAAAAAAGACCAGGAGCATGAAAAGGTGTGAAAAATGCGAGGAGCAAAAAAAAAAAAAAGAAAGACCAGGAGCATGAAAAGGTGTGAAAAATGCGAGGAGCAAAAAAAAAAAAAAAGACCAGGAGCATGAAAAGGTGTGAAAATTGCGAGGAGCAAAAAAAAAAAAAAAGACCAGGAGCATGAAAAGGTGTGAAAAACGCGAGGAGCAAAAAAAAAAAAAAGAAAGACCAGGAGCATGAAAAGGTGTGAAAAATGCGACGAGCATGAAAAGTTGTGAAAAATGCGAGGAGCATGAAGAGGTGTGAAAAATGCGAGGAGCAAAAAAAAAAAAAAGACCAGGAGCATGAAAAGGTGTGAAAAATGCGACGAGCATGAAAAGTTGTGAAAAATGCGAGGAGCATGAAGAGGTGTGAAAAATGCGAGGAGCATGAAAAGGTGTGAAAAATACGAGGAGCAAAAAAAAAAAAAAAAAAAAGAAAGGCCAGGAGCATGAAAAGGTGTAAAAAATGCGGGGAGCAAAAAAAAAAAAAAAGACCAGGAGCATGAAAAGGTGTGAAAAATACGAGGAGCAAAAAAAAAAAAAAGACCAGGAGCATGAAAAGGTGTGAAAAATGCGACGAGCATGAAAAGTTGTGAAAAATGCGAGGAGCATGAAGAGGTGGGAAAAATGCGAGGAGCAAAAAAAAAAAAAAAAAAGACCAGGAGCATGAAAAGGTGTGAAAAATGCGAGGAGCAAAAAAAAAAAAAAGACCAGGAGCATGAAAAGGTGTGAAAAACGCGAGGAGCAAAAAAAAAAAAAAGACCAGGAGCATGAAAAGGTGTGAAAAATGCGAGGAGCATGAAGAGGTGTGAAAAATGCGAGGAGCATGAAAAGGTGTGAAAAATACGAGGAGCATGAAAAGGTGTGAAAAATGCGAGGAGCAAAAAAAAAAAAAAAGACCAGGAGCATGAAAAGGTGTGAAAAATGCGAGGAGCAAAAAAAAAAAAAAAAAGACCAGGAGCATGAAAAGGTGTGAAAAATGCGAGGAGCAAAAAAAAAAAAAAAAAGACCAGGAGCATGAAAAGGTGTGAAAAATGCGAGGAGCAAAAAAAAAAAAAAAAAAAAAAAGAGACCAGGAGCATGAAAAGCTGCGAAAAATGCGAGGAGCATGAAAAGGTGTGAAAAATGCGAGGAACATGAAAAGGTGTGAAAAATGCGAAGAGCAAAAAAAAAAAAGTTGAAGAGCATGAAAATGTGTGAATAATGCGAGGAGCATGAAAAGGTGTGAAAAATGCGAGGAGCATGAAAAGGTGTGAAAAATGCGAGGAGCAAAAAAAAAAAAAAAAGACGAGGAGCATGAAAAGGTGTGAATAATGCGAGGAGCATGAAAAGGTGTCAAAAATGCGAGGAGCATGAAAAGGTGTGAAAAATGCGAGGAGCATGAAAAGGTGTGAAAAATGCGAGGAGCATGAAAATGTGTGAAAAATGCGAGGAGCATGAAAAGGTGTGAAAAATGCGAGGAGCATGAAAAGGTGTGAAAAGTGTGAGGAGGATGAAAAGGTGTGAAAAATACGAGAAGGATGAAAAGGTGTGAAAAATGCGAAGAGTAAAAAAAAAAAAGACGAGGAGCATGAAAAGGTGTGCAAAATGAAAGGAGCATGAAAAGGTGTGAAAAATGCGAGGAGCATGAAAATGTGTCAAAAATTCTAGGAGCATGAAAAGGTGTGAAAAATGTGAGGAGCATGAAAAGGTGTGAAAAATGCGAGGAGCATGAAAAGGTGTGAAAAATGCAAGGAGCATGAAAAGGTGTGAAAAATTCGAGGAACATGAAAAGGTGTGAAAAATGCGAAGAGCAAAAAAAAAAGACGAGGAGCATGAAAAGGTGTGAAAAATGCAAGGAGCATGAAAAGGTGTGAAAATTGCAAAGAGCAAAAAAAAATAAAAAAGACAAGGAGCAGGAAAAGCTGCGAAAAATGCGAGGAGCAAGAAAAGGTGTGAAAATGCGAAGAGCAAAAAAAAATAAAAAAGACAAGGAGCATGAAAAGCTGCGAAAAATGCGAGGAGCATGAAAAGGTGTGAAAAAAGCGAGGCGCAAAAGAAAAAATAAAAGAAGAGGAGCATGAACGGGTGTGAAAAATTCGAGGAGCATGAAAAGGTGTGAAAAATGCAAGGAGCATGAAAAAGAGTGAAAAATTGGACGAGCAAAAAAAAAAAAAGACGAGGAGCATGAAAAGGTGTGAAAAATGCCAGGAGCATGAAAAGGTGTGAAAAATGCCAGGAGCATGAAAAGGTGTGAAAAATGCAAGGAGCATGAAAAGGTGTGAAAAATGCGAGGAGCATGAAAAGCTGTGAAATATCTGAGAAGCAAAAAAAAAATGCGAGGAGCATGAAAAGGTGTGAAAAATGCGAAGAGCAAAAAAAAATAAAAAAGACAAGGAGCATGAAAAGCTAAGAAAAATGCGAGGAGCATGAAAAGGTGTGAAAAATGTAAGGAGCATGAAAAGGTGTGAAAATTGCGAGGAGCATGAAAAGGTGTGAAAAATGCGAGGAGTATGAAAAGGTGTGAAAAATGTGGGGAGCATAAAAAGGTTTGAAAAATATGGGGAGCATAAAAAGCTGTGAAAAATGCAAGGAGCATGAAAAGGTGTGAAAAAAGCGAGGAGCAAAAAAAAAATAAAAAGAAGAGGAGCATGAAAAGGTGTGAAAAATGCCAGGAGCATGAAAAGGTGTGAAAAATGCAAGGAGCATGAAAAAGAGTGAAAAATGCGAGGAGCAAAAAAAAAAAAGACGAGGAGCATGAAAAGGTGTGAAAAATTCGAGGAGCATGAAAAGGTGTGAAAAATGCAAGGAGCATGAAAAGCTGTGTAAAATGCGAGGAGCAAAAAAAAGAAAAAAGACAAGGATCATGAAAAGGTGTGAAAAATGCGAGGAGCATGAAAAGGTGTGAAAAATGCGAGGAGCATGAAAAGGTGTGAAAAATGCGAAGAGCAAAAAAAAAAAAGACGAAGAGCATGAAAATGTGTGAATAATGCGAGGAGCATGAAAAGGTGTGAAAAATGCGAGGAGCAAAAAAAAAAAAAAGACGAGGAGCATGAAAAGGTGTGAATAATGCGAGGAGCATGAAAAGGTGTCTAAAATGCGAGGAGCATGAAAAGGTGTCAAAAATGCGAGGAGCATGAAAAGGTGTGAAAAATGCGAGGAGCATGAAAAGGTGTGAAAAATGCGAGGAGCATGAAAAGGTGTGAAAAGTGTGAGGAGGATAAAAAGGTGTGAAAAATACGAGGAGAATGAAAAGGTGTGAAAAATGCGAAGAGTAAAAAAAAAAAAAGACGAGGAGCATGAAAAGGTGTGCAAAATGAAAGGAGCATGAAAAGGTGTGAAAAATGCGAGGAGCATGAAAATGTGTCAAAAATTCTAGGAGCATGAAAAGGTGTGAAAAATGTGAGGAGCATGAAATGGTGTGAAAAATGCGAGGAGCATGAAAAGGTGTGAAAAATGTGGGGAGCATAGAAAGGCGTGAAAAATGCAAAGAACATGAAAAGGTGTGAAAAATGCGAGGAGCATGAATTGGTGTGAAAAATGCCAGGAGCATGAAAATGAGTGAAAAATGCGAGGAGCAAAAAAAAAAAAAAGACGAGGAGCCTGAAAAGGTGTGAAAAATGCCAGGAGCATGAAAAGGTGTGAAAAATGCAAAGAGCAAAAAAAAAAAAAGACGAGGAGCCTGAAAAGGTGTGCAAAATGCGAAGAGAAAAAAAAGACGAGGAGCATGAAAAGGTGTGAAAAATGAAAGGAGCATGAAAAGGTGTGAAAAATGCGAGGAGCATGAAAATGTGTCAAAAATTCTAGGAGCATGAAAAGATGAGAAAAATGTGAGGAGCATGAAAAGGTGTGACAAATGAGAGGAGCATGAAAAGGTGTGAAAAGTGTGAGGAGGATGAAAAGGTGTGAAAAATACGAGGAGGATGAAAAGGTGTGGAAAATGCGAGGAGCATGAAAAGGTGTAAAAAATGCGAGGAGCATGAAAAGGTGTGAAAAATGCGAGGAGCATGAAAAGGTGTGAAAAATGCAAAGAGTAAAAAAAAAAGGCGAGGAGCATGAAAAGGTGTGCAAAATGCGAAGAGAAAAAAAAGACGATGAGCATGAAAAGGTGTGAAAAATGCAAGGAGCATGAAAAGGTGTGGAAAATGTGAGGAGCATGAAAAGGTGTGAAAAATGAGAGGAGCATGAAAAGGTGTAAAAAATGTGAGGAGCATGAAAAGGTGTGAAATAAGCGAGGCGCAAAAAAAAAAATAAAAAGACCAGGAGCATGAAAAGGTGTGAAAAATGCGAGGAGCAAAAAAAAAAAAAAAAAGACCAGGAGCATGAAAAGGTGTGAAAAATGCGAGGAGCAAAAAAAAAAAAAAAGACCAGGAGCCTGAAAAGATGTGAAAAATGCGAGGAGCAAAAAAAAAAAAAAAGAAAGACCAGGAGCATGAAAAGGTGTGAAAAATGCGAAGAGCAAAAAAAAAAAAAAAAAAAGACCAGGAACATGAAAAGGTGTAAAAAATGCGAGGAGCAAAAAAAAAAAAAGAAAGACCAGGAGCATGAAAAGGTGTGAAAAATGCGACGAGCATGAAAAGTTGTGAAAAATGCGAGGAGCATGAAGAGGTGTCAAAAATGCGAGGAGCATGAAAAGGTGTGAAAAATTTGAGGAGCAAAAAAAAAAAAAAAACCAGGAGCATGAAAAGGTGTGAAAAATGCGAGGAGCAAAAAAAAAAAAAAAAAAAAAGAGACCAGGAACATGAAAAGGGGTGAAAAATGCGAGGAGCAAAAAAAAAAAAAAAAAAAGAAAGACCAGGAGCATGAAAAGGTGTGACAAATGCGAGGAGCAAAAGAGAAAAAAAAGACCAGGAGCATGAAAAGTTGTGAAAAATGCAAGGAGCATGAAAAGGTGTGAAAAATGCGAGGAGCAAAAAAAAAAAAAAGACCAGGAGCATGAAAAGGTGTGAAAAATGCGACGAGCATGAAAAGTTGTGAAAAATGCGAGGAGCATGAAGAGGTGTGAAAAATGCGAGGAGCATGAAAAGGTGTGAAAAATACGAGGAGCAAAAAAAAAAAAAAAAAAAAAGAAAGGCCAGGAGCATGAAAAGGTGTAAAAAATGCGGGGAGCAAAAAAAAAAAAAAAGACCAGGAGCATGAAAAGGTGTGAAAAATACGAGGAGCAAAAAAAAAAAAAAGACCAGGAGCATGAAAAGGTGTGAAAAATGCGACGAGCATGAAATGTTGTGAAAAATGCGAGGAGCATGAAGAGGTGTGAAAAATGCGAGGAGCATGAAAAGGTGTGAAAAATACGAGGAGCAAAAAAAAAAAAAAAAAAGAAAGACCAGGAGCAAGAAAAGGGGTGAAAAATGCGAGGAGAAAAAAAAAAAAAAAGACCAGGAGCATGAAAAGGTGTGAAAAATGCGAGGAGCAAAAAAAAAAAAAAAAGACAGACCAGGAGCATGAAAAGGTGTGAAAAATGCGGGGAGCAAAAAAAAAGAAAGATCAGGAGCATGAAAAGGTGTGAAAAATGCGAGGAGCAAAAAAAAAAAAAAAAAAAAAAGACGAGGAGCATGAAAAGGTGTGAAAAATGCGAGGAGCATGAAAAGGTGTGAAAAATGTGAGGAGCAAAAAAAAAAAAAAAAAAAGACCAGGAGCAAGAAAAAGGGGGAAAAAAGAGAGGAGAAAAAAAAAAAAAAAAAAAAAGACCAGTAGCATGAAAAGATGTGAAAAATGCAAGGAGCATGAAAAGGTGTGAAAAATGCGAGGAGCATGAAAAGTTGTGAAAAATGCAAGGAGCATGAAAAGGTGTGAAAAATGCAAGGAGCATGAAAAGGTGTGAAAAATGCGAAGAGCAATGCGACGAGCATGAAAAGTTGTGAAAAATGCGAGGAGCATGAAGAGGTGTGAAAAATGCGAGGAGCATGAAAAGGTGTGAAAAATGCGAGGAGCAAAAAAAAAAAAAAAAAAAAAAGACCAGGAGCATGAAAAGGTGTGAAAAATGCGAGGAGCAAAAAAAAAAAAAAGAAAGACCAGGAGCATGAAAAGGTGTGAAAAATGCGAGGAGCAAAAAAAAAAAAAAAGACCAGGAGCATGAAAAGGTGTGAAAATTGCGAGGAGCAAAAAAAAAAAAAAAGACCAGGAGCATGAAAAGGTGTGAAAAACGCGAGGAGCAAAAAAAAAAAAAAAAAAGACCAGGAGCATGAAAAGGTGTGAAAAATGCGACGAGCATGAAAAGTTGTGAAAAATGCGAGGAGCATGAAGAGGTGTGAAAAATGCGAGGAGCAAAAAAAAAAAAAGACCAGGAGCATGAAAAGGTGTGAAAAATGCGACGAGCATGAAAAGTTGTGAAAAATGCGAGGAGCATGAAGAGGTGTGAAAAATGCGAGGAGCATGAAAAGGTGTGAAAAATACGAGGAGCAAAAAAAAAAAAAAAAAAAAGAAAGGCCAGGAGCATGAAAAGGTGTAAAAAATGCGGGGAGCAAAAAAAAAAAAAAAGACCAGGAGCATGAAAAGGTGTGAAAAATACGAGGAGCAAAAAAAAAAAAAAGACCAGGAGCATGAAAAGGTGTGAAAAATGCGACGAGCATGAAAAGTTGTGAAAAATGCGAGGAGCATGAAGAGGTGTGAAAAATGCGAGGAGCAAAAAAAAAAAAAAAAAAAGACCAGGAGCATGAAAAGGTGTGAAAAATGCGAGGAGCAAAAAAAAAAAAAAGACCAGGAGCATGAAAAGGTGTGAAAAACGCGAGGAGCAAAAAAAAAAAAAAGACCAGGAGCATGAAAAGGTGTGAAAAATGCGAGGAGCATGAAGAGGTGTGAAAAATGCGAGGAGCATGAAAAGGTGTGAAAAATACGAGGAGCATGAAAAGGTGTGAAAAATGCGAGGAGCAAAAAAAAAAAAAAAGACCAGGAGCATGAAAAGGTGTGAAAAATGCGAGGAGCAAAAAAAAAAAAAAAAAGACCAGGAGCATGAAAAGGTGTGAAAAATGCGAGGAGCAAAAAAAAAAAAAAAAAGACCAGGAGCATGAAAAGGTGTGAAAAATGCGAGGAGCAAAAAAAAAAAAAAAAAGACCAGGAGCATGAAAAGGTGTGAAAAATGCGAGGAGCAAAAAAAAAAAAAAAAAGACCAGGAGCATGAAAAGGTGTGAAAAATGCGAGGAGCAAAAAAAAAAAAAAAAAAAAAAAGAGACCAGGAGCATGAAAAGCTGCGAAAAATGCGAGGAGCATGAAAAGGTGTGAAAAATGCGAGGAACATGAAAAGGTGTGAAAAATGCGAAGAGCAAAAAAAAAAAAGTTGAAGAGCATGAAAATGTGTGAATAATGCGAGGAGCATGAAAAGGTGTGAAAAATGCGAGGAGCATGAAAAGGTGTGAAAAATGCGAGGAGCAAAAAAAAAAAAAAAAGACGAGGAGCATGAAAAGGTGTGAATAATGCGAGGAGCATGAAAAGGTGTCAAAAATGCGAGGAGCATGAAAAGGTGTGAAAAATGCGAGGAGCATGAAAAGGTGTGAAAAATGCGAGGAGCATGAAAATGTGTGAAAAATGCGAGGAGCATGAAAAGGTGTGAAAAATGCGAGGAGCATGAAAAGGTGTGAAAAGTGTGAGGAGGATGAAAAGGTGTGAAAAATACGAGAAGGATGAAAAGGTGTGAAAAATGCGAAGAGTAAAAAAAAAAAAGACGAGGAGCATGAAAAGGTGTGCAAAATGAAAGGAGCATGAAAAGGTGTGAAAAATGCGAGGAGCATGAAAATGTGTCAAAAATTCTAGGAGCATGAAAAGGTGTGAAAAATGTGAGGAGCATGAAAAGGTGTGAAAAATGCGAGGAGCATGAAAAGGTGTGAAAAATGCAAGGAGCATGAAAAGGTGTGAAAAATTCGAGGAACATGAAAAGGTGTGAAAAATGCGAAGAGCAAAAAAAAAAGACGAGGAGCATGAAAAGGTGTGAAAAATGCAAGGAGCATGAAAAGGTGTGAAAATTGCAAAGAGCAAAAAAAAATAAAAAAGACAAGGAGCAGGAAAAGCTGCGAAAAATGCGAGGAGCAAGAAAAGGTGTGAAAATGCGAAGAGCAAAAAAAAATAAAAAAGACAAGGAGCATGAAAAGCTGCGAAAAATGCGAGGAGCATGAAAAGGTGTGAAAAAAGCGAGGCGCAAAAGAAAAAATAAAAGAAGAGGAGCATGAACGGGTGTGAAAAATTCGAGGAGCATGAAAAGGTGTGAAAAATGCAAGGAGCATGAAAAAGAGTGAAAAATTGGACGAGCAAAAAAAAAAAAAGACGAGGAGCATGAAAAGGTGTGAAAAATGCCAGGAGCATGAAAAGGTGTGAAAAATGCCAGGAGCATGAAAAGGTGTGAAAAATGCAAGGAGCATGAAAAGGTGTGAAAAATGCGAGGAGCATGAAAAGCTGTGAAATATCTGAGAAGCAAAAAAAAAATGCGAGGAGCATGAAAAGGTGTGAAAAATGCGAAGAGCAAAAAAAAATAAAAAAGACAAGGAGCATGAAAAGCTAAGAAAAATGCGAGGAGCATGAAAAGGTGTGAAAAATGTAAGGAGCATGAAAAGGTGTGAAAATTGCGAGGAGCATGAAAAGGTGTGAAAAATGCGAGGAGTATGAAAAGGTGTGAAAAATGTGGGGAGCATAAAAAGGTTTGAAAAATATGGGGAGCATAAAAAGCTGTGAAAAATGCAAGGAGCATGAAAAGGTGTGAAAAAAGCGAGGAGCAAAAAAAAAATAAAAAGAAGAGGAGCATGAAAAGGTGTGAAAAATGCCAGGAGCATGAAAAGGTGTGAAAAATGCAAGGAGCATGAAAAAGAGTGAAAAATGCGAGGAGCAAAAAAAAAAAAGACGAGGAGCATGAAAAGGTGTGAAAAATTCGAGGAGCATGAAAAGGTGTGAAAAATGCAAGGAGCATGAAAAGCTGTGTAAAATGCGAGGAGCAAAAAAAAGAAAAAAGACAAGGATCATGAAAAGGTGTGAAAAATGCGAGGAGCATGAAAAGGTGTGAAAAATGCGAGGAGCATGAAAAGGTGTGAAAAATGCGAAGAGCAAAAAAAAAAAAGACGAAGAGCATGAAAATGTGTGAATAATGCGAGGAGCATGAAAAGGTGTGAAAAATGCGAGGAGCAAAAAAAAAAAAAAGACGAGGAGCATGAAAAGGTGTGAATAATGCGAGGAGCATGAAAAGGTGTCTAAAATGCGAGGAGCATGAAAAGGTGTCAAAAATGCGAGGAGCATGAAAAGGTGTGAAAAATGCGAGGAGCATGAAAAGGTGTGAAAAATGCGAGGAGCATGAAAAGGTGTGAAAAGTGTGAGGAGGATAAAAAGGTGTGAAAAATACGAGGAGAATGAAAAGGTGTGAAAAATGCGAAGAGTAAAAAAAAAAAAAGACGAGGAGCATGAAAAGGTGTGCAAAATGAAAGGAGCATGAAAAGGTGTGAAAAATGCGAGGAGCATGAAAATGTGTCAAAAATTCTAGGAGCATGAAAAGGTGTGAAAAATGTGAGGAGCATGAAATGGTGTGAAAAATGCGAGGAGCATGAAAAGGTGTGAAAAATGTGGGGAGCATAGAAAGGCGTGAAAAATGCAAAGAACATGAAAAGGTGTGAAAAATGCGAGGAGCATGAATTGGTGTGAAAAATGCCAGGAGCATGAAAATGAGTGAAAAATGCGAGGAGCAAAAAAAAAAAAAAGACGAGGAGCCTGAAAAGGTGTGAAAAATGCCAGGAGCATGAAAAGGTGTGAAAAATGCAAAGAGCAAAAAAAAAAAAAGACGAGGAGCCTGAAAAGGTGTGCAAAATGCGAAGAGAAAAAAAAGACGAGGAGCATGAAAAGGTGTGAAAAATGAAAGGAGCATGAAAAGGTGTGAAAAATGCGAGGAGCATGAAAATGTGTCAAAAATTCTAGGAGCATGAAAAGATGAGAAAAATGTGAGGAGCATGAAAAGGTGTGACAAATGAGAGGAGCATGAAAAGGTGTGAAAAGTGTGAGGAGGATGAAAAGGTGTGAAAAATACGAGGAGGATGAAAAGGTGGGGAAAATGCGAGGAGCATGAAAAGGTGTAAAAAATGCGAGGAGCATGAAAAGGTGTGAAAAATGCGAGGAGCATGAAAAGGTGTGAAAAATGCAAAGAGTAAAAAAAAAAGGCGAGGAGCATGAAAAGGTGTGCAAAATGCGAAGAGAAAAAAAAGACGATGAGCATGAAAAGGTGTGAAAAATGCAAGGAGCATGAAAAGGTGTGGAAAATGTGAGGAGCATGAAAAGGTGTGAAAAATGAGAGGAGCATGAAAAGGTGTAAAAAATGTGAGGAGCATGAAAAGGTGTGAAATAAGCGAGGCGCAAAAAAAAAAATAAAAAGACCAGGAGCATGAAAAGGTGTGAAAAATGCGAGGAGCAAAAAAAAAAAAAAAAAGACCAGGAGCATGAAAAGGTGTGAAAAATGCGAGGAGCAAAAAAAAAAAAAAAGACCAGGAGCCTGAAAAGATGTGAAAAATGCGAGGAGCAAAAAAAAAAAAAAAGAAAGACCAGGAGCATGAAAAGGTGTGAAAAATGCGAAGAGCAAAAAAAAAAAAAAAAAAGACCAGGAACATGAAAAGGTGTAAAAAATGCGAGGAGCAAAAAAAAAAAAAGAAAGACCAGGAGCATGAAAAGGTGTGAAAAATGCGACGAGCATGAAAAGTTGTGAAAAATGCGAGGAGCATGAAGAGGTGTCAAAAATGCGAGGAGCATGAAAAGGTGTGAAAAATTTGAGGAGCAAAAAAAAAAAAAAAACCAGGAGCATGAAAAGGTGTGAAAAATGCGAGGAGCAAAAAAAAAAAAAAAAAAAAAGAGACCAGGAACATGAAAAGGTGTGAAAAATGCGAGGAGCAAAAAAAAAAAAAAAAAAAGAAAGACCAGGAGCATGAAAAGGTGTGACAAATGCGAGGAGCAAAAGAGAAAAAAAAGACCAGGAGCATGAAAAGTTGTGAAAAATGCAAGGAGCATGAAAAGGTGTGAAAAATGCGAGGAGCAAAAAAAAAAAAAAGACCAGGAGCATGAAAAGGTGTGAAAAATGCGACGAGCATGAAAAGTTGTGAAAAATGCGAGGAGCATGAAGAGGTGTGAAAAATGCGAGGAGCATGAAAAGGTGTGAAAAATACGAGGAGCAAAAAAAAAAAAAAAAAAAAGAAAGGCCAGGAGCATGAAAAGGTGTAAAAAATGCGGGGAGCAAAAAAAAAAAAAAAGACCAGGAGCATGAAAAGGTGTGAAAAATACGAGGAGCAAAAAAAAAAAAAAGACCAGGAGCATGAAAAGGTGTGAAAAATGCGACGAGCATGAAATGTTGTGAAAAATGCGAGGAGCATGAAGATGTGTGAAAAATGCGAGGAGCATGAAAAGGTGTGAAAAATACGAGGAGCAAAAAAAAAAAAAAAAAAGAAAGACCAGGAGCATGAAAAGGTGTGAAAAATGCGAGGAGCAAAAAAAAAAAAAAAAAAAAAGAAAGACCAGGAGCATGAAAAGGTGTAAAAAATGCGGGGAGCAAAAAAAAAAAAAATTAAAAAAGACAGACCAGGAGCATGAAAAGGTGTGAAAAATGCGGGGAGCAAAAAAAAAAAAAAGAAAGATCAGGAGCATGAAAAGGTGTGAAAAATGCGAGGAGCAAAAAAAAAAAAAAAAAAAGACCAGGAGCATGAAAAGGTGTGAAAAATGCGAGGAGCAAAAAAAAAAAAAAGACCAGGAGCATGAAAAGGTGTGAAAAACGCGAGGAGCAAAAAAAAAAAAAAGACCAGGAGCATGAAAAGGTGTGAAAAATGCGAGGAGCATGAAGAGGTGTGAAAAATGCGAGGAGCATGAAAAGGTGTGAAAAATACGAGGAGCAAAAAAAAAAAAAAAAAAAAGAAAGACCAGGAGCATGAAAAGGTGTGAAAAATGCGAGGAGCAAAAAAAAAAAAAAAAAAAAGAAAGACCAGGAGCATGAAAAGGTGTGAAAAATGCGAGGAGCAAAAAAAAAAAAAAAGACCAGGAGAAAGAAAAGGTGTGAAAAATGCGAGGAGCAAAAAAAAAAAAAGAAAGACCAGGAGCATGAAAAGGTGTGAAAAATGCAAGGAGCATGAAAAGGTGTGAAAAATGCGAGGAGCATGAAAAGTTGTGAAAAATGCAAGGAGCATGAAAAGGTGTGAAAAATGCGAGGAGCAAAAAAAAAAAAAAAAAAAGAAAGACCAGGAGCATGAAAAGGTGTGAAAAATGCGAGGAGCAAAAAAAAAAAAAAGACCAGGAGCATGAAAAGGTGTGAAAAATGCGAGGAGCAAAAAAAAAAAAAAAAGAAAGACCAGGAGCATGAAAAGGTGTGAAAAATGCGGGGAGCAAAAAAAAAGAAAGATCAGGAGCATGAAAAGGTGTGAAAAATGCGAGGAGCAAAAAAAAAAAAAAAAAAAAAAGACGAGGAGCATGAAAAGGTGTGAAAAATGCGAGGAGCATGAAAAGGTGTGAAAAATGTGAGGAGCAAAAAAAAAAAAAAAAAAGACCAGGAGCATGAAAAGGTGTGAAAAATGCGAGGAGCAAAAAAAAAAAAAAAAAAAAGACCAGTAGCATGAAAAGATGTGAAAAATGCAAGGAGCATGAAAAGGTGTGAAAAATGCGAGGAGCATGAAAAGTTGTGAAAAATGCAAGGAGCATGAAAAGGTGTGAAAAATGCAAGGAGCATGAAAAGGTGTGAAAAATGCGAGGAGCAAAAAAAAAAAAGAAAGAAAGAAAGAAAGACCAGGAGCATGAAAAGGTGTGAAAAATGCGAGGAGCAAAAAAAAAGAAAGAAAGAAAGAAAGAAAAACCAGGAGCATGAAAAGGTATGAAAAATGCGAGGAGCAAAAAAAAAAAAAAAAAAAAAAGACCAGGAGCATGAAAAGGAGTGAAAAATTCGAGGAGCAAAAAAAAAAAAAAAAAAAGACCAGGAGCATGAAAAGGTGTGAAAAATGCAAGGAGCATGAAAAGGTGTGAAAAATGCAAGGAGCATGAAAAGGTGTGAAAAATGCAAGGAGCATGAAAAGGTGTGAAAAATGCGAAGAGCAAAAAAAAAAAAGAAAGAAAGAAAGTAAGACCAGGAGCATGAAAAGGTGTGAAAAACGCGAGGAGCAAAAAAAAAAAAAAAGAAAGACCAGGAGCATGAAAAGGTGTGAAAAATGCGACGAGCATGAAAAGTTGTGAAAAATGCGAGGAGCATGAAGAGGTGTGAAAAATGCGAGGAGCATGAAAAGGTGTGAAAAATGCGAGGAGCAAAAAAAAAAAAAAAAAAAAAAGACCAGGAGCATGAAAAGGTGTGAAAAATGCGAGGAGCAAAAAAAAAAAAAAGAAAGACCAGGAGCATGAAAAGGTGTGAAAAATGCGAGGAGCAAAAAAAAAAAAAAAGACCAGGAGCATGAAAAGGTGTGAAAATTGCGAGGAGCAAAAAAAAAAAAAAAAGACCAGGAGCATGAAAAGGTGTGAAAAACGCGAGGAGCAAAAAAAAAAAAAGAAAGACCAGGAGCATGAAAAGGTGTGAAAAAAGCGACGAGCATGAAAAGTTGTGAAAAATGCGAGGAGCATGAAGAGGTGTGAAAAATGCGAGGAGCAAAAAAAAAAAAAAGACCAGGAGCATGAAAAGGTGTGAAAAATGCGACGAGCATGAAAAGTTGTGAAAAATGCGAGGAGCATGAAGAGGTGTGAAAAATGCGAGGAGCATGAAAAGGTGTGAAAAATACGAGGAGCAAAAAAAAAAAAAAAAAAAAGAAAGGCCAGGAGCATGAAAAGGTGTAAAAAATGCGGGGAGCAAAAAAAAAAAAAAAGACCAGGAGCATGAAAAGGTGTGAAAAATACGAGGAGCAAAAAAAAAAAAAAGACCAGGAGCATGAAAAGGTGTGAAAAATGCGACGAGCATGAAAAGTTGTGAAAAATGCGAGGAGCATGAAAAGGTGTGAAAAACGCGAGGAGCAAAAAAAAAAAAAAGACCAGGAGCATGAAAAGGTGTGAAAAATGCGAGGAGCATGAAGAGGTGTGAAAAATGCGAGGAGCATGAAAAGGTGTGAAAAATACGAGGAGCATGAAAAGGTGTGAAAAATGCGAGGAGCAAAAAAAAAAAAAAAGACCAGGAGCATGAAAAGGTGTGAAAAATGCGAGGAGCAAAAAAAAAAAAAAAAAGACCAGGAGCATGAAAAGGTGTGAAAAATGCGAGGAGCAAAAAAAAAAAAAAAAAGACCAGGAGCATGAAAAGGTGTGAAAAATGCGAGGAGCAAAAAAAAAAAAAAAAAAAAAGAGACCAGGAGCATGAAAAGCTGCGAAAAATGCGAGGAGCATGAAAAGGTGTGAAAAATGCGAGGAACATGAAAAGGTGTGAAAAATGCGAAGAGCAAAAAAAAAAAAGTTGAAGAGCATGAAAATGTGTGAATAATGCGAGGAGCATGAAAAGGTGTGAAAAATGCGAGGAGCATGAAAAGGTGTGAAAAATGCGAGGAGCAAAAAAAAAAAAAAAAGACGAGGAGCATGAAAAGGTGTGAATAATGCGAGGAGCATGAAAAGGTGTGAAAAATGCGAGGAGCATGAAAAGGTGTGAAAAATGCGAGGAGCATGAAAAGGTGTGAAAAATGCGAGGAGCATGAAAATGTGTGAAAAATGCGAGGAGCATGAAAAGGTGTGAAAAATGCGAGGAGCATGAAAAGGTGTGAAAAGTGTGAGGAGGATGAAAAGGTGTGAAAAATACGAGAAGGATGAAAAGGTGTGAAAAATGAGAAGAATAAAAAAAAAAAAGACGAGGAGCATGAAAAGGTGTGCAAAATGAAAGGAGCATGAAAAGGTGTGAAAAATGCGAGGAGCATGAAAATGTGTCAAAAATTCTAGGAGCATGAAAAGGTGTGAAAAATGTGAGGAGCATGAAAAGGTGTGAAAAATGCGAGGAGCATGAAAAGGTGTGAAAAATGCAAGGAGCATGAAAAGGTGTGAAAAATTCGAGGAACATGAAAAGGTGTGAAAAATGCGAAGAGCAAAAAAAAAAGACGAGGAGCATGAAAAGGTGTGAAAAATGCAAGGAGCATGAAAAGGTGTGAAAATTGCAAAGAGCAAAAAAAAATAAAAAAGACAAGGAGCAGGAAAAGCTGCGAAAAATGCGAGGAGCAAGAAAAGGTGTGAAAATGCGAAGAGCAAAAAAAAATAAAAAAGACAAGGAGCATGAAAAGCTGCGAAAAATGCGAGGAGCATGAAAAGGTGTGAAAAAAGCGAGGCGCAAAAGAAAAAATAAAAGAAGAGGAGCATGAACGGGTGTGAAAAATTCGAGGAGCATGAAAAGGTGTGAAAAATGCAAGGAGCATGAAAAAGAGTGAAAAATTGGACGAGCAAAAAAAAAAAAAGACGAGGAGCATGAAAAGGTGTGAAAAATGCCAGGAGCATGAAAAGGTGTGAAAAATGCCAGGAGCATGAAAAGGTGTGAAAAATGCAAGGAGCATGAAAAGGTGTGAAAAATGCGAGGAGCATGAAAAGCTGTGAAATATCTGAGAAGCAAAAAAAAAATGCGAGGAGCATGAAAAGGTGTGAAAAATGCGAAGAGCAAAAAAAAATAAAAAAGACAAGGAGCATGAAAAGCTAAGAAAAATGCGAGGAGCATGAAAAGGTGTGAAAAATGTAAGGAGCATGAAAAGGTGTGAAAATTGCGAGGAGCATGAAAAGGTGTGAAAAATGCGAGGAGTATGAAAAGGTGTGAAAAATGTGGGGAGCATAAAAAGGTTTGAAAAATATGGGGAGCATAAAAAGCTGTGAAAAATGCAAGGAGCATGAAAAGGTGTGAAAAAAGCGAGGAGCAAAAAAAAAATAAAAAGAAGAGGAGCATGAAAAGGTGTGAAAAATGCCAGGAGCATGAAAAGGTGTGAAAAATGCAAGGAGCATGAAAAAGAGTGAAAAATGCGAGGAGCAAAAAAAAAAAAGACGAGGAGCATGAAAAGGTGTGAAAAATTCGAGGAGCATGAAAAGGTGTGAAAAATGCAAGGAGCATGAAAAGCTGTGTAAAATGCGAGGAGCAAAAAAAAGAAAAAAGACAAGGATCATGAAAAGGTGTGAAAAATGCGAGGAGCATGAAAAGGTGTGAAAAATGCGAGGAGCATGAAAAGGTGTGAAAAATGCGAAGAGCAAAAAAAAAAAAGACGAAGAGCATGAAAATGTGTGAATAATGCGAGGAGCATGAAAAGGTGTGAAAAATGCGAGGAGCAAAAAAAAAAAAAGACGAGGAGCATGAAAAGGTGTGAATAATGCGAGGAGCATGAAAAGGTGTCTAAAATGCGAGGAGCATGAAAAGGTGTCAAAAATGCGAGGAGCATGAAAAGGTGTGAAAAATGCGAGGAGCATGAAAAGGTGTGAAAAATGCGAGGAGCATGAAAAGGTGTGAAAAGTGTGAGGAGGATAAAAAGGTGTGAAAAATACGAGGAGAATGAAAAGGTGTGAAAAATGCGAAGAGTAAAAAAAAAAAAAGACGAGGAGCATGAAAAGGTGTGCAAAATGAAAGGAGCATGAAAAGGTGTGAAAAATGCGAGGAGCATGAAAATGTGTCAAAAATTCTAGGAGCATGAAAAGGTGTGAAAAATGTGAGGAGCATGAAATGGTGTGAAAAATGCGAGGAGCATGAAAAGGTGTGAAAAATGTGGGGAGCATAGAAAGGCGTGAAAAATGCAAAGAACATGAAAAGGTGTGAAAAATGCGAGGAGCATGAATTGGTGTGAAAAATGCCAGGAGCATGAAAATGAGTGAAAAATGCGAGGAGCAAAAAAAAAAAAAAGACGAGGAGCCTGAAAAGGTGTGAAAAATGCCAGGAGCATGAAAAGGTGTGAAAAATGCAAAGAGCAAAAAAAAAAAAAGACGAGGAGCCTGAAAAGGTGTGCAAAATGCGAAGAGAAAAAAAAGACGAGGAGCATGAAAAGGTGTGAAAAATGAAAGGAGCATGAAAAGGTGTGAAAAATGCGAGGAGCATGAAAATGTGTCAAAAATTCTAGGAGCATGAAAAGATGTGAAAAATGTGAGGAGCATGAAAAGGTGTGACAAATGAGAGGAGCATGAAAAGGTGTGAAAAGTGTGAGGAGGATGAAAAGGTGTGAAAAATACGAGGAGGATGAAAAGGTGTGGAAAATGCGAGGAGCATGAAAAGGTGTAAAAAATGCGAGGAGCATTAAAAGGTGTGAAAAATGCGAGGAGCATGAAAAGGTGTGAAAAATGCAAAGAGTAAAAAAAAAAGGCGAGGAGCATGAAAAGGTGTGCAAAATGCGAAGAGAAAAAAAAGACGATGAGCATGAAAAGGTGTGAAAAATGCAAGGAGCATGAAAAGGTGTGGAAAATGTGAGGAGCATGAAAAGGTGTGAAAAATGAGAGGAGCATGAAAAGGTGTAAAAAATGTGAGGAGCATGAAAAGGTGTGAAATAAGCGAGGCGCAAAAAAAAAAATAAAAAGACCAGGAGCATGAAAAGGTGTGAAAAATGCGAGGAGCAAAAAAAAAAAAAAAAAGACCAGGAGCATGAAAAGGTGTGAAAAATGCGAGGAGCAAAAAAAAAAAAAAAAGACCAGGAGCCAGAAAAGATGTGAAAAATGCGAGGAGCAAAAAAAAAAAAAAAGAAAGACCAGGAGCATGAAAAGGTGTGAAAAATGCGAAGAGCAAAAAAAAAAAAAAAAAAAGACCAGGAACATGAAAAGGTGTAAAAAATGCGAGGAGCAAAAAAAAAAAAAGAAAGACCAGGAGCATGAAAAGGTGTGAAAAATGCGACGAGCATGAAAAGTTGTGAAAAATGCGAGGAGCATGAAGAGGTGTCAAAAATGCGAGGAGCATGAAAAGGTGTGAAAAATTTGAGGAGCAAAAAAAAAAAAAAAACCAGGAGCATGAAAAGGTGTGAAAAATGCAAGGAGCAAAAAAAAAAAAAGAAAGACCAGGAGCATGAAAAGGTGTGAAAAATGCGAGGAGCAAAAAAAAAAAAAGAAAGACCAGGAGCATGAAAAGGTGTGAAAAATGCGAGAAGCAAAAAAAAAAAAAAAAGACCAGGAACATGAAAAGGTGTAAAAAATGCGAGGAGCAAAAAAAAAAAAAGAAAGACCAGGAGCATGAAAAGGTGTGAAAAATGTGGGGAGCATAAAAAGGTTTGAAAAATATGGGGAGCATAAAAAGGTGTGAAAAGTGCAAGGAGCATGAAAAGGTGTGAAAAATGCAAGGAGCATGAAAAGGTGTGAAAATTGCGAGGAGCATGAAAAGGTGTGAAAAATGCGAAGAGCAAAAAAAAAAAAGAAAGAAAGAAAGTAAGACCAGGAGCATGAAAAGGTGTGAAAAACGCGAGGAGCAAAAAAAAAAAAAAAGAAAGACCAGGAGCATGAAAAGGTGTGAAAAATGCGACGAGCATGAAAAGTTGTGAAAAATGCGAGGAGCATGAAGAGGTGTGAAAAATGCGAGGAGCATGAAAAGGTGTGAAAAATGCGAGGAGCAAAAAAAAAAAAAAAAAAAAAAGACCAGGAGCATGAAAAGGTGTGAAAAATGCGAGGAGCAAAAAAAAAAAAAAGAAAGACCAGGAGCATGAAAAGGTGTGAAAAATGCGAGGAGCAAAAAAAAAAAAAAAGACCAGGAGCATGAAAAGGTGTGAAAATTGCGAGGAGCAAAAAAAAAAAAAAAGACCAGGAGCATGAAAAGGTGTGAAAAACGCGAGGAGCAAAAAAAAAAAAAAGAAAGACCAGGAGCATGAAAAGGTGTGAAAAATGCGACGAGCATGAAAAGTTGTGAAAAATGCGAGGAGCATGAAGAGGTGTGAAAAATGCGAGGAGCAAAAAAAAAAAAAAGACCAGGAGCATGAAAAGGTGTGAAAAATGCGACGAGCATGAAAAGTTGTGAAAAATGCGAGGAGCATGAAGAGGTGTGAAAAATGCGAGGAGCATGAAAAGGTGTGAAAAATACGAGGAGCAAAAAAAAAAAAAAAAAAAAGAAAGGCCAGGAGCATGAAAAGGTGTAAAAAATGCGGGGAGCAAAAAAAAAAAAAAAGACCAGGAGCATGAAAAGGTGTGAAAAATACGAGGAGCAAAAAAAAAAAAAAGACCAGGAGCATGAAAAGGTGTGAAAAATGCGACGAGCATGAAAAGGTGTGAAAAATGCGAGGAGCATGAAAAGGTGTGAAAAACGCGAGGAGCAAAAAAAAAAAAAAGACCAGGAGCATGAAAAGGTGTGAAAAATGCGAGGAGCATGAAGAGGTGTGAAAAATGCGAGGAGCATGAAAAGGTGTGAAAAATACGAGGAGCATGAAAAGGTGTGAAAAATGCGAGGAGCAAAAAAAAAAAAAAAGACCAGGAGCATGAAAAGGTGTGAAAAATGCGAGGAGCAAAAAAAAAAAAAAAAAGACCAGGAGCATGAAAAGGTGTGAAAAATGCGAGGAGCAAAAAAAAAAAAAAAAAAACCAGGAGCATGAAAAGGTGTGAAAAATGCGAGGAGCAAAAAAAAAAAAAAAAAAAAAAGAGACCAGGAGCATGAAAAGCTGCGAAAAATGCGAGGAGCATGAAAAGGTGTGAAAAATGCGAGGAACATGAAAAGGTGTGAAAAATGCGAAGAGCAAAAAAAAAAAAGTTGAAGAGCATGAAAATGTGTGAATAATGCGAGGAGCATGAAAAGGTGTGAAAAATGCGAGGAGCATGAAAAGGTGTGAAAAATGCGAGGAGCAAAAAAAAAAAAAAAAGACGAGGAGCATGAAAAGGTGTGAAAAATGCGAGGAGCATGAAAAGGTGTGAAAAATGCGAGGAGCATGAAAAGGTGTGAAAAATGCGAGGAGCATGAAAAGGTGTGAAAAATGCGAGGAGCATGAAAAGGTGTGAAAAATGCGAGGAGCATGAAAAGGTGTGAAAAATGCGAGGAGCATGAAAAGGTGTGAAAAGTGTGAGGAGGATGAAAAGGTGTGAAAAATACGAGAAGGATGAAAAGGTGTGAAAAATGCGAAGAGTAAAAAAAAAAAAGACGAGGAGCATGAAAAGGTGTGCAAAATGAAAGGAGCATGAAAAGGTGTGAAAAATGCGAGGAGCATGAAAATGTGTCAAAAATTCTAGGAGCATGAAAAGGTGTGAAAAATGAGAGGAGCATGAAAAGGTGTGAAAAATGCGAGGAGCATGAAAAGGTGTGAAAAATGCAAGGAGCATGAAAAGGTGTGAAAAATTCGAGGAACATGAAAAGGTGTGAAAAATGCGAAGAGCAAAAAAAAAAGACGAGGAGCATGAAAAGGTGTGAAAAATGCAAGGAGCATGAAAAGGTGTGAAAATTGCAAAGAGCAAAAAAAAATAAAAAAGACAAGGAGCAGGAAAAGCTGCGAAAAATGCGAGGAGCAAGAAAAGGTGTGAAAATGCGAAGAGCAAAAAAAAATAAAAAAGACAAGGAGCATGAAAAGCTGCGAAAAATGCGAGGAGCATGAAAAGGTGTGAAAAAAGCGAGGCGCAAAAGAAAAAATAAAAGAAGAGGAGCATGAACGGGTGTGAAAAATTCGAGGAGCATGAAAAGGTGTGAAAAATGCAAGGAGCATGAAAAAGAGTGAAAAATTGGACGAGCAAAAAAAAAAAAAGACGAGGAGCATGAAAAGGTGTGAAAAATGCCAGGAGCATGAAAAGGTGTGAAAAATGCCAGGAGCATGAAAAGGTGTGAAAAATGCAAGGAGCATGAAAAGGTGTGAAAAATGCGAGGAGCATGAAAAGCTGTGAAATATCTGAGAAGCAAAAAAAAAATGCGAGGAGCATGAAAAGGTGTGAAAAATGCGAAGAGCAAAAAAAAATAAAAAAGACAAGGAGCATGAAAAGCTAAGAAAAATGCGAGGAGCATGAAAAGGTGTGAAAAATGTAAGGAGCATGAAAAGGTGTGAAAATTGCGAGGAGCATGAAAAGGTGTGAAAAATGCGAGGAGTATGAAAAGGTGTGAAAAATGTGGGGAGCATAAAAAGGTTTGAAAAATATGGGGAGCATAAAAAGCTGTGAAAAATGCAAGGAGCATGAAAAGGTGTGAAAAAAGCGAGGAGCAAAAAAAAAATAAAAAGAAGAGGAGCATGAAAAGGTGTGAAAAATGCCAGGAGCATGAAAAGGTGTGAAAAATGCAAGGAGCATGAAAAAGAGTGAAAAATGCGAGGAGCAAAAAAAAAAAAGACGAGGAGCATGAAAAGGTGTGAAAAATTCGAGGAGCATGAAAAGGTGTGAAAAATGCAAGGAGCATGAAAAGCTGTGTAAAATGCGAGGAGCAAAAAAAAGAAAAAAGACAAGGATCATGAAAAGGTGTGAAAAATGCGAGGAGCATGAAAAGGTGTGAAAAATGCGAGGAGCATGAAAAGGTGTGAAAAATGCGAAGAGCAAAAAAAAAAAAGACGAAGAGCATGAAAATGTGTGAATAATGCGAGGAGCATGAAAAGGTGTGAAAAATGCGAGGAGCAAAAAAAAAAAAAGACGAGGAGCATGAAAAGGTGTGAATAATGCGAGGAGCATGAAAAGGTGTCTAAAATGCGAGGAGCATGAAAAGGTGTCAAAAATGCGAGGAGCATGAAAAGGTGTGAAAAATGCGAGGAGCATGAAAAGGTGTGAAAAATGCGAGGAGCATGAAAAGGTGTGAAAAGTGTGAGGAGGATAAAAAGGTGTGAAAAATACGAGGAGAATGAAAAGGTGTGAAAAATGCGAAGAGTAAAAAAAAAAAAAGACGAGGAGCATGAAAAGGTGTGCAAAATGAAAGGAGCATGAAAAGGTGTGAAAAATGCGAGGAGCATGAAAATGTGTCAAAAATTCTAGGAGCATGAAAAGGTGTGAAAAATGTGAGGAGCATGAAATGGTGTGAAAAATGCGAGGAGCATGAAAAGGTGTGAAAAATGTGGGGAGCATAGAAAGGCGTGAAAAATGCAAAGAACATGAAAAGGTGTGAAAAATGCGAGGAGCATGAATTGGTGTGAAAAATGCCAGGAGCATGAAAATGAGTGAAAAATGCGAGGAGCAAAAAAAAAAAAAAGACGAGGAGCCTGAAAAGGTGTGAAAAATGCCAGGAGCATGAAAAGGTGTGAAAAATGCAAAGAGCAAAAAAAAAAAAAAGACGAGGAGCCTGAAAAGGTGTGCAAAATGCGAAGAGAAAAAAAAGACGAGGAGCATGAAAAGGTGTGAAAAATGAAAGGAGCATGAAAAGGTGTGAAAAATGCGAGGAGCATGAAAATGTGTCAAAAATTCTAGGAGCATGAAAAGATGTGAAAAATGTGAGGAGCATGAAAAGGTGTGACAAATGAGAGGAGCATGAAAAGGTGTGAAAAGTGTGAGGAGGATGAAAAGGTGTGAAAAATACGAGGAGGATGAAAAGGTGTGGAAAATGCGAGGAGCATGAAAAGGTGTAAAAAATGCGAGGAGCATTAAAAGGTGTGAAAAATGCGAGGAGCATGAAAAGGTGTGAAAAATGCAAAGAGTAAAAAAAAAAGGCGAGGAGCATGAAAAGGTGTGCAAAATGCGAAGAGAAAAAAAAGACGATGAGCATGAAAAGGTGTGAAAAATGCAAGGAGCATGAAAAGGTGTGGAAAATGTGAGGAGCATGAAAAGGTGTGAAAAATGAGAGGAGCATGAAAAGGTGTAAAAAATGTGAGGAGCATGAAAAGGTGTGAAATAAGCGAGGCGCAAAAAAAAAAATAAAAAGACCAGGAGCATGAAAAGGTGTGAAAAATGCGAGGAGCAAAAAAAAAAAAAAAAAGACCAGGAGCATGAAAAGGTGTGAAAAATGCGAGGAGCAAAAAAAAAAAAAAAGACCAGGAGCCTGAAAAGATGTGAAAAATGCGAGGAGCAAAAAAAAAAAAAAAGAAAGACCAGGAGCATGAAAAGGTGTGAAAAATGCGAAGAGCAAAAAAAAAAAAAAAAAAAGACCAGGAACATGAAAAGGTGTAAAAAATGCGAGGAGCAAAAAAAAAAAAAGAAAGACCAGGAGCATGAAAAGGTGTGAAAAATGCGACGAGCATGAAAAGTTGTGAAAAATGCGAGGAGCATGAAGAGGTGTCAAAAATGCGAGGAGCATGAAAAGGTGTGAAAAATTTGAGGAGCAAAAAAAAAAAAAAAAAAAGGAGCATGAAAAGGGGTGAAAAAAGAAAGGAGCAAAAAAAAAAAAAGAAAGACCAGGAGCATGAAAAGGTGTGAAAAATGCGAGGAGCAAAAAAAAAAAAAGAAAGACCAGGAGCATGAAAAGGTGTGAAAAATGCGAGAAGCAAAAAAAAAAAAAAAAAGACCAGGAACATGAAAAGGTGTAAAAAATGCGAGGAGCAAAAAAAAAAAAAGAAAGACCAGGAGCATGAAAAGGTGTGAAAAATGTGGGGAGCATAAAAAGGTTTGAAAAATATGGGGAGCATAAAAAGGTGTGAAAAGTGCAAGGAGCATGAAAAGGTGTGAAAAATGCAAGGAGCATGAAAAGGTGTGAAAATTGCGAGGAGCATGAAAAGGTGTGAAAAATGCGAGGAGCATGAAAAGGTGTGAAAAATGTGGGGAGCATAAAAAGGTTTGAAAAATATGAGGAGCATAAAAAGGTGTGAAAAATGCAAGGAGCATGAAAAGGTGTGAAAAATGCGAAGAGCAAAAAAAAATAAAAAGGACAAGGAGCATGAAAAGCTAAGAAAAATGCGAGGAGCATGAAAAGGTGTGAAAAATGCAAGGAGCATGAAAAGGTGTGAAAATTGCGAGGAGCATGAAAAGGTGTGAAAAATGCGAGGAGCATGAAAAGGTGTGCAAAATGTGGGGAGCATAAAAAGGTTTGAAAAATATGGGGAGCATAAAAAGGTGTGAAAAATGCGAGGAGCATGAAAAGGTGTGAAAAATACGAGTAGCAAAAAAAAAAAAAGAAAGACCAGGAGCATGAAAAGGGGTGAAAAATGCGAAGAGCAAAAAAAAAAAAAAAAAGACCAGGAACATGAAAAGGTGTAAAAAATGCGAGGAGCAAAAAAAAAAAAGAAAGACCAGGAGCATGAAAAGGTGTGAAAAATGCGACGAGCATGAAAAGTTGTGAAAAATGCGAGGAGCATGAAGAGGTGTCAAAAATGCGAGGAGCATGAAGAGGTGTGAATAATTTGAGGAGCAAAAAAAAAAAAAAACCAGGAGCATGAAAAGGTGTGAAAAATGCGAGGAGCAAAAAAAAAAAAAAAAAAAAAGAAAGAAAGACCAGGAGCATGAAAAGGTGTGAAAAATGCGAGAAGCAAAAAAAAAAAAAAAAGACCAGGAACATGAAAAGGTGTAAAAAATGCGAGGAGCAAAAAAAAAAAAAGAAAGACCAGGAGCATGAAAAGGTGTGAAAAATGTGGGGAGCATAAAAAGGTTTGAAAAATATGGGGAGCATAAAAAGGTGTGAAAAGTGCAAGGAGCATGAAAAGGTGTGAAAAATGCAAGGAGCATGAAAAGGTGTGAAAATTGCGAGGAGCATGAAAAGGTGTGAAAAATGCGAGGAGCATGAAAAGGTGTGAAAAATGTGGGGAGCATAAAAAGGTTTGAAAAATATGGGGAGCATAAAAAGGTGTGAAAAATGCAAGGAGCATGAAAAGGTGTGAAAAATGCGAGGAGCATGAAAAGGTGTGAAAAATGCGAGGAGCAAAAAAAAAAAAAAAAAAAAAAAAGAGACCAGGAACATGAAAAGGTGTGAAAAATGCGAGGAGCAAAAAAAAAAAAAAAAAAAACAAGACCAGGAACATGAAAAGGTGTGAAAAATGCGACGAGCAAAAAAAAAAAAAAAAAAACAAGACCAGGAACATGAAAAGGTGTGAAAAATACAGGAGCAAAAAAAAAAAAAAAAAAAGACCAGGAGCATGAAAAGGTGTGAAAAATGCGAGGAGCAAAAAAAAAAAAAAAAAAACAAGACCAGGAACATGAAAAGGTGTGAAAAATGCAGGAGCAAAAAAAAAAAAAAAAAAAGACCAGGAGCATGAAAAGGTGTGAAAACTGCGAGGAGCAAAAAAAAAAAAAAAAAAAAAAAAAAGACCAGGAACATGAAAAGGTGTGAAAAATGCGAGGAGAAAAAAAAAAAAAAGAAAGACCAGGAGCATGAAAAGGTGTGAAAAATGCGATGAGCATGAAAAGTTGTGAAAAATGCGAGGAGCATGAAGAGGTGTGAAAAATGCGAGGAGCATGAAAAGGTGTGAAAAATTTGAGGAGCAAAAAAAAAAAAAAAAGGAAAGACCAGGAGCAGGAAAAGGTGTGAAAAATGCGAGAGGCAAAAAAAAAAAAAAAAAAAAGAAAGACCAGGAGCATGAAAAGGTGTGAAAAATGCGACGAGCATGAAAAGTTGTGAAAAATGCGAGGAGCATGAAGAGGTGTGAAAAATGCGAGGAGCATGAAAAGGTGTGAAAAATTTGAGGAGCAAAAAAAAAAAAAAAGGAAAGACCAGGAGCAGGAAAAGGTGTGAAAAATGCGACGAGCAAATAAAAAAAAAAAAACAAGACCAGGAACATGAAAAGGTGTAAAAATGCGAGGAGCAAAAAAAAAAAAAAAAAAAAGACCAGGAGCATGAAAAGGTGTGAAAAATGCGAGGAGCAAAAAAAAAAAAAAAAAGACCAGGAGCATGAAAAGGGGGGAAAAAAGCGAGGAGCAAAAAAAAAAAAAAAAGAGACCAGGAACATGAAAAGGTGTGAAAAATGCGAGGAGCAAAAAAAAATAAAAAAAAAGAAAGACCAGGAGCATGAAAAGGTGTGAAAAATGCGGGGAGCAAAAAAAAAAAAAAAGAAAGACCAGGAGCATGAAAAGGTGTGAAAAATGCGAAGAGCAAAAAAAAAAAAAAAAAAAGACCAGGAACAGGAAAAGGTGTAAAAAATGCGAGGAGCAAAAAAAAAACAAGAAAGACCAGGAGCATGAAAAGGTGTGAAAAATGCGACGAGCATGAAAAGTTGTGAAAAATGCGAGGAGCATGAAGAGGTGTCAAAAATGCGAGGAGCATGAAAAGGTGTGAAAAATTTGAGGAGCAAAAAAAAAAAAAACCAGGAGCATGAAAAGTTGTGAAAAATGCGAGGAGCATGAAGAGGTGTGAAAAATGCGAGGAGCATGAAAAGGTGTGAAAAATTGGAGGAGAAAAAAAAAAAAAAAAAGGAAAGACCAGGAGCAGGAAAAGGTGTGAAAAATGCGACGAGCAAATAAAAAAAAAAAAACAAGACCAGGAACATGAAAAGGTGTAAAAATGCGAGGAGCAAAAAAAAAAAAAAAAAAAAGACCAGGAGCATGAAAAGGTGTGAAAAATGCGAGGAGCAAAAAAAAAAAAAAAAGACCAGGAGCATGAAAAGGTGTGAAAAATGCGAGGAGCAAAAAAAAAAAAAAAAGAGACCAGGAACATGAAAAGGTGTGAAAAATGCGAGGAGCAAAAAAAAATAAAAAAAAAGAAAGACCAGGAGCATGAAAAGGTGTGAAAAATGCGGGGAGCAAAAAAAAAAAAAAAGAAAGACCAGGAGCATGAAAAGGTGTGAAAAATGCGAAGAGCAAAAAAAAAAAAAAAAAAAGACCAGGAACAAGAAAAGGTGTAAAAAAAGCGAGGAACAAAAAAAAAAAAAGAAAGACCAGGAGCATGAAAAGGTGTGAAAAATGCGACGAGCATGAAAAGTTGTGAAAAATGCGAGGAGCATGAAGAGGTGTCAAAAATGCGAGGAGCATGAAAAGGTGTGAAAAATTTGAGGAGCAAAAAAAAAAAAAACCAGGAGCATGAAAAGGTGTGAAAAATGCGAGGAGCCAAAAAAAAAAAAAAAAGAAAGAAAGAAAGACCAGGAGCATGAAAAGGTGTGAAAAATGCGAGGAGCAAAAAAAAAAAAAGAAAGACCAGGAGCATGAAAAGGTGTGAAAAATGCGAGGAGCAAAAAAAAAAAAAGAAAGACCAGGAGCATGAAAAGGTGTGAAAAATGCGAGAAGCAAAAAAAAAAAAAAAAGACCAGGAACATGAAAAGGTGTAAAAAATGCGAGGAGCAAAAAAAAAAAAAAAAAGAAAGAAAGAAAGACCAGGAGCATGAAAAGGTGTGAAAAATGCGAGGAGCAAAAAAAAAAAAAGAAAGACCAGGAGCATGAAAAGGTGTGAAAAATGCGAGGAGCAAAAAAAAAAAAAGAAAGACCAGGAGCATGAAAAGGTGTGAAAAATGCGAGAAGCAAAAAAAAAAAAAAAAGACCAGGAGCCTGAAAAGCTGTGAAAAATGCGAGGAGCATTAAGAGGTGTGAAAAATGCGATGAATATGAAAAGGTGTGAAAAATGCGAGGAGCGTGAAAAGGTGTGAAAAAAGCGAGGAGCATGAAAAGGTGTGAAAAATGCGAGGAGCATGAAAAGGTGTGAAAAATGCAAGGAGCATGAAAAGGTGTGAAAAATGTGAGGAGCAAAAAAAAAAATAGAAAGTCCAGGAGCATGAAAAGGTGTGAAAAATGCGAGAAGCAAAAAAAAAAAAAAAAAAAAGACCAGGAGCATGAAAAGGTGTGAAAAATGCGAGGAGGAAAAAAAAAAAAAAAAAGAAAGACCAGGAGCATGAAAAGGTGTGAAAAATGCGAGGAGCAAAAAAAAAAAAAAGAAGAGGAGCAAGAAAAGTTGTGAAAAAAGCGAGGAGCAAAAAAAAAAAAAAAAAAAAGAAAGACCAGGAGCATGAAAAGGTGTGAAAAATGCGATGAACATGAAAAGGTGTGAAAAATGCGAGGAGCATGAAAAGCTGTGAAAAATGCGAGGAGCAAAAAAAAAAAAAAGACCAGGAGCATGAAAAGGTGTGAAAAATGCGATGAACATGAAAAGGTGTGAAAAATGCGATGAGCATGAAAAGCTGTGAAAAATGCGAGGAGCATTAAGAGGTGTGAAAAATGCGATGAATATGAAAAGGTGTGAAAAATGCGATGAGCATGAAAAGCTGTGAAAAATGCGAGGAGCATTAAGAGGTGTGAAAAATGCGATGAATATGAAAAGTTGTGAAAAATGCGAGGAGCATGAAGAGGTGTGAAAAATGCGAGGAGCATGAAAAGGTGTGAAAAATTCGAGGAGCAAAAAAAAAAAAAAAAAAAGAAAGACCAGGAGCATGAAAAGGTGTGAAAAATCCGGGGAGCAAAAAAAAAAAAAAGAAAGACCAGGAGCATGAAAAGGTGTGAAAAATGCGACGAGCATGAAAAGTTGTGAAAAATGCGAGGAGCATGAAGAGGTGTCAAAAATGCGAGGAGCATGAAAAGGTGTGAAAAATTCGAGGAGCAAAAAAAAAAAAGACCAGGAGCATGAAAAGGTGTGAAAAATTCGAGGAGCAAAAAAAAAAAAAAAGAAAGAAAGAAAGACCAGGAGCATGAAAAGGTGTGAAAAATGCGAGGAGCAAAAAAAAAAAAGAAAAAAAGAAAGACCAGGAGCATGAAAAGGTGTGAAAAATGCGAGGAGCAAAAAAAAAAAATGAAAGACCAGAAGCATGAAAAGGTGTGAAAAATGCGAAGAGCAAAAAAAAAAAAACAAAGACCAGGAGCATGAAAAGGTGTGAAAAATGCGAGGAGCAAAAAAAAAAAAAAGACCAGGAGCATGAAAAGGTGTGAAAAATGCGAGGAGCAAAAAAAAAAAAAAGACCAGGAGCATGAAAAGGTGTGAAAAATGCGAGAAGCAAAAAAAAAAAGAAAAAAAGAAAGACCAGGAGCATGAGAAGGTGTGAAAAATGCGGGGAGAAAAAAAAAAAAAAAGAAAGACCAGGAGCATGAGAAGGTGTGAAAAATGCGGGGAGAAAAAAAAAAAAAAAGAAAGACCAGGAGCATGAAAAGGTGTGAAAAATGCGACGAGCATGAAAAGTTGTGAAAAATGCGAGGAGCATGAAGAGGTGTGAAATGCGAGGAGCATGAAAAGGTGTGAAAAATTCGAGGAGCAAAAAAAAAAAAAAGAAAAGACCAGGAGGATGAAAAGGTGTGAAAAATGCAAGGAGCATGAAAAGGTGTGAAAAATGTGAGGAGCAAAAAAAAAAATAGAAAGTCCAGGAGCATGAAAAGGTGTGAAAAATGCGAGGAGCAAAAAAAAAAAAAAGACGAGGAGCATGAAAAGGTGTGAAAAATGCAAGGAGCAAAAAAAAAAAAAGAAAGACCAGGAGCATGAAAAGGTGTGAAAAATGCGATGAACATGAAAAGGTGTGAAAAATGCGAGGAGCATGAAAAGGTGTGAAAAATGCGAGGAGCAAAAAAAAAAAAAGACCAGGAGCATGAAAAGGTGTGAAAAATGCGAGGAGCATGAAAAGGTGTGAAAAATGCGAGGAGCAAAAAAAAAAAAAAAAAAAAAGACCAGGAACATGAAAAGGTGTGAAAAATGCGAAGAGCAAAAAAAAAAAAAAAAAAAAGAAAGACCAGGAACATGAAAAGGTGTGAAAAATGCGGGGAGCATGAAAAGGTGTGAAAAATGCGAGGAGCAAAAAAAAAAAAAAGACCAGGAGCATGAAAAGGTGTGAAAAACGCGAGGAGCAAAAAAAAAAAAAAGACCAGGAGCATGAAAAGGTGTGAAAAATGCGAGGAGCATGAAGAGGTGTGAAAAATGCGAGGAGCATGAAAAGGTGTGAAAAATACGAGGAGCAAAAAAAAAAAAAAAAAAAAGAAAGACAAGGAGCAAAAAAAGGTGTGAAAAATGCGAGGAGCAAAAAAAAAAAAAAAAAAAAGAAAGACCAGGAGCATGAAAAGGTGTAAAAAATGCGGGTAGCAAAAAAAAAAAAAAAGACCAGGAGCATGAAAAGGTGTGAAAAATGCGAGGAGCAAAAAAAAAAAAAAAGACCAGGAGCATGAAAACGTGTGAAAAATGCGAGGAGCAAAAAAAAAAAAAAGACCAGGAGCATGAAAAGGTGTGAAAAATGCGAGGAGCAAAAAAAAAAAAAAAAAGACCAGGAGCATGAAAAGGTGTGAAAAATGCGAGGAGCAAAAAAAAAAAAAAAAAAAAAGAGACCAGGAGCATGAAAAGGTGTGAAAAATGCGAGGAGCAAAAAAAAAAAAAAAAAAAAGAAAGACCAGGAGCATGAAAAGGTGTGAAAAATGCGAGGAGCAAAAAAAAAAAAAAAAAGACCAGGAGCATGAAAAGGTGTGAAAAATGCGAGGAGCAAAAAAAAAAAAAGAAAGACCAGGAGCATGAAAAGGTGTGAAAAATGCAAGGAGCATGAAAAGGTGTGAAAAATGCGAGGAGCATGAAAAGTTGTGAAAAATGCAAGGAGCATGAAAAGGTGTGAAAAATGCGAGGAGCAAAAAAAAAAAAAAAAAAAGAAAGACCAGGAGCATGAAAAGGTGTGAAAAATGCGAGGAGCAAAAAAAAAAAAAAGACCAGGAGCATGAAAAGGTGTGAAAAATGCGAGGAGCAAAAAAAAAAAAAAAGACAGACCAGGAGCATGAAAAGGTGTGAAAAATGCGAGGAGCAAAAAAAAAAAAAAAGACAGACCAGGAGCATGAAAAGGTGTGAAAAATGCGGGGAGCAAAAAAAAAGAAAGATCAGGAGCATGAAAAGGTGTGAAAAATGCGAGAAGCAAAAAAAAAAAAAAAAAAACAAGACCAGGAAAAAGAAAAGGTGTGAAAAATGCAGGAGCAAAAAAAAAAAAAAAAAAAGACCAGGAGCATGAAAAGGTGTGAAAACTGCGAGGAGCAAAAAAAAAAAAAAAAAAAAAAAAGAGACCAGGAACATGAAAAGGTGTGAAAAATGCGAGGAGCAAAAAAAAAAAAAAAAAAAAGAAAGACCAGGAGCATGAAAAGGTGTGAAAAATGCGATGAGCATGAAAAGTTGTGAAAAATGCGAGGAGCATGAAGAGGTGTGAAAAATGCGAGGAGCATGAAAAGGTGTGAAAAATTTGAGGAGCAAAAAAAAAAAAAAAAGGAAAGACCAGGAGCAGGAAAAGGTGTGAAAAATGCGAGAGGCAAAAAAAAAAAAAAAAAAAAGAAAGACCAGGAGCATGAAAAGGTGTGAAAAATGCGACGAGCATGAAAAGTTGTGAAAAATGCGAGGAGCATGAAGAGGTGTGAAAAATGCGAGGAGCATGAAAAGGTGTGAAAAATTTGAGGAGCAAAAAAAAAAAAAAAGGAAAGACCAGGAGCAGGAAAAGGTGTGAAAAATGCGACGAGCAAATAAAAAAAAAAAAACAAGACCAGGAACATGAAAAGGTGTAAAAATGCGAGGAGCAAAAAAAAAAAAAAAAAAAAGACCAGGAGCATGAAAAGGTGTGAAAAATGCGAGGAGCAAAAAAAAAAAAAAAAGACCAGGAGCATGAAAAGGTGTGAAAAATGCGAGGAGCAAAAAAAAAAAAAAAAGAGACCAGGAACATGAAAAGGTGTGAAAAATGCGAGGAGCAAAAAAAAATAAAAAAAAAGAAAGACCAGGAGCATGAAAAGGTGTGAAAAATGCGGGGAGCAAAAAAAAAAAAAAAGAAAGACCAGGAGCATGAAAAGGTGTGAAAAATGCGAAGAGCAAAAAAAAAAAAAAAAAAAGACCAGGAACAGGAAAAGGTGTAAAAAATGCGAGGAGCAAAAAAAAAAAAAGAAAGACCAGGAGCATGAAAAGGTGTGAAAAATGCGACGAGCATGAAAAGTTGTGAAAAATGCGAGGAGCATGAAGAGGTGTCAAAAATGCGAGGAGCATGAAAAGGTGTGAAAAATTTGAGGAGCAAAAAAAAAAAAAACCAGGAGCATGAAAAGTTGTGAAAAATGCGAGGAGCATGAAGAGGTGTGAAAAATGCGAGGAGCATGAAAAGGTGTGAAAAATTTGAGGAGAAAAAAAAAAAAAAAAAGGAAAGACCAGGAGCAGGAAAAGGTGTGAAAAATGCGACGAGCAAATAAAAAAAAAAAAACAAGACCAGGAACATGAAAAGGTGTAAAAATGCGAGGAGCAAAAAAAAAAAAAAAAAAAAGACCAGGAGCATGAAAAGGTGTGAAAAATGCGAGGAGCAAAAAAAAAAAAAAAAGACCAGGAGCATGAAAAGGTGTGAAAAATGCGAGGAGCAAAAAAAAAAAAAAAAGAGACCAGGAACATGAAAAGGTGTGAAAAATGCGAGGAGCAAAAAAAAATAAAAAAAAAGAAAGACCAGGAGCATGAAAAGGTGTGAAAAATGCGGGGAGCAAAAAAAAAAAAAAAGAAAGACCAGGAGCATGAAAAGGTGTGAAAAATGCGAAGAGCAAAAAAAAAAAAAAAAAAAGACCAGGAACAGGAAAAGGTGTAAAAAATGCGAGGAGCAAAAAAAAAAAAAGAAAGACCAGGAGCATGAAAAGGTGTGAAAAATGCGACGAGCATGAAAAGTTGTGAAAAATGCGAGGAGCATGAAGAGGTGTCAAAAATGCGAGGAGCATGAAAAGGTGTGAAAAATTTGAGGAGCAAAAAAAAAAAAAACCAGGAGCATGAAAAGGTGTGAAAAATGCGAGGAGCCAAAAAAAAAAAAAAAAGAAAGAAAGAAAGACCAGGAGCATGAAAAGGTGTGAAAAATGCGAGGAGCAAAAAAAAAAAAAGAAAGACCAGGAGCATGAAAAGGTGTGAAAAATGCGAGGAGCAAAAAAAAAAAAAGAAAGACCAGGAGCATGAAAAGGTGTGAAAAATGCGAGAAGCAAAAAAAAAAAAAAAAGACCAGGAACATGAAAAGGTGTAAAAAATGCGAGGAGCAAAAAAAAAAAAAAAAAGAAAGAAAGAAAGACCAGGAGCATGAAAAGGTGTGAAAAATGCGAGGAGCAAAAAAAAAAAAAGAAAGACCAGGAGCATGAAAAGGTGTGAAAAATGCGAGGAGCAAAAAAAAAAAAAGAAAGACCAGGAGCATGAAAAGGTGTGAAAAATGCGAGAAGCAAAAAAAAAAAAAAAAGACCAGGAGCCTGAAAAGCTGTGAAAAATGCGAGGAGCATTAAGAGGTGTGAAAAATGCGATGAATATGAAAAGGTGTGAAAAATGCGAGGAGCGTGAAAAGGTGTGAAAAAAGCGAGGAGCATGAAAAGGTGTGAAAAATGCGAGGAGCATGAAAAGGTGGGAAAAATGCAAGGAGCATGAAAAGGTGTGAAAAATGTGAGGAGCAAAAAAAAAAATAGAAAGTCCAGGAGCATGAAAAGGTGTGAAAAATGCGAGAAGCAAAAAAAAAAAAAAAAAAAAAGACCAGGAGAAAGAAAAGGTGTGAAAAACACGAGAAGGAAAAAAAAAAAAAAAAAAGAAAGACCAGGAGCATGAAAAGGTGTGAAAAATGCGAGGAGCAAAAAAAAAAAAAAGAAGAGGAGCATGAAAAGTTGTGAAAAATGCGAGGAGCAAAAAAAAAAAAAAAAAAAAGAAAGACCAGGAGCATGAAAAGGTGTGAAAAATGCGATGAACATGAAAAGGTGTGAAAAATGCGAGGAGCATGAAAAGCTGTGAAAAATGCGAGGAGCAAAAAAAAAAAAAAGACCAGGAGCATGAAAAGGTGTGAAAAATGCGATGAACATGAAAAGGTGTGAAAAATGCGATGAGCATGAAAAGCTGTGAAAAATGCGAGGAGCATTAAGAGGTGTGAAAAATGCGATGAATATGAAAAGGTGTGAAAAATGCGATGAGCATGAAAAGCTGTGAAAAATGCGAGGAGCATGAAGAGGTGTGAAAAATGCGATGAATATGAAAAGTTGTGAAAAATGCGAGGAGCATGAAGAGGTGTGAAAAATGCGAGGAGCATGAAAAGGTGTGAAAAATTCGAGGAGCAAAAAAAAAAAAAAAAAAAGAAAGACCAGGAGCATGAAAAGGTGTGAAAAATCCGGGGAGCAAAAAAAAAAAAAAGAAAGACCAGGAGCATGAAAAGGTGTGAAAAATGCGACGAGCATGAAAAGTTGTGAAAAATGCGAGGAGCATGAAGAGGTGTCAAAAATGCGAGGAGCATGAAAAGGTGTGAAAAATTCGAGGAGCAAAAAAAAAAAAGACCAGGAGCATGAAAAGGTGTGAAAAATTCGAGGAGCAAAAAAAAAAAAAAAGAAAGAAAGAAAGACCAGGAGCATGAAAAGGTGTGAAAAATGCGAGGAGCAAAAAAAAAAAAGAAAAAAAGAAAGACCAGGAGCATGAAAAGGTGTGAAAAATGCGAGGAGCAAAAAAAAAAAATGAAAGACCAGAAGCATGAAAAGGTGTGAAAAATGCGAAGAGCAAAAAAAAAAAAACAAAGACCAGGAGCATGAAAAGGTGTGAAAAATGCGAGGAGCAAAAAAAAAAAAAAGACCAGGAGCATGAAAAGGTGTGAAAAATGCGAGGAGCAAAAAAAAAAAAAAGACCAGGAGCATGAAAAGGTGTGAAAAATGCGAGAAGCAAAAAAAAAAAGAAAAAAAGAAAGACCAGGAGCATGAGAAGGTGTGAAAAATGCGGGGAGAAAAAAAAAAAAAAAGAAAGACCAGGAGCATGAGAAGGTGTGAAAAATGCGGGGAGAAAAAAAAAAAAAAGAAAAAACAGGAGCATGAAAAGGGGTGAAAAATGCGACGAGCATGAAAAGTTGTGAAAAATGCGAGGAGCATGAAGAGGTGTGAAATGCGAGGAGCATGAAAAGGTGTGAAAAATTCGAGGAGCAAAAAAAAAAAAAAGAAAAGACCAGGAGGATGAAAAGGTGTGAAAAATGCAAGGAGCATGAAAAGGTGTGAAAAATGTGAGGAGCAAAAAAAAAAATAGAAAGTCCAGGAGCATGAAAAGGTGTGAAAAATGCGAGGAGCAAAAAAAAAAAAAAGACGAGGAGCATGAAAAGGTGTGAAAAATGCAAGGAGCAAAAAAAAAAAAAGAAAGACCAGGAGCATGAAAAGGTGTGAAAAATGCGATGAACATGAAAAGGTGTGAAAAATGCGAGGAGCATGAAAAGGTGTGAAAAATGCGAGGAGCAAAAAAAAAAAAAGACCAGGAGCATGAAAAGGTGTGAAAAATGCGAGGAGCATGAAAAGGTGTGAAAAATGCGAGGAGCAAAAAAAAAAAAAAAAAAAAAGACCAGGAACATGAAAAGGTGGGAAAAATGCGAAGAGCAAAAAAAAAAAAAAAAAAAAAGAAAGACCAGGAACATGAAAAGGTGTGAAAAATGCGGGGAGCATGAAAAGGTGTGAAAAATGCGAGGAGCAAAAAAAAAAAAAAGACCAGGAGCATGAAAAGGTGTGAAAAACGCGAGGAGCAAAAAAAAAAAAAAGACCAGGAGCATGAAAAGGTGTGAAAAATGCGAGGAGCATGAAGAGGTGTGAAAAATGCGAGGAGCATGAAAAGGTGTGAAAAATACGAGGAGCGAAAAAAAAAAAAAAAAAAGAAAGACCAGGAGCATGAAAAGGTGTGAAAAATGCGAGGAGCAAAAAAAAAAAAAAAAAAAAGAAAGACCAGGAGCATGAAAAGGTGTAAAAAATGCGGGTAGCAAAAAAAAAAAAAAAGACCAGGAGCATGAAAAGGTGTGAAAAATGCGAGGAGCAAAAAAAAAAAAAAAGACCAGGAGCATGAAAACGTGTGAAAAATGCGAGGAGCAAAAAAAAAAAAAAGACCAGGAGCATGAAAAGGTGTGAAAAATGCGAGGAGCAAAAAAAAAAAAAAAAAGACCAGGAGCATGAAAAGGTGTGAAAAATGCGAGGAGCAAAAAAAAAAAAAAAAAAAAAGAGACCAGGAGCATGAAAAGGTGTGAAAAATGCGAGGAGCAAAAAAAAAAAAAAAAAAAAGAAAGACCAGGAGCATGAAAAGGTGTGAAAAATGCGAGGAGCAAAAAAAAAAAAAAAAAGACCAGGAGCATGAAAAGGTGTGAAAAATGCGAGGAGCAAAAAAAAAAAAAGAAAGACCAGGAGCATGAAAAGGTGTGAAAAATGCAAGGAGCATGAAAAGGTGTGAAAAATGCGAGGAGCATGAAAAGTTGTGAAAAATGCAAGGAGCATGAAAAGGTGTGAAAAATGCGAGGAGCAAAAAAAAAAAAAAAAAAAAGAAAGACCAGGAGCATGAAAAGGTGTGAAAAATGCGAGGAGCAAAAAAAAAAAAAAGACCAGGAGCATGAAAAGGTGTGAAAAATGCGAGGAGCAAAAAAAAAAAAAAAGACAGACCAGGAGCATGAAAAGGTGTGAAAAATGCGGGGAGCAAAAAAAAAGAAAGATCAGGAGCATGAAAAGGTGTGAAAAATGCGAGAAGCAAAAAAAAAAAAAAAAAAAAAAGACGAGGAGCATGAAAAGGTGTGAAAAATGCGAGGAGCATGAAAAGGTGTGAAAAATGCAAGGAGCATGAAAAGGTGTGAAAAATGCAAGGAGCATGAAAAGGTGTGAAAAATGCGAGGAGCAAAAAAAAAAAAGAAAGAAAGAAAGAAAGACCAGGAGCATGAAAAGGTGTGAAAAATGCGAGGAGCAAAAAAAAAAAAGAAAGAAAGAAAGAAAAACCAGGAGCATGAAAAGGTGTGAAAAATGCGAGGAGCAAAAAAAAAAAAAAAAAAAAGACCAGGAGCATGAAAAGGTGTGAAAAATTCGAGGAGCAAAAAAAAAAAAAAAAAAAGACCAGGAGCATGAAAAGGTGTGAAAAATGCAAGGAGCATGAAAAGGTGTGAAAAATGCGAAGAGCAAAAAAAAAAAAGAAAGAAAGAAAGTAAGACCAGGAGCATGAAAAGGTGTGAAAAACGCGAGGAGCAAAAAAAAAAAAAAGAAAGACCAGGAGCATGAAAAGGTGTGAAAAATGCGACGAGCATGAAAAGTTGTGAAAAATGCGAGGAGCATGAAGAGGTGTGAAAAATGCGAGGAGCATGAAAAGGTGTGAAAAATGCGAGGAGCAAAAAAAAAAAAAAAAAAAAAGACCAGGAGCATGAAAAGGTGTGAAAAATGCGAGGAGCAAAAAAAAAAAAAAGAAAGACCAGGAGCATGAAAAGGTGTGAAAAATGCGAGGAGCAAAAAAAAAAAAAAAGACCAGGAGCATGAAAAGGTGTGAAAATTGCGAGGAGCAAAAAAAAAAAAAAAGACCAGGAGCATGAAAAGGTGTGAAAAACGCGAGGAGCAAAAAAAAAAAAAAGAAAGACCAGGAGCATGAAAAGGTGTGAAAAATGCGACGAGCATGAAAAGTTGTGAAAAATGCGAGGAGCATGAAGAGGTGTGAAAAATGCGAGGAGCAAAAAAAAAAAAAAGACCAGGAGCATGAAAAGGTGTGAAAAATGCGACGAGCATGAAAAGTTGTGAAAAATGCGAGGAGCATGAAGAGGTGTGAAAAATGCGAGGAGCATGAAAAGGTGTGAAAAATACGAGGAGCAAAAAAAAAAAAAAAAAAAAGAAAGGCCAGGAGCATGAAAAGGTGTAAAAAATGCGGGGAGCAAAAAAAAAAAAAAAGACCAGGAGCATGAAAAGGTGTGAAAAATACGAGGAGCAAAAAAAAAAAAAAGACCAGGAGCATGAAAAGGTGTGAAAAATGCGACGAGCATGAAAAGTTGTGAAAAATGCGAGGAGCATGAAGAGGTGTGAAAAATGCGAGGAGCATGAAAAGGTGTGAAAAATACGAGGAGCAAAAAAAAAAAAAAAAAAGAAAGACCAGGAGCATGAAAAGGTGTGAAAAATGCGAGGAGCAAAAAAAAAAAAAAAAAAAAGAAAGACCAGGAGCATGAAAAGGTGTAAAAAATGCGAGGAGCAAAAAAAAAAAAAAGACCAGGAGCATGAAAAGGTGTGAAAAACGCGAGGAGCAAAAAAAAAAAAAAGACCAGGAGCATGAAAAGGTGTGAAAAATGCGAGGAGCATGAAGAGGTGTGAAAAATGCGAGGAGCATGAAAAGGTGTGAAAAATACGAGGAGCAAAAAAAAAAAAAAAAAAAAGAAAGACCAGGAGCATGAAAAGGTGTGAAAAATGCGAGGAGCAAAAAAAAAAAAAAAAAAAAGAAAGACCAGGAGCATGAAAAGGTGTGAAAAAAGCGAGGAGCAAAAAAAAAAAAAAAGACCAGGAGCATGAAAAGGTGTGAAAAATGCGAGGAGCAAAAAAAAAAAAAGAAAGACCAGGAGCATGAAAAGGTGTGAAAAATGCAAGGAGCATGAAAAGGTGTGAAAAATGCGAGGAGCATGAAAAGTTGTGAAAAATGCAAGGAGCATGAAAAGGTGTGAAAAATCGAGGAGCAAAAAAAAAAAAAAAAAAGAAAGACCAGGAGCATGAAAAGGTGTGAAAAATGCGAGGAGCAAAAAAAAAAAAAGAAAGATCAGGAGCATGAAAAGGTGTGAAAAATGCGAGGAGCAAAAAAAAAAAAAAAAAAAGACCAGGAGCATGAAAAGGAGTGAAAAAAGCGAGGAGCAAAAAAAAAAAAAAGACCAGGAGCATGAAAAGGTGTGAAAAACGCGAGGAGCAAAAAAAAAAAAAAGACCAGGAGCATGAAAAGGTGTGAAAAATGCGAGGAGCATGAAGAGGTGTGAAAAATGCGAGGAGCATGAAAAGGTGTGAAAAATACGAGGAGCAAAAAAAAAAAAAAAAAAAAGAAAGACCAGGAGCATGAAAAGGTGTGAAAAATGCGAGGAGCAAAAAAAAAAAAAAAAAAAAGAAAGACCAGGAGCATGAAAAGGTGTGAAAAATGCGAGGAGCAAAAAAAAAAAAAAAGACCAGGAGCATGAAAAGGTGTGAAAAATGCGAGGAGCAAAAAAAAAAAAAGAAAGACCAGGAGCATGAAAAGGTGTGAAAAATGCAAGGAGCATGAAAAGGTGTGAAAAATGCGAGGAGCATGAAAAGTTGTGAAAAATGCAAGGAGCATGAAAAGGTGTGAAAAATGCGAGGAGCAAAAAAAAAAAAAAAAAAGAAAGACCAGGAGCAAGAAAAGGTGTGAAAAATGCGAGGAGCAAAAAAAAAAAAAAGACCAGGAGCATGAAAAGGTGTGAAAAATGCGAGGAGCAAAAAAAAAAAAAAAAGACAGACCAGGAGCATGAAAAGGTGTGAAAAATGCGGGGAGCAAAAAAAAAGAAAGATCAGGAGCATGAAAAGGTGTGAAAAATGCGAGGAGCAAAAAAAAAAAAAAAAAAAAAGACGAGGAGCATGAAAAGGTGTGAAAAATGCGAGGAGCATGAAAAGGTGTGAAAAATGTGAGGAGCAAAAAAAAAAAAAAAAAAAGACCAGGAGCATGAAAAGGTGTGAAAAATGCGAGGAGCAAAAAAAAAAAAAAAAAAAAGACCAGTAGCATGAAAAGATGTGAAAAATGCAAGGAGCATGAAAAGGTGTGAAAAATGCGAGGAGCATGAAAAGTTGTGAAAAATGCAAGGAGCATGAAAAGGTGTGAAAAATGCAAGGAGCATGAAAAGGTGTGAAAAATGCGAGGAGCAAAAAAAAAAAAGAAAGAAAGAAAGAAAGACCAGGAGCATGAAAAGGTGTGAAAAATGCGAGGAGCAAAAAAAAAGAAAGAAAGAAAGAAAGAAAAACCAGGAGCATGAAAAGGTGTGAAAAATGCGAGGAGCAAAAAAAAAAAAAAAAAAAAAAGACCAGGAGCATGAAAAGGTGTGAAAAATTCGAGGAGCAAAAAAAAAAAAAAAAAAAGACCAGGAGCATGAAAAGGTGTGAAAAATGCAAGGAGCATGAAAAGGTGTGAAAAATGCAAGGAGCATGAAAAGGTGTGAAAAATGCGAAGAGCAAAAAAAAAAAAGAAAGTAAGAAAGTAAGACCAGGAGCATGAAAAGGTGTGAAAAACGCGAGGAGCAAAAAAAAAAAAAAGAAAGACCAGGAGCATGAAAAGGTGTGAAAAATGCGACGAGCATGAAAAGTTGTGAAAAATGCGAGGAGCATGAAGAGGTGTGAAAAATGCGAGGAGCATGAAAAGGTGTGAAAAATGCGAGGAGCAAAAAAAAAAAAAAAAAAAAAGACCAGGAGCATGAAAAGGTGTGAAAAATGCGAGGAGCAAAAAAAAAAAAAAGAAAGACCAGGAGCATGAAAAGGTGTGAAAAATGCGAGGAGCAAAAAAAAAAAAAAAGACCAGGAGCATGAAAAGGTGTGAAAATTGCGAGGAGCAAAAAAAAAAAAAAAGACCAGGAGCATGAAAAGGTGTGAAAAACGCGAGGAGCAAAAAAAAAAAAAAGAAAGACCAGGAGCATGAAAAGGTGTGAAAAATGCGACGAGCATGAAAAGTTGTGAAAAATGCGAGGAGCATGAAGAGGTGTGAAAAATGCGAGGAGCAAAAAAAAAAAAAAGACCAGGAGCATGAAAAGGTGTGAAAAATGCGACGAGCATGAAAAGTTGTGAAAAATGCGAGGAGCATGAAGAGGTGTGAAAAATGCGAGGAGCATGAAAAGGTGTGAAAAATACGAGGAGCAAAAAAAAAAAAAAAAAAAAGAAAGGCCAGGAGCATGAAAAGGTGTAAAAAATGCGGGGAGCAAAAAAAAAAAAAAAGACCAGGAGCATGAAAAGGTGTGAAAAATACGAGGAGCAAAAAAAAAAAAAAGACCAGGAGCATGAAAAGGTGTGAAAAATGCGACGAGCATGAAAAGTTGTGAAAAATGCGAGGAGCATGAAGAGGTGTGAAAAATGCGAGGAGCAAAAAAAAAAAAAAAAAAGACCAGGAGCAGGAAAAGGTGTGAAAAATGCGAGGAGCAAAAAAAAAAAAAAGACCAGGAGCATGAAAAGGTGTGAAAAACGCGAGGAGCAAAAAAAAAAAAAAAGGCCAGGAGCATGAAAAGGTGTGAAAAATGCGAGGAGCATGAAGAGGTGTGAAAAATGCGAGGAGCATGAAAAGGTGTGAAAAATACGAGGAGCATGAAAAGGTGTGAAAAATGCGAGGAGCAAAAAAAAAAAAAAAGACCAGGAGCATGAAAAGGTGTGAAAAATGCGAGGAGCAAAAAAAAAAAAAAAAAGACCAGGAGCATGAAAAGGTGTGAAAAATGCGAGGAGCAAAAAAAAAAAAAAAAAAGACCAGGAGCATGAAAAGGTGTGAAAAATGCGAGGAGCAAAAAAAAAAAAAAAAAAAAAAAAGAGACCAGGAGCAAGAAAAGGTGTGAAAAATGCGAGGAGCAAAAAAAAAAAAAAAAAAAAGAAAGACCAGGAGCATGAAAAGGTGTGAAAAATGCGAGGAGCAAAAAAAAAAAAAAAAAGACCAGGAGCATGAAAAGGTGTGAAAAATGCGAGGAGCAAAAAAAAAAAAAGAAAGACCAGGAGCATGAAAAGGTGTGAAAAATGCAAGGAGCATGAAAAGGTGTGAAAAATGCGAGGAGCATGAAAAGTTGTGAAAAATGCAAGGAGCATGAAAAGGTGTGAAAAATGCGAGGAGCAAAAAAAAAAAAAAAAAAAGAAAGACCAGGAGCATGAAAAGGTGTGAAAAATGCGAGGAGCAAAAAAAAAAAAAAGACCAGGAGCATGAAAAGGTGTGAAAAATGCGAGGAGCAAAAAAAAAAAAAAAGACAGACCAGGAGCATGAAAAGGTGTGAAAAATGCGGGGAGCAAAAAAAAAGAAAGATCAGGAGCATGAAAAGGTGTGAAAAATGCGAGGAGCAAAAAAAAAAAAAAAAAAAAAAGACGAGGAGCATGAAAAGGTGGGAAAAATGCGAGGAGCATGAAAAGGTGTGAAAAATGTGAGGAGCAAAAAAAAAAAAAAAAAAGACCAGGAGCATGAAAAGGTGTGAAAAATGCGAGGAGCAAAAAAAAAAAAAAAAAAAGACCAGTAGCATGAAAAGATGTGAAAAATGCAAGGAGCATGAAAAGGTGTGAAAAATGCGAGGAGCATGAAAAGGTGTGAAAAATGCAAGGAGCATGAAAAGGTGTGAAAAATGCAAGGAGCATGAAAAGGTGTGAAAAATGCGAGGAGCAAAAAAAAAAAAGAAAGAAAGAAAGAAAGACCAGGAGCATGAAAAGGTGTGAAAAATGCGAGGAGCAAAAAAAAAAAAGAAAGAAAGAAAGAAAAACCAGGAGCATGAAAAGGTGTGAAAAATGCGAGGAGCAAAAAAAAAAAAAAAAAAAAAACCAGGAGCATGAAAAGGTGTGAAAAATTCGAGGAGCAAAAAAAAAAAAAAAAAAAGACCAGGAGCATGAAAAGGTGTGAAAAATGCAAGGAGCATGAAAAGGTGTGAAAAATGCAAGGAGCATGAAAAGGTGTGAAAAATGCGAAGAGCAAAAAAAAAAAAGAAAGAAAGAAAGTAAGACCAGGAGCATGAAAAGGTGTGAAAAACGCGAGGAGCAAAAAAAAAAAAAAGAAAGACCAGGAGCATGAAAAGGTGTGAAAAATGCGACGAGCATGAAAAGTTGTGAAAAATGCGAGGAGCATGAAGAGGTGTGAAAAATGCGAGGAGCATGAAAAGGTGTGAAAAATGCGAGGAGCAAAAAAAAAAAAAAAAAAAAAGACCAGGAGCATGAAAAGGTGTGAAAAATGCGAGGAGCAAAAAAAAAAAAAAGAAAGACCAGGAGCATGAAAAGGTGTGAAAAATGCGAGGAGCAAAAAAAAAAAAAAAGACCAGGAGCATGAAAAGGTGTGAAAAATGCGAGGAGCAAAAAAAAAAAAAAAGAGCAGGAGCATGAAAAGGTGTGAAAAACGCGAGGAGCAAAAAAAAAAAAAAGAAAGACCAGGAGCATGAAAAGGTGTGAAAAATGCGACGAGCATGAAAAGTTGTGAAAAATGCGAGGAGCATGAAGAGGTGTGAAAAATGCGAGGAGCAAAAAAAAAAAAAAGACCAGGAGCATGAAAAGGTGTGAAAAATGCGACGAGCATGAAAAGTTGTGAAAAATGCGAGGAGCATGAAGAGGTGTGAAAAATGCGAGGAGCATGAAAAGGTGTGAAAAATACGAGGAGCAAAAAAAAAAAAAAAAAAAAGAAAGGCCAGGAGCATGAAAAGGTGTAAAAAATGCGGGGAGCAAAAAAAAAAAAAAAGACCAGGAGCATGAAAAGGTGTGAAAAATACGAGGAGCAAAAAAAAAAAAAAGACCAGGAGCATGAAAAGGTGTGAAAAATGCGACGAGCATGAAAAGTTGTGAAAAATGCGAGGAGCATGAAGAGGTGTGAAAAATGCGAGGAGCATGAAAAGGTGTGAAAAATACGAGGAGCAAAAAAAAAAAAAAAAAAAAGAAAGACCAGGAGCATGAAAAGGTGTGAAAAATGCGAGGAGCAAAAAAAAAAAAAAAAAAAAGAAATACCAGGAGCATGAAAAGGTGTAAAAAATGCGGGGAGCAAAAAAAAAAAAAATTAAAAAAGACAGACCAGGAGCATGAAAAGGTGTGAAAAATGCGGGGAGCAAAAAAAAAAAAAGAAAGATCAGGAGCATGAAAAGGTGTGAAAAATGCGAGGAGCAAAAAAAAAAAAAAAAAAAAGAAAGACCAGGAGCATGAAAAGGTGTAAAAAATGCGGGGAGCAAAAAAAAAAAAAATTAAAAAAGACAGACCAGGAGCATGAAAAGGTGTGAAAAATGCGGGGAGCAAAAAAAAAAAAAGAAAGATCAGGAGCATGAAAAGGTGTGAAAAATGCGAGGAGCAAAAAAAAAAAAAAAAAAGACCAGGAGCATGAAAAGGTGTGAAAAATGCGAGGAGCAAAAAAAAAAAAAAGACCAGGAGCATGAAAAGGTGTGAAAAATGCAACGAGCATGAAAAGTTGTGAAAAATGCGAGGAGCATGAAGAGGTGTGAAAAATGCGAGGAGCATGAAAAGGTGTGAAAAATACGAGGAGCAAAAAAAAAAAAAAGACCAGGAGCATGAAAAGGTGTGAAAAATGCGAGGAGCAAAAAAAAAAAAAAAAAAAAAAAAGACCAGGAGCATGAAAAGGTGTAAAAAATGCGGGGAGCAAAAAAAAAAAAAAAGACCAGGAGCATGAAAAGGTGTGAAAAATGCGAGGAGCAAAAAAAAAAAAAAAGACCAGGAGCATGAAAAGGTGTGAAAAACGCGAGGAGCAAAAAAAAAAAAAAAAAAAAGAAAGACCAGGAGCAAGAAAAGGTGTGAAAAAAGCGAGGAGCAAAAAAAAAAAAAAAAAAAAAAGACAGACCAGGAGCATGAAAAGGTGTGAAAAATGCGGGGAGCAAAAAAAAAAAAAAGACCAGGAGCATGAAAAGGTGTGAAAAATGCAACGAGCATGAAAAGTTGTGAAAAATGCGAGGAGCATGAAGAGGTGTGAAAAATGCGAGGAGCATGAAAAGGTGTGAAAAATACGAGGAGCAAAAAAAAAAAAAAAAAAAAGAAAGACCAGGAGCATGAAAAGGTGTGAAAAATGCGAGGAGCAAAAAAAAAAAAAAGACCAGGAGCATGAAAAGGTGTGAAAAATGCAACGAGCATGAAAAGTTGTGAAAAATGCGAGGAGCATGAAGAGGTGTGAAAAATGCGAGGAGCATGAAAAGGTGTGAAAAATACGAGGAGCAAAAAAAAAAAAAGACCAGGAGCATGAAAAGGTGTGAAAAATGCGAGGAGCAAAAAAAAAAAAAAAAAAAAGAAAGAGCAGGAGCATGAAAAGGTGTAAAAAATGCGGGGAGCAAAAAAAAAAAAAAAGACCAGGAGTATGAAAAGGTGTGAAAAATGCGAGGAGCAAAAAAAAAAAAAAAGACCAGGAGCATGAAAAGGTGTGAAAAACGCGAGGAGCAAAAAAAAAAAAAAAGAAAGACCAGGAGCATGAAAAGGTGTGAAAAATGCGAGGAGCATGAAGAGGTGTGAAAAATGCGAGGAGCATGAAGAGGTGTGAAAAATGCGAGGAGCATGAAAAGGTGTGAAAAATACGAGGAGCAAAAAAAAAAAAAAAAAAAGAAAGACCAGGAGCATGAAAAGGTGTGAAAAATGCGAGGAGCAAAAAAAAAAAAAAAAAAAAGAAAGACCAGGAGCATGAAAAGGTGTAAAAAAAGCGGGGAGCAAAAAAAAAAAAAAAGACCAGGAGCATGAAAAGGTGTGAAAAATGCGAGGAGCAAAAAAAAAAAAAAAGACCAGGAGCATGAAATGGTGTGAAAAATGCGAGGAGCAAAAAAAAAAAAAAAGACCAGGAGCATGAAAAGGTGTGAAAAATGCGAGGAGCAAAAAAAAAAAAAAAAGAAAGAAAGACCAGGAGCATTAAAAGGTGTGAAAAATGCGAGGAGCAAAAAAAAAAAAAAAAAAAAGAAAGACCAGGAGCATGAAAAGGTGTGAAAAAAGCAAGGAGCATGAAAAGGTGTGAAAAATGCGAAGAGCAAAAAAAAAAAAGAAAGAAAGAAAGTAAGACCAGGAGCATGAAAAGGTGTGAAAAACGCGAGGAGCAAAAAAAAAAAAAAGAAAGACCAGGAGCATGAAAAGGTGTGAAAAATGCGACGAGCATGAAAAGTTGTGAAAAATGCGAGGAGCATGAAGAGGTGTGAAAAATGCGAGGAGCATGAAAAGGTGTGAAAAATGCGAGGAGCAAAAAAAAAAAAAAAAAAAAAGACCAGGAGCATGAAAAGGTGTGAAAAATGCGAGGAGCAAAAAAAAAAAAAAGAAAGACCAGGAGCATGAAAAGGTGTGAAAAATGCGAGGAGCAAAAAAAAAAAAAAAGACCAGGAGCATGAAAAGGTGTGAAAATTGCGAGGAGCAAAAAAAAAAAAAAAGACCAGGAGCATGAAAAGGTGTGAAAAACGCGAGGAGCAAAAAAAAAAAAAAGAAAGACCAGGAGCATGAAAAGGTGTGAAAAATGCGACGAGCATGAAAAGTTGTGAAAAATGCGAGGAGCATGAAGAGGTGTGAAAAATGCGAGGAGCAAAAAAAAAAAAAAGACCAGGAGCATGAAAAGGTGTGAAAAATGCGACGAGCATGAAAAGTTGTGAAAAATGCGAGGAGCATGAAGAGGTGTGAAAAATGCGAGGAGCATGAAAAGGTGTGAAAAATACGAGGAGCAAAAAAAAAAAAAAAAAAAAGAAAGGCCAGGAGCATGAAAAGGTGTAAAAAATGCGGGGAGCAAAAAAAAAAAAAAAGACCAGGAGCATGAAAAGGTGTGAAAAATACGAGGAGCAAAAAAAAAAAAAAGACCAGGAGCATGAAAAGGTGTGAAAAATGCGACGAGCATGAAAAGTTGTGAAAAATGCGAGGAGCATGAAGAGGTGTGAAAAATGCGAGGAGCATGAAAAGGTGTGAAAAATATGAGGAGCAAAAAAAAAAAAAAAAAAAAGAAAGACCAGGAGCATGAAAAGGTGTGAAAAATGCGAGGAGCAAAAAAAAAAAAAAAAAAAAGAAAGACCAGGAGCATGAAAAGGTGTAAAAAATGCGGGGAGCAAAAAAAAAAAAAATTAAAAAAGACAGACCAGGAGCATGAAAAGGTGTGAAAAATGCGGGGAGCAAAAAAAAAAAAAGAAAGATCAGGAGCATGAAAAGGTGTGAAAAATGCGAGGAGCAAAAAAAAAAAAAAAAAAGACCAGGAGCATGAAAAGGTGAGAAAAATGCGAGGAGCAAAAAAAAAAAAAGACCAGGAGCATGAAAAGGTGTGAAAAATGCAACGAGCATGAAAAGTTGTGAAAAATGCGAGGAGCATGAAGAGGTGTGAAAAATGCGAGGAGCAAAAAAAAAAAAAAGACCAGGAGCATGAAAAGGTGTGAAAAATGCGACGAGCATGAAAAGTTGTGAAAAATGCGAGGAGCATGAAGAGGTGTGAAAAATGCGAGGAGCATGAAAAGGTGTGAAAAAAATGAGGAGCAAAAAAAAAAAAAAAAAAAAGAAAGACCAGGAGCATGAAAAGGTGTGAAAAATGCGAGGAGCAAAAAAAAAAAAAAAAAAAAAAAAGACCAGGAGCATGAAAAGGTGTAAAAAATGCGGGGAGCAAAAAAAAAAAAAATTAAAAAAGACAGACCAGGAGCATGAAAAGGTGTGAAAAATGCGGGGAGCAAAAAAAAAAAAAGAAAGATCAGGAGCATGAAAAGGTGTGAAAAATGCGAGGAGCAAAAAAAAAAAAAAAAAAGACCAGGAGCATGAAAAGGTGTGAAAAATGCGAGGAGCAAAAAAAAAAAAAGACCAGGAGCATGAAAAGGTGTGAAAAATGCAACGAGCATGAAAAGTTGTGAAAAATGCGAGGAGCATGAAGAGGTGTGAAAAATGCGAGGAGCATGAAAAGGTGTGAAAAATACGAGGAGCAAAAAAAAAAAAAAGACCAGGAGCATGAAAAGGTGTGAAAAATGCGAGGAGCAAAAAAAAAAAAAAAAAAAAGAAAGACCAGGAGCATGAAAAGGTGTAAAAAATGCGGGGAGCAAAAAAAAAAAAAAATTAAAAAAGACAGACCAGGAGCATGAAAAGGTGTGAAAAATGCGGGGAGCAAAAAAAAAAAAAAGAAAGATCAGGAGCATGAAAAGGTGTGAAAAATGCGAGGAGCAAAAAAAAAAAAAAAAAAGACAAGGAGCAAGAAAAGGTGTGAAAAATGCGAGGAGCAAAAAAAAAAAAAAGACCAGGAGCATGAAAAGGTGTGAAAAATGCAACGAGCATGAAAAGTTGTGAAAAATGCGAGGAGCATGAAGAGGTGTGAAAAATGCGAGGAGCATGAAAAGGTGTGAAAAATACGAGGAGCAAAAAAAAAAAAAAGACCAGGAGCATGAAAAGGTGTGAAAAATGCGAGGAGCAAAAAAAAAAAAAAAAAAAAGAAAGACCAGGAGCATGAAAAGGTGTAAAAAATGCGGGGAGCAAAAAAAAAAAAAAAGACCAGGAGCATGAAAAGGTGTGAAAAATGCGAGGAGCAAAAAAAAAAAAAAAGACCAGGAGCATGAAAAGGTGTGAAAAACGCGAGGAGCAAAAAAAAAAAAAAAAAAAAGAAAGACCAGGAGCATGAAAAGGTGTGAAAAATGCGAGGAGCAAAAAAAAAAAAAATAAAAAAAGACAGACCAGGAGCATGAAAAGGTGTGAAAAATGCGGGGAGCAAAAAAAAAAAAAAGACCAGGAGCATGAAAAGGTGTGAAAAATGCAACGAGCATGAAAAGTTGTGAAAAATGCGAGGAGCATGAAGAGGTGTGAAAAATGCGAGGAGCATGAAAAGGTGTGAAAAATACGAGGAGCAAAAAAAAAAAATAAAAAAAGAAAGACCAGGAGCATGAAAAGGTGTGAAAAATGCGAGGAGCAAAAAAAAAAAAAAGACCAGGAGCATGAAAAGGTGTGAAAAATGCAACGAGCATGAAAAGTTGTGAAAAATGCGAGGAGCATGAAGAGGTGTGAAAAATGCGAGGAGCATGAAAAGGTGTGAAAAATACGAGGAGCAAAAAAAAAAAAAGACCAGGAGCATGAAAAGGTGTGAAAAATGCGAGGAGCAAAAAAAAAAAAAAAAAAAAAGAAAGAGCAGGAGCATGAAAAGGTGTAAAAAAAGCGGGGAGCAAAAAAAAAAAAAAAGACCAGGAGCATGAAAAGGTGTGAAAAATGCGAGGAGCAAAAAAAAAAAAAAAGACCAGGAGCATGAAAAGGTGTGAAAAACGCGAGGAGCAAAAAAAAAAAAAAAGAAAGACCAGGAGCATGAAAAGGTGTGAAAAATGCGAGGAGCATGAAGAGGTGTGAAAAATGCGAGGAGCATGAAGAGGTGTGAAAAATGCGAGGAGCATGAAAAGGTGTGAAAAATACGAGGAGCAAAAAAAAAAAAAAAAAAAGAAAGACCAGGAGCATGAAAAGGTGTGAAAAATGCGAGGAGCAAAAAAAAAAAAAAAAAAAAGAAAGACCAGGAGCAAAAAAAGGTGTAAAAAAAGCGGGGAGCAAAAAAAAAAAAAAAGACCAGGAGCATGAAAAGGTGTGAAAAATGCGAGGAGCAAAAAAAAAAAAAAAGACCAGGAGCATGAAATGGTGTGAAAAATGCGAGGAGCAAAAAAAAAAAAAAAGACCAGGAGCATGAAAAGGTGTGAAAAATGCGAGGAGCAAAAAAAAAAAAAAAAGAAAGAAAGACCAGGAGCATTAAAAGGTGTGAAAAATGCGGGGAGGAAAAAAAAAAAAAAGAAAGATCAGGAGCATGAAAAGGTGTGAAAAATTCGAGGAGCAAAAAAAAAAAAATAAAAAATGAAAGACCAGGAGCCTGAAAAGGTGTGAAAAATGCGGGGAGGAAAAAAAAAAAAAAAGAAAGATCAGGAGCATGAAAAGGTGTGAAAAATGCGACGAGCATGAAAAGTTGTGAAAAATGCGAGGAGCATGAAGAGGTGTGAAAAATGCGAGGAGCATTAAAAGGTGTGAAAAATTCGAGGAGCAAAAAAAAAAAAAGACCAGGAGCATGAAAAGGTGTGAAAAATTCGAGGAGCAAAAAAAAAAAAAAGAAAGACCAGGAGCATGAAAAGGTGTGAAAAATGCGAGGAGCAAAAAAAAAAAAAAAGACCAGGAGCATGAAAAGGTGTGAAAATTGCGAGGAGCAAAAAAAAAAAAAAAGACCAGGAGCATGAAAAGGTGTGAAAAACGCGAGGAGCAAAAAAAAAAAAAAGAAAGACCAGGAGCATGAAAAGGTGTGAAAAATGCGACGAGCATGAAAAGTTGTGAAAAATGCGAGGAGCATGAAGAGGTGTGAAAAATGCGAGGAGCAAAAAAAAAAAAAAGACCAGGAGCATGAAAAGGTGTGAAAAATGCGACGAGCATGAAAAGTTGTGAAAAATGCGAGGAGCATGAAGAGGTGTGAAAAATGCGAGGAGCATGAAAAGGTGTGAAAAATACGAGGAGCAAAAAAAAAAAAAAAAAAAAGAAAGGCCAGGAGCATGAAAAGGTGTAAAAAATGCGGGGAGCAAAAAAAAAAAAAAAGACCAGGAGCATGAAAAGGTGTGAAAAATACGAGGAGCAAAAAAAAAAAAAAGACCAGGAGCATGAAAAGGTGTGAAAAATGCGACGAGCATGAAAAGTTGTGAAAAATGCGAGGAGCATGAAGAGGTGTGAAAAATGCGAGGAGCAAAAAAAAAAAAAAAAAAGACCAGGAGCATGAAAAGGTGTGAAAAATGCGAGGAGCAAAAAAAAAAAAAAAGACCAGGAGCATGAAAAGGTGTGAAAAACGCGAGGAGCAAAAAAAAAAAAAAGACCAGGAGCATGAAAAGGTGTGAAAAATGCGAGGAGCATGAAGAGGTGTGAAAAATGCGAGGAGCATGAAAAGGTGTGAAAAATACGAGGAGCAAAAAAAAAAAAAAAAAAAAGAAAGACCAGGAGCATGAAAAGGTGTGAAAAATGCGAGGAGCAAAAAAAAAAAAAAAGACCAGGAGCATGAAAAGGTGTGAAAAATGCGAGGAGCAAAAAAAAAAAAAAAAAAAAAGAAAGACCAGGAGCATGAAAAGGTGTGAAAAATGCGAGGAGCAAAAAAAAAAAAAAAGACCAGGAGCATGAAAAGGTGTGAAAAATGCGAGGAGCAAAAAAAAAAAAGAAAGACCAGGAGCATGAAAAGGTGTGAAAAATGCGAGGAGCAAAAAAAAAAAAAAAGACCAGGAGCATGAAAAGGTGTGAAAAATGCGAGGAGCAAAAAAAAAAAAAAAAAAAAAGAAAGACCAGGAGCATGAAAAGGTGTGAAAAATGCGAGGAGCAAAAAAAAAAAAAAAGACCAGGAGCATGAAAAGGTGTGAAAAATGCGAGGAGCAAAAAAAAAAAAAAGACCAGGAGCATGAAAAGGTGTGAAAAATGCGACGAGCATGAAAAGTTGTGAAAAATGCGAGGAGCATGAAGAGGTGTGAAAAATGCGAGGAGCATGAAAAGGTGTGAAAAATACGAGGAGCAAAAAAAAAAAAAAAAAAAAGAAAGACCAGGAGCATGAAAAGGTGTGAAAAATGCGAGGAGCAAAAAAAAAAAAAAAAAAAAGAAAGACCAGGAGCATGAAAAGGTGTAAAAAATGCGGGGAGCAAAAAAAAAAAAAATTAAAAAAGACAGACCAGGAGCATGAAAAGGTGTGAAAAATGCGGGGAGCAAAAAAAAAAAAAGAAAGATCAGGAGCATGAAAAGGTGTGAAAAATGCGAGGAGCAAAAAAAAAAAAAAAAAAAAGAAAGACCAGGAGCATGAAAAGGTGTAAAAAATGCGGGGAGCAAAAAAAAAAAAAATTAAAAAAGACAGACCAGGAGCATGAAAAGGTGTGAAAAATGCGGGGAGCAAAAAAAAAAAAAGAAAGATCAGGAGCATGAAAAGGTGTGAAAAATGCGAGGAGCAAAAAAAAAAAAAAAAAAGACCAGGAGCATGAAAAGGTGTGAAAAATGCGAGGAGCAAAAAAAAAAAAAAGACCAGGAGCATGAAAAGGTGTGAAAAATGCAACGAGCATGAAAAGTTGTGAAAAATGCGAGGAGCAAGAAGAGGTGTGAAAAATGCGAGGAGCATGAAAAGGTGTGAAAAATACGAGGAGCAAAAAAAAAAAAAAGACCAGGAGCATGAAAAGGTGTGAAAAATGCGAGGAGCAAAAAAAAAAAAAAAAAAAAGAAAGACCAGGAGCATGAAAAGGTGTAAAAAATGCGGGGAGCAAAAAAAAAAAAAAAGACCAGGAGCATGAAAAGGTGTGAAAAATGCGAGGAGCAAAAAAAAAAAAAAAGACCAGGAGCATGAAAAGGTGTGAAAAACGCGAGGAGCAAAAAAAAAAAAAAAAAAAAGAAAGACCAGGAGCATGAAAAGGTGTGAAAAATGCGAGGAGCAAAAAAAAAAAAAATAAAAAAAGACAGACCAGGAGCATGAAAAGGTGTGAAAAATGCGGGGAGCAAAAAAAAAAAAAAGACCAGGAGCATGAAAAGGTGTGAAAAATGCAACGAGCATGAAAAGTTGTGAAAAATGCGAGGAGCATGAAGAGGTGTGAAAAATGCGAGGAGCATGAAAAGGTGTGAAAAATACGAGGAGCAAAAAAAAAAAATAAAAAAAGAAAGACCAGGAGCATGAAAAGGTGTGAAAAATGCGAGGAGCAAAAAAAAAAAAAAGACCAGGAGCATGAAAAGGTGTGAAAAATGCAACGAGCATGAAAAGTTGTGAAAAATGCGAGGAGCATGAAGAGGTGTGAAAAATGCAACGAGCATGAAAAGTTGTGAAAAATGCGAGGAGCATGAAGAGGTGTGAAAAATGCGAGGAGCATGAAAAGGTGTGAAAAATACGAGGAGCAAAAAAAAAAAATAAAAAAAGAAAGACCAGGAGCATGAAAAGGTGTGAAAAATGCGAGGAGCAAAAAAAAAAAAAAGACCAGGAGCATGAAAAGGTGTGAAAAATGCAACGAGCATGAAAAGTTGTGAAAAATGCGAGGAGCATGAAGAGGTGTGAAAAATGCGAGGAGCATGAAAAGGTGTGAAAAATACGAGGAGCAAAAAAAAAAAAAGACCAGGAGCATGAAAAGGTGTGAAAAATGCGAGGAGCAAAAAAAAAAAAAAAAAAAAGAAAGAGCAGGAGCATGAAAAGGTGTAAAAAATGCGGGGAGCAAAAAAAAAAAAAAAGACCAGGAGCATGAAAAGGTGTGAAAAATGCGAGGAGCAAAAAAAAAAAAAAAGACCAGGAGCATGAAAAGGTGTGAAAAACGCGAGGAGCAAAAAAAAAAAAAATAAAAAAAGACAGACCAGGAGCATGAAAAGGTGTGAAAAATGCGGGGAGCAAAAAAAAAAAAAAGACCAGGAGCATGAAAAGGTGTGAAAAATGCAACGAGCATGAAAAGTTGTGAAAAATGCGAGGAGCATGAAGAGGTGTGAAAAATGCGAGGAGCATGAAAAGGTGTGAAAAATACGAGGAGCAAAAAAAAAAAATAAAAAAAGAAAGACCAGGAGCATGAAAAGGTGTGAAAAATGCGAGGAGCAAAAAAAAAAAAAAGACCAGGAGCATGAAAAGGTGTGAAAAATGCAACGAGCATGAAAAGTTGTGAAAAATGCGAGGAGCATGAAGAGGTGTGAAAAATGCGAGGAGCATGAAAAGGTGTGAAAAATACGAGGAGCAAAAAAAAAAAAAGACCAGGAGCATGAAAAGGTGTGAAAAATGCGAGGAGCAAAAAAAAAAAAAAAAAAAAGAAAGAGCAGGAGCATGAAAAGGTGTAAAAAATGCGGGGAGCAAAAAAAAAAAAAAAGACCAGGAGCATGAAAAGGTGTGAAAAATGCGAGGAGCAAAAAAAAAAAAAAAGACCAGGAGCATGAAAAGGTGTGAAAAACGCGAGGAGCAAAAAAAAAAAAAAAGAAAGACCAGGAGCATGAAAAGGTGTGAAAAATGCGAGGAGCATGAAGAGGTGTGAAAAATGCGAGGAGCATGAAGAGGTGTGAAAAATGCGAGGAGCATGAAAAGGTGTGAAAAATACGAGGAGCAAAAAAAAAAAAAAAAAAAGAAAGACCAGGAGCATGAAAAGGTGTGAAAAATGCGAGGAGCAAAAAAAAAAAAAAAAAAAAGAAAGACCAGGAGCATGAAAAGGTGTAAAAAAAGCGGGGAGCAAAAAAAAAAAAAAAGACCAGGAGCATGAAAAGGTGTGAAAAATGCGAGGAGCAAAAAAAAAAAAAAAGACCAGGAGCATGAAATGGTGTGAAAAATGCGAGGAGCAAAAAAAAAAAAAAAGACCAGGAGCATGAAAAGGTGTGAAAAATGCGAGGAGCAAAAAAAAAAAAAAAAGAAAGAAAGACCAGGAGCATTAAAAGGTGTGAAAAATGCGAGGAGCAAAAAAAAAAAAAAAAAAAAAAAAAGACCAGGAGAATGAAAAGGTGTGAAAAATGCAAGGAGCATGAAAAGGTGTGAAAAATGCGAAGAGCAAAAAAAAAAAAGAAAGAAAGAAAGTAAGACCAGGAGCATGAAAAGGTGTGAAAAACGCGAGGAGCAAAAAAAAAAAAAAGAAAGACCAGGAGCATGAAAAGGTGTGAAAAATGCGACGAGCATGAAAAGTTGTGAAAAATGCGAGGAGCATGAAGAGGTGTGAAAAATGCGAGGAGCATGAAAAGGTGTGAAAAATGCGAGGAGCAAAAAAAAAAAAAAAAAAAAAGACCAGGAGCATGAAAAGGTGTGAAAAATGCGAGGAGCAAAAAAAAAAAAAAGAAAGACCAGGAGCATGAAAAGGTGTGAAAAATGCGAGGAGCAAAAAAAAAAAAAAAGACCAGGAGCATGAAAAGGTGTGAAAATTGCGAGGAGCAAAAAAAAAAAAAAAGACCAGGAGCATGAAAAGGTGTGAAAAACGCGAGGAGCAAAAAAAAAAAAAAGAAAGACCAGGAGCATGAAAAGGTGTGAAAAATGCGACGAGCATGAAAAGTTGTGAAAAATGCGAGGAGCATGAAGAGGTGTGAAAAATGCGAGGAGCAAAAAAAAAAAAAAGACCAGGAGCATGAAAAGGTGTGAAAAATGCGACGAGCATGAAAAGTTGTGAAAAATGCGAGGAGCATGAAGAGGTGTGAAAAATGCGAGGAGCATGAAAAGGTGTGAAAAATACGAGGAGCAAAAAAAAAAAAAAAAAAAAGAAAGGCCAGGAGCATGAAAAGGTGTAAAAAATGCGGGGAGCAAAAAAAAAAAAAAAGACCAGGAGCATGAAAAGGTGTGAAAAATACGAGGAGCAAAAAAAAAAAAAAGACCAGGAGCATGAAAAGGTGTGAAAAATGCGACGAGCATGAAAAGTTGTGAAAAATGCGAGGAGCATGAAGAGGTGTGAAAAATGCGAGGAGCATGAAAAGGTGTGAAAAATATGAGGAGCAAAAAAAAAAAAAAAAAAAAGAAAGACCAGGAGCATGAAAAGGTGTGAAAAATGCGAGGAGCAAAAAAAAAAAAAAAAAAAAGAAAGACCAGGAGCATGAAAAGGTGTAAAAAATGCGGGGAGCAAAAAAAAAAAAAATTAAAAAAGACAGACCAGGAGCATGAAAAGGTGTGAAAAAAGCGGGGAGCAAAAAAAAAAAAAGAAAGATCAGGAGCATGAAAAGGTGTGAAAAATGCGAGGAGCAAAAAAAAAAAAAAAAAAGACCAGGAGCATGAAAAGGTGTGAAAAATGCGAGGAGCAAAAAAAAAAAAAGACCAGGAGCATGAAAAGGTGTGAAAAATGCAACGAGCATGAAAAGTTGTGAAAAATGCGAGGAGCATGAAGAGGTGTGAAAAATGCGAGGAGCATGAAAAGGTGTGAAAAATACGAGGAGCAAAAAAAAAAAAAAGACCAGGAGCATGAAAAGGTGTGAAAAATGCGAGGAGCAAAAAAAAAAAAAAAAAAAAGAAAGACCAGGAGCATGAAAAGGTGTAAAAAATGCGGGGAGCAAAAAAAAAAAAAAATTAAAAAAGACAGACCAGGAGCATGAAAAGGTGTGAAAAATGCGGGGAGCAAAAAAAAAAAAAGAAAGATCAGGAGCATGAAAAGGTGTGAAAAATGCGAGGAGCAAAAAAAAAAAAAAAAAAGACCAGGAGCATGAAAAGGTGTGAAAAATGCGAGGAGCAAAAAAAAAAAAAAGACCAGGAGCATGAAAAGGTGTGAAAAATGCAACGAGCATGAAAAGTTGTGAAAAATGCGAGGAGCATGAAGAGGTGTGAAAAATGCGAGGAGCATGAAAAGGTGTGAAAAATACGAGGAGCAAAAAAAAAAAAAAGACCAGGAGCATGAAAAGGTGTGAAAAATGCGAGGAGCAAAAAAAAAAAAAAAAAAAAGAAAGACCAGGAGCATGAAAAGGTGTAAAAAATGCGGGGAGCAAAAAAAAAAAAAAAGACCAGGAGCATGAAAAGGTGTGAAAAATGCGAGGAGCAAAAAAAAAAAAAAAGACCAGGAGCATGAAAAGGTGTGAAAAACGCGAGGAGCAAAAAAAAAAAAAAAAAAAAGAAAGACCAGGAGCATGAAAAGGTGTGAAAAATGCGAGGAGCAAAAAAAAAAAAAAATAAAAAAAGACAGACCAGGAGCATGAAAAGGTGTGAAAAATGCGGGGAGCAAAAAAAAAAAAAAGACCAGGAGCATGAAAAGGTGTGAAAAATGCAACGAGCATGAAAAGTTGTGAAAAATGCGAGGAGCATGAAGAGGTGTGAAAAATGCGAGGAGCATGAAAAGGTGTGAAAAATACGAGGAGCAAAAAAAAAAAATAAAAAAAGAAAGACCAGGAGCATGAAAAGGTGTGAAAAATGCGAGGAGCAAAAAAAAAAAAAAGACCAGGAGCATGAAAAGGTGTGAAAAATGCAACGAGCATGAAAAGTTGTGAAAAATGCGAGGAGCATGAAGAGGTGTGAAAAATGCGAGGAGCATGAAAAGGTGTGAAAAATACGAGGAGCAAAAAAAAAAAAAGACCAGGAGCATGAAAAGGTGTGAAAAATGCGAGGAGCAAAAAAAAAAAAAAAAAAAAGAAAGAGCAGGAGCATGAAAAGGTGTAAAAAATGCGGGGAGCAAAAAAAAAAAAAAAGACCAGGAGCATGAAAAGGTGTGAAAAATGCGAGGAGCAAAAAAAAAAAAAAAGACCAGGAGCATGAAAAGGTGTGAAAAACGCGAGGAGCAAAAAAAAAAAAAAAGAAAGACCAGGAGCATGAAAAGGTGTGAAAAATGCGAGGAGCATGAAGAGGTGTGAAAAATGCGAGGAGCATGAAGAGGTGTGAAAAATGCGAGGAGCATGAAAAGGTGTGAAAAATACGAGGAGCAAAAAAAAAAAAAAAAAAAGAAAGACCAGGAGCATGAAAAGGTGTGAAAAATGCGAGGAGCAAAAAAAAAAAAAAAAAAAAGAAAGACCAGGAGCATGAAAAGGTGTAAAAAAAGCGGGGAGCAAAAAAAAAAAAAAAGACCAGGAGCATGAAAAGGTGTGAAAAATGCGAGGAGCAAAAAAAAAAAAAAAGACCAGGAGCATGAAATGGTGTGAAAAATGCGAGGAGCAAAAAAAAAAAAAAAGACCAGGAGCATGAAAAGGTGTGAAAAATGCGAGGAGCAAAAAAAAAAAAAAAAGAAAGAAAGACCAGGAGCATTAAAAGGTGTGAAAAATGCGGGGAGGAAAAAAAAAAAAAAGAAAGATCAGGAGCATGAAAAGGTGTGAAAAATTCGAGGAGCAAAAAAAAAAAAATAAAAAATGAAAGACCAGGAGCCTGAAAAGGTGTGAAAAATGCGGGGAGGAAAAAAAAAAAAAAGAAAGATCAGGAGCATGAAAAGGTGTGAAAAATGCGACGAGCATGAAAAGTTGTGAAAAATGCGAGGAGCATGAAGAGGTGTGAAAAATGCGAGGAGCATTAAAAGGTGTGAAAAATTCGAGGAGCAAAAAAAAAAAAAGACCAGGAGCATGAAAAGGTGTGAAAAATTCGAGGAGCAAAAAAAAAAAAAAGAAAGACCAGGAGCATGAAAAGGTGTGAAAAATGCGAGGAGCAAAAAAAAAAAAAAAGACCAGGAGCATGAAAAGGTGTGAAAATTGCGAGGAGCAAAAAAAAAAAAAAAGACCAGGAGCATGAAAAGGTGTGAAAAACGCGAGGAGCAAAAAAAAAAAAAAGAAAGACCAGGAGCATGAAAAGGTGTGAAAAATGCGACGAGCATGAAAAGTTGTGAAAAATGCGAGGAGCATGAAGAGGTGTGAAAAATGCGAGGAGCAAAAAAAAAAAAAAGACCAGGAGCATGAAAAGGTGTGAAAAATGCGACGAGCATGAAAAGTTGTGAAAAATGCGAGGAGCATGAAGAGGTGTGAAAAATGCGAGGAGCATGAAAAGGTGTGAAAAATACGAGGAGCAAAAAAAAAAAAAAAAAAAGAAAGGCCAGGAGCATGAAAAGGTGTAAAAAATGCGGGGAGCAAAAAAAAAAAAAAAGACCAGGAGCATGAAAAGGTGTGAAAAATACGAGGAGCAAAAAAAAAAAAAAGACCAGGAGCATGAAAAGGTGTGAAAAATGCGACGAGCATGAAAAGTTGTGAAAAATGCGAGGAGCATGAAGAGGTGTGAAAAATGCGAGGAGCAAAAAAAAAAAAAAAAAAAGACCAGGAGCATGAAAAGGTGTGAAAAAGGCGAGGAGCAAAAAAAAAAAAAAAGACCAGGAGCATGAAAAGGTGTGAAAAACGCGAGGAGCAAAAAAAAAAAAAAGACCAGGAGCATGAAAAGGTGTGAAAAATGCGAGGAGCATGAAGAGGTGTGAAAAATGCGAGGAGCATGAAAAGGTGTGAAAAATACGAGGAGCAAAAAAAAAAAAAAAAAAAAGAAAGACCAGGAGCATGAAAAGGTGTGAAAAATGCGAGGAGCAAAAAAAAAAAAAAAGACCAGGAGCATGAAAAGGTGTGAAAAATGCGAGGAGCAAAAAAAAAAAAAAAAAAAAAGAAAGACCAGGAGCATGAAAAGGTGTGAAAAATGCGAGGAGCAAAAAAAAAAAAAAAGACCAGGAGCATGAAAAGGTGTGAAAAATGCGAGGAGCAAAAAAAAAAAAGAAAGACCAGGAGCATGAAAAGGTGTGAAAAATGCGAGGAGCAAAAAAAAAAAAAAAGACCAGGAGCATGAAAAGGTGTGAAAAATGCGAGGAGCAAAAAAAAAAAAAAAAAAAAAGAAAGACCAGGAGCATGAAAAGGTGTGAAAAATGCGAGGAGCAAAAAAAAAAAAAAAGACCAGGAGCATGAAAAGGTGTGAAAAATGCGAGGAGCAAAAAAAAAAAAAAAAAAAAAGAAAGACCAGGAGCATGAAAAGGTGTGAAAAATGCGAGGAGCATGAAGAGGTGTGAAAAATGCGAGGAGCATGAAGAGGTGTGAAAAATGCGAGGAGCATGAAAAGGTGTGAAAAATACGAGGAGCAAAAAAAAAAAAAAAAAAAGAAAGACCAGGAGCATGAAAAGGTGTGAAAAATGCGAGGAGCAAAAAAAAAAAAAAAAAAAAGAAAGACCAGGAGCATGAAAAGGTGTAAAAAAAGCGGGGAGCAAAAAAAAAAAAAAAGACCAGGAGCATGAAAAGGTGTGAAAAATGCGAGGAGCAAAAAAAAAAAAAAAGACCAGGAGCATGAAAAGGTGTGAAAAATGCGAGGAGCAAAAAAAAAAAAAAAGACCAGGAGCATGAAAAGGTGTGAAAAATGCGAGGAGCAAAAAAAAAAAAAAAAGAAAGAAAGACCAGGAGCATTAAAAGGTGTGAAAAATGCGGGGAGGAAAAAAAAAAAAAAGAAAGAACAGGAGCATGAAAAGGGGTGAAAAATTCGAGGAGCAAAAAAAAAAAAAAAAAAAAAGAAAGACCAGGAGCCTGAAAAGGTGTGAAAAATGCGGGGAGGAAAAAAAAAAAAAAGAAAGATCAGGAGCATGAAAAGGTGTGAAAAATGCGACGAGCATGAAAAGTTGTGAAAAATGCGAGGAGCATGAAGAGGTGTGAAAAATGCGAGGAGCATTAAAAGGTGTGAAAAATTCGAGGAGCAAAAAAAAAAAAAGACCAGGAGCATGAAAAGGTGTGAAAAATTCGAGGAGCAAAAAAAAAAAAAAGAAAGACCAGGAGCATGAAAAGGTGTGAAAAATGCGAGGAGCAAAAAAAAAAAAAAAGACCAGGAGCATGAAAAGGTGTGAAAATTGCGAGGAGCAAAAAAAAAAAAAAAGACCAGGAGCATGAAAAGGTGTGAAAAACGCGAGGAGCAAAAAAAAAAAAAAGAAAGACCAGGAGCATGAAAAGGTGTGAAAAATGCGACGAGCATGAAAAGTTGTGAAAAATGCGAGGAGCATGAAGAGGTGTGAAAAATGCGAGGAGCAAAAAAAAAAAAAAGACCAGGAGCATGAAAAGGTGTGAAAAATGCGACGAGCATGAAAAGTTGTGAAAAATGCGAGGAGCATGAAGAGGTGTGAAAAATGCGAGGAGCATGAAAAGGTGTGAAAAATACGGGGAGCAAAAAAAAAAAAAAAAAAAAGAAAGGCCAGGAGCATGAAAAGGTGTAAAAAATGCGGGGAGCAAAAAAAAAAAAAAAGACCAGGAGCATGAAAAGGTGTGAAAAATACGAGGAGCAAAAAAAAAAAAAAGACCAGGAGCATGAAAAGGTGTGAAAAATGCGACGAGCATGAAAAGTTGTGAAAAATGCGAGGAGCATGAAGAGGTGTGAAAAATGCGAGGAGCAAAAAAAAAAAAAAAAAAGACCAGGAGCATGAAAAGGTGTGAAAAATGCGAGGAGCAAAAAAAAAAAAAAAGACCAGGAGCATGAAAAGGTGTGAAAAACGCGAGGAGCAAAAAAAAAAAAAAGACCAGGAGCATGAAAAGGTGTGAAAAATGCGAGGAGCATGAAGAGGTGTGAAAAATGCGAGGAGCATGAAAAGGTGTGAAAAATACGAGGAGCAAAAAAAAAAAAAAAAAAAAGAAAGACCAGGAGCATGAAAAGGTGTGAAAAATGCGAGGAGCAAAAAAAAAAAAAAAGACCAGGAGCATGAAAAGGTGTGAAAAATGCGAGGAGCAAAAAAAAAAAAAAAAAAAAAGAAAGACCAGGAGCATGAAAAGGTGTGAAAAATGCGAGGAGCAAAAAAAAAAAAAAAGACCAGGAGCATGAAAAGGTGTGAAAAATGCGAGGAGCAAAAAAAAAAAAGAAAGACCAGGAGCATGAAAAGGTGTGAAAAATGCGAGGAGCAAAAAAAAAAAAAAAGACCAGGAGCATGAAAAGGTGTGAAAAATGCGAGGAGCAAAAAAAAAAAAAAAAAAAAAGAAAGACCAGGAGCATGAAAAGGTGTGAAAAATGCGAGGAGCAAAAAAAAAAAAAAAGACCAGGAGCATGAAAAGGTGTGAAAAATGCGAGGAGCAAAAAAAAAAAAAAAAAAAAAGAAAGACCAGGAGCATGAAAAGGTGTGAAAAATGCGAGGAGCAAAAAAAAAAAAAAAAAAAAAAAAGACCAGGAGCATGAAAAGGTGTGAAAAATGCGAGGAGCAAAAAAAAAAAAAAAAAAAAAAAAAAGACCAGGAGCATGAAAAGGTGTGAAAAACGCGAGGAGCAAAAAAAAAAAAAAGACCAGGAGCATGAAAAGGTGTGAAAAATGCGAGGAGCATGAAGAGGTGTGAAAAATGCGAGGAGCATGAAAAGGTGTGAAAAATACGAGGAGCAAAAAAAAAAAAAAAAAAAAGAAAGACCAGGAGCATGAAAAGGTGTGAAAAATGCGAGGAGCAAAAAAAAAAAAAAAGACCAGGAGCATGAAAAGGTGTGAAAAATGCGAGGAGCAAAAAAAAAAAAAAAAAAAAAGAAAGACCAGGAGCATGAAAAGGTGTGAAAAATGCGAGGAGCAAAAAAAAAAAAAAAGACCAGGAGCATGAAAAGGTGTGAAAAATGCGAGGAGCAAAAAAAAAAAAAAAAAAAAAGAAAGACCAGGAGCATGAAAAGGTGTGAAAAATGCGAGGAGCAAAAAAAAAAAAAAGACCAGGAGCATGAAAAGGTGTGAAAAATGCGAGGAGCAAAAAAAAAAAAAAAAAAAAAGAAAGACCAGGAGCATGAAAAGGTGTGAAAAATGCGAGGAGCAAAAAAAAAAAAAAAAAGACCAGGAGCATGAAAAGGTGTGAAAAATGCGAGGAGCAAAAAAAAAAAAAAGACCAGGAGCATGAAAAGGTGTGAAAAATGCGAGGA